>NW_022196912.1:54767295-54802683 GCF_008632895.1 Mastomys coucha
TCCAAGATTGATAAACCTTACCCAATCCAAAAGACAGTCATGAAGCAAACCGGTTGGAATAAAAAGTAAATTTTTAGTTGCTCTGAAGTAAAAGTTTTGGAAAACCATAAACCAGGCATGTGCCTTGGATTTACTTGTTTAATATCCTGTGCATCTACACCTAGATGTAGTAGACTCAGAAAATAAGTTATTCTGAGGCTTAGGTTTCTCAGGACCTTCTGTACTGACCACTGTACATCTGCCAATGTGTATGCATCCCCTTTCTTCAGAACCTAGACAGCATGTTCTGTTCTCTCATTTGCACTTAAGCAATCTATCTGCAATAATACAATGTATGCTAATTTTGATTACAGTCTCAGGACACTAATAATATTCAGCATTTTTCAAATTTTATTGACTACTTTCTATCTTTTATTTTTAGAAATATGTTTTCAGATTACTATTTCTTTTTCCTTTGCTTTTCTTTATTTTGAAGATTTTGTGTACACACACACACACACACACACACACACACACATACACACAATCAAATATGATGATACCTACTTTACCCTCTAACTTGCCTAGCCTCCCTATCAACAAGAACTCCCTCCAACTGTATGTCCTATCTTTTTTTTTCATTTTTGATAATCCATTAGTGCTATGAATATTTGCCCAGGTATAAGACCATCTACCGGAACAGGAAAAACCTACCAGTAGCCACATCCTTAAGTAAATGATTTTCTCTTTCTCCCAGCATCTATCCACATATACATATGTATCCTGTGGAGTCCTGCTGGAATGTACATGGGTTTTATCTGTCCACTTAATATTGGTTAACATACCATAGGGTCTGTCACTAAAGAAAGTGACTCTCCTTTTCTCTGCAGACAAGGATTGCCTGTAGCTTTTAATCTAGTGGAAAAGTCTCATGAAATTTCTGTTAATATCTCCTTGTCCATTGACTGAATTCTTAAGTTTTATTTTATATACTACATAGGACAGAGGTCAGGTTTCAACCTTCTGCATACAGATGCGCAGTTTTGCTGTGACTTTTGTTGGAGATGCTGTTCTTTCCCTGGAGCATGCAGCTAGCATTATTACCAGCTATCTGTAGAGATCCGGATTTATTTGTGTTCTTAATTAGTTTTACCAGTTATGTGCATCCATTTTTGGTTGCAAATGTTTTATGCTGTTTGACATTATTTCAGTTACTGTGGCTCTGTACAATCTTTTAAAAATGTATGTTCACATTCATATTCTTTTTATTCAGCTTTATTCTTTTTGCTCCATACTGTTTCAGCTATTTCTGGTGTTTTATTTTCCCATATAAATTCTAAGAATATTTTTCTAATTTTTTGAAAAACTTCATTGGTATCTTGGAGGGATGTCATTTAAATCTGTGAATCACCTTATGTTGTATGATGACCTAAACAGTATTAATTCTTTCAATCATAAACATGATATCTTTCTATACTTGTGTCTTCTTCAGTTTCATTTTATCAGAGATTAGTACTTAAAGTGTACTATTTTTGTTTTCTCTCTTGCTAAGTTTTCCTAATATTCAATTATTTTCAGATCAGGTATTGGGTGGGAGAAACAAGACTGAAGCCCTGAGGTCTAGTAAAAAGAATGGAAACAGGCAACCTCAGGAGGTAGGAGGCGGGGGTACCCTCTAGAATGTACCAGAGACCTGGGAGGTAAGAGATGCTCAGAACTCAAGGGGAGGGATTCTGGTAAAATGTCCAACAGCAAGGAGAGGGAACTTGGAGAGTCCACTTCCAGTAGAAAGACAGGGTAGCAAGTAGAGGAATGGGGTTGCCATCCCACAGTCAAAAACTCTGACCTAGCATTTTTCTTGTCTGAAAAAACTGCACAGAAAAAAATAGAGAAGAGTCTGAGGAAAAAGTGTTTCAATGACAGTCCCAAATTGAGATCCAGCTCAAGGGGAGCCCCAAGGCCTAATGCTTGATGCTATGTTGATACTATGGTGTGCTTACAGACAGGGAGGCCTATCATGCCTGCCCTCTGAAAGGCCCAACGGCAGCTGAGAGAGTCAGAAGCAGATGTTTACACCCAATCAATGGACAGAAGCCAGGGACCTCTGTGGTTGAATTAGGGGAAAAAGTTGAGAGAAACTGAGGAGGATGGCAACCTTATAGGAAGACCAGCGGTCTCAACTAACCTGGACCCCAGAGATTTCTCAGACACTGAGCCACCAACCAGGCATCATACACCAGCTGATATGAGGCCCCAAACTCATATACGAGGAGTCTGGACTTAGAGATGATTTACCAACCCTTAAGAGACTTGAGGCTCCAGGGAGTGGGGAGATCTGGTGAAGTAGATGTGGGAGGGTGAGGACATCTACTAGGACACAGGGGAAGAGGCACGGGATGTGGAACAGTCAGAGGGTAGACTGGGAGGAGGATTTAGTCTGGACTGTAAAAAAAAAAACTTTTAAAGAATAAAAAAATAAGTAGGATTACTTTCATGATATTTTTTTCTCACTAAGCTCATTACTGGTGTATAAATACACTACTAGTTTGTTGATTGTATAACTCATGTGCTCTGATGGTGAGCTGATAGATCCTTTAAATTTCATATAGAACATCTTTGTCTGCAAACAGGAATAACTTGACTTCCTTCCTATCTGTAAAAGGCATTTAATTTTGAAAGCACTTATTGTATGCAGATTCATAAAGCACAGATAGGATTATATTAGACATTCAAATCAGTATTTTAATCTAGTGATTGCATTGGTTTACATTCCGTCAAAAGAAGTAATGTCTAAAAAATTGCTTAAATAAGAAATAAATAATAAATCTAGGCTTTTAAAAAAGATAATATTAAAATGCATAAAGCTATGTTAAACAGTATGATAATGGAGAGTATAAATAAATAAATTGAATTAAAATAGTACTAAAGTTAATCTCATTATGCATGAGATCTTAGGAAATAGTTTACTTAAAATTTGATATGGAGACATTTGTATATGTACAGTAAGTATTCTGGAAGATTGATCGCTCACAGACTGGGTGGTAAAGACCCAAGTGCTGAATTTTTCCTTTGCCTTTATGTATTAGTTAACTTATTTTGCATCAGGAAAAGAAAACAATTGTTTATTTATAGTGAGGAGTGGGAGGAGGAGAAAAATAGGTAGAATGAAATAACTCCTTTTAATATTTCCTTCTTTTCTCTTTTCTTTTTCTTTTTTTTGGGGGGGAGTAAGGGGGTAGATCAGAGTCAGAGCAATGGGAATACAGTATACTCTGAAATTCCCCATATGTCTTAAGTTTATATATAGATGGATTTGCTAGCAAATTACTTTAAGCTTGACTCTGATGAGTTAAAGTTACTCTACATCTCCCTTTCTCTTTTGAATTTATTTTCTACACATCTCTAAAATATTTCTCCTTAAACTCTATAGGAAAATTCACCTTCAGAGTTTGCTTTCATTTGGGTCACAGAAAACAGTGAAAGGCTGCTGTGCCATCTTGATTAGTAGGAGACCAGCAAAGCACAGCTTTACCTATCAGACTCAAGAGAAGGGAGCTGTGATGGCACTGCTCTGGGCTTCCTTCCTCTTAGCCTGTAACACAGGCTGCTGCAGTGAGGAGACATGGTATGGGAGCATCATTGGTTATTCCATGTTTCTTAGCTGTTTCCAACAGTGAAGCTAAGCCATGCTTGTGGCTTGACTTGAAGCTGTAGAAAATGTGGCATTTCATTGCTTATTCATGTGAATGGCTGAGATATTTCCAATTGTTGTTTGATCACACTTACAAGCATATTGGGAGGCTTTTGTTTTTCTCAGACAGTCTTGCTATTCTCTCAGAATTTTTTGTTGTCTTAAAAAAATGTTATTATGTTATATAATTAAAATGTTATCAGGAAACTAATTTTAATTTATGAACTTTGATCATTCCGAAAAAAAAAATACTATCTAGGAAAACAATAGATCCTTAAGAAAAATATATGATAATTCAACACCTACAGTTGGGGCTTTATTTGGAGAAATACAATGTAGATGAATTATTATAGTGTTCTTAAGGAATCAAAGATGTTGATGGCACACCCATACAAAATATAAGAATATTGCTATACATCAGTGAAACTAAATACTGTTTCATGAAAATGCCTATATCTTATGAAATTTTGAGTTTTAAATTTTAATGTGAGAAGTTGTAATATGTTGATACATATCTTGGTAAAGTTTATTTCAAAACAATTTGATAATTTCTACTACTTTATAAAAAATATCCAAAAGATAGATTAATGATCATTTATTCATTTATTTATATGATCCCATCACTGATTTTTAAAAATCTTTTTAAGTATTAAAAGTAATTAAAATGATATGATTTTTAAATGATTCTAAGGGTTATTAAAGTAACTAAAATTGTGCAGTATTAAAAATAACATAGATGATTCCTTCCAGTCTGAGTAGGTGCCCTGAGCACTAGCTCTGCACCCAATCCCAAGGCATGACTCTCACCAAGCAAGTATAAGAACTGTATGACAAGAACTTTAAGTCTCAGAAGAAAGAAATCTAAGAAGACCTCAGAAGATGGAAAGATCATGATCATGGATTGGCAGAATTAATATAGTAAAAATGACCATCTTGCCAAAAGTAATCTACAGATTTAATGCAATCCCCATCAAAATTCCAACTCAATTTTTCTTAGAGTTAGAATGAGCAATTTGCAAATTCATTTTCAATAACAAAAAAAACCCTAGGATAGTGAAAACTATTCTCAGCAATAAAAGAACTTCTGGGGGAATCACCATTCCTGACCTCAAGTTATTATAAACCAATAGAGATAGAACTGAATGGCACTGGTATAGAGACAGGCAAGTAGATCAGTGGAATAGAATGAAGACCCAGAAATGAACCCACACACATGTGTTCACTTAATCTTGGACAAAGGAGAAGAATGAAAATCAACACATTCTTATTGCCTTGTACAAAGCTCAGGTCCAAGTGGATTATGGACCTCCACATAAAACCAGATACCCTGAAACAAATAGAAAAGAAAGTAAGGAAGAGCCTCAAGGACATGGGCACAGAAGAAAATTTCCTGAACAGAACACCAATAGCTTATGCTCTAAGATCAAGAATTGACAAATGAGACCTCATAAAACTGCAAAGTTTCTGTAAGGCAAAGGACACTGTCAATAGGACAAAACAATAACAAACAAATTGGGAAAAGATCTTTACCAATCCTACATCCGATAGAGGGTTAATATCCAATATTTACAAAGAACTCAAGAAGTTAGACTCCAGACAATCAAATAACCCTATTAAAAAATTGGGTGCAGAGCTAAACAAAGAATACTCAAATGAGGAAACTCAAATGGTTGAGAAGCACCTAAAGAAATGTTCAACATCCTTAGTCATCAGGGACATGCAAATCAAAACAACCCTGAGATTATATCTCATACCAGTCAAAATGGCTAAGATCAAAAACTCAGATGACAGCAGAGGCTGGTGAGGGTGTGGAGAAAGAGGAACATTCCTCTACTGCTGGTGGTATTACAAGCTGGTACAACTACTCTGGAAATCAGTTTGGTAGTTCCTCAGAAAATTGGACATAGTATTCCCTGAGGACCCAGCTATACCACTCTTAGGCATATACACAAAAGTTATTTCAACATATAAGGACATATGCTCCACTATGTTAATAGAAGGCTTTTTTATAATAGCCAGAAGCTGGAAAGAACCCAGATGTCCTTCAACAGAGGAATGGATTCAGAAAATGTGGTGCATTTAAACAATGGAATACTACTCAGCTATTAAAAATAATAAATTCATGAAATTCTTATGCAAATGGATGGACTAGAAAATTTTATCCTGAGGTAACCCAATCACAAATGAACACACATGATATGCACTCACTGATAAGTAGATATTAGGTCAAAAGCTTGGACTACTCAAGATACAATTTACAGACCACATGGAGCTCAAGATGAAGGAAGACTGAAATGTGGGTGCTTCAGTTCTTCTTAGAAAAGGTAATAAAATTCTCAAGGGGGAACAAGGAAGACAAAATGTGCACCAAAGACTAACGGAAAGGCCATCCAGAGACTGCCCCACCTGTGAATCCATCCCATATATAGTCACTAAATGCAGACAATATTATGGATGCCAAGAAGTGCTTACTGACAGGAGCCTGATATAGCTGTCTCCTAAGAGGCTCTGCCAGAGCCTGACATATACAGAGGTGGATGCTCACAGCCAACCATTGACTTATCATGAGGTCCCCAATGTATGAGTTAGAGAAAGGACTGAAGTAGCTGAAGGAGTTTGCAACCCCAGAGGAAGAATAACAATATGAACCAACCAGAGCTCCCAGGGTCTAAACCACCAAGGAGTACACATAGAGGGACACATGGTTCTAGCTGCATTTGTACCAGAGAATGGCCTTGTCAGGCATCAATGGGAGAAGAGGCCTTTGGTCCCATGAAGGCTTGAGGTCCCTGTGTAGGGGTATTCGAGGACAGAGAAGTGGGAGTGGGTTGGTGTGTCAGTGGTGACTTACCTTCATAGGATGAGGAGGGGAGAAATGGGACAGGAGGTTGTGAGAAATGGGACAGGAGGTTTCTGGGCAGGGGGAATCAGGAAAGGGGATAAATAACATTTGAAATGTAAATAAAGAAAATATCTAATTTAAAAAAATGTTGATGTAAACTTAAAAGAGAGAGAGAGAGAAAGAGAGAGAGAGAGAGAGAGAGAGAGACATAGTCCATACTCTGCTTCCAAGAAGAAATCCTACAATTCCCACATCATGTATCATGTTTGGTCTTATCTGTAATTCACTCCATAGAGTACACTAGATTAATTTATCTTTTTATGAATTTAGTATTGATGGAAAGAAAATAGGGAGAAAAGCTGTGAGAACTCAGCAAACCTACCACAGCCATGAAAAGATATAAAGATTGTAAAGTTCAGTAGGAAGTGAATGAAAGGGAGTTTCTTGCTTTAAAAAAGTATTTACCTCAGTGGGTCAGGTATTGACTCAAAGATTCAAGCATGAATAGTTAATCTGGTGCTCAAGCCTTTGAGTAGCACAGGTAGGGACATACACTATGAACATTATCTTAGGGACTATGACTGCATAATCTGAGGCAAAGGCACCTTTGTGGGAATGATCATAGGTCACTAGAAGGAAAGAACGTTAAGGGTGTATAGAAGAAGAGGAAAACAACAAAAGCGTGGGTTTTGAAGTGGCTGTGGCATGCTGACAGAGCCCTCCAAGAAACTCTGACATGGGTCTTATAACTGTCTGTCTAGGAGATTATATATATATAATAATATATATAATATTATAATATTATATATTATATATAAATATATATTTAATATTATAAAATAACATATAGTATATATTATAATATTATAATATTATATAATATATGTATGTGTATATATATTATGAAAAATTCTGTGTTCCCATGGAGGCAGAATGGGTTGAGTCTGTCTGGAATTGGAGTTACAGATTATAGTGAGATATATCTTCATCCAAAATATTAACTTATTTCTGATTACTTTTCATCCTACTGACCAAAGCTGAAATGTGAAGGAAACCACTGATCTTTTGGCAGTAACTATTTTATTATTTGAAATAAAAAATCCATTCATAGACTTTTAAAAAAAATTCCTTTCTGTATGAGGTTGGTTAATAGACCCATAGATGGTAAGAGCCAGAAGTTATATACTAAGAAATAGGCATATTTATAAGACTTTGTAAAAAAAAAAAAAGTAGCCCTGATGAGGCCCTGCATTTTGAAATGGGCTCTACAATAGGCCCTCAACTATTCATGATGTCAGCTTTCTAAATGAGTAACTCCACGTTACATTTCTGCAGGTTCTACCATGCCTGTGAGTCACAAATCACTTGTACATGTACTTATTGACTGCATTTGACAGATGTTTTCCTTTTTTATATCATTTCTGTGATGATGTAACATAATTATTGCCTCAATGATCAAATATGAATATCCTTGATATAGACCCAAGAAATCTGAAATCATTCACTGAGCTTTAAGCAATATTGGTATGCGATCACAAATTTTAATGAGCTGAATTTAACAGAACTCTCTGAATTTATTTCCACTTCTTTTAATACAAATGATTTCATTTCACTTGTATTGTACTTACCTATACCATATATACTTGCATAGTTTACCATTACTTAGTGATAAAAGAAAAGCGCATATACAAATCAGAAAGGCCTTCTGTGGAAATTTCACCTTTCCTTCATCTGTGACGCAAGAAGACCAGTCCACTCCCAAAGGACAAGTCAGCAGCACTCCACCATCACACTCACTGGGGAGACTTTGTGACATCACATAGACCTCTGCCCTGGAGTGATGCAGCTGTTCTGGATCCTTGCCAAGTGAAGCGATGGCCTAACAAAATCTGTCAACAGGGGAGCCGCACCACATCCTCATATTCCTACCACACCTGCTTTCTCTTCCCATTCAGCAGATCCCATGGGACACTGTAAAGTATGGAAGGCCAAGAAGGGTGACATATGTGTGAACATATGGCACTGGCCTCCTGGTGTAAATGTACATGAAAGCATATGGTGCTGCCCTCCTCCTCAGCAACCCCAGGATGGCCTTTGCCATGGTTACATTATTTTTCCATATGGTTAAAATTGTCCATGAGAATGGATAATTTACATTAACTTGATTTCAGAATTCTTTCTACATATAAATAAATATTCAGCTAGCTTACATACAGTTGCCATTGCTTCCTAAGAAATGTTTGTAAATTGTCTGTTTTCTATACATAAAATTTTTTAACATAAATTTAATTATATACATTTAATAATACATAGTTTAAATTATCTACTGCTTAAGGAAGCATATATAAATCTCATGGAAAATTATTTTTCTTCTGCTTAAACATTTTCATTTGCACATATAGGATATAATTTTCTATTTATTTTTTTTATGTCTTTACTTCTTTTCATCTTATTTTGTTCTCTTCTTCATCTTCCTTTTTTGCTTTTTTTTTTTTTTTGAGCCAGAGTCTCATTAGGTTGAATGAGACTATTCCAGAATAGTCAAGCCTTGACTGCTCTGGAATTCACTATGTAGATCAGGCTGGCCACAAACTCACAGAGATCTACCTGATCCTATTTCCTGAGTGCTGGGATTAAAGGTCTGTGCTACTATACTTAGCTGTCCCTTCATCTTCCTCAGATAATTAATTTATAAAGTGTCATTTTTAATTTTAGTTGGGAATCAATTCTCTGAGAACGTTTCATATTATAAGCGCATGTGGATCTTCTAGGATCTTCCATGAAACATTTCTTTGTCAACCTGGTTTTTATTTACATATTTGATAGTATTAAATGAAGTATGCAAACATCATGACATTTAGTATTTCATTATAGCATGGGTTCAAACTAAGGATATGTGATTTATAAAAACTGAGCAGATGAGTAAAGAAAAATAGACCCTTAAGTAAGATTAAAAAGAATGGGAAATAGAGTTTTATAGACTGTAATAAAAATGGATGTTTAGCTATAGAAAAAAATATAGTTCCTGATTGAGTGTGGTAATTTAAAAAACAAAGCAGAATCAAGGAGGAATCTGTGAGTTCTGGTTTATCATATAAAGAAAGAAAAAGGAGAAGAGTGAGGAAGTATTGTTTCATCAGATATTCAGCTGGCAGTTAAACTCAGTGAGACTGGCCATTAGGTGACATGTCATGAGAGGTCTTTCTTCATGTGTTTTCTTAGTAACTTTTCAAAAGTGGAAGAACAAGCTGGTGCACAATGAAGACATTCACTATACATGGAGTACATCAGCAATTCCCGCCTGGTCTAATTAGCCTCTGGCACTAAAAAATAAATCTGTGAGAGAGATTCATATATAGAACTCTCTGAATGAGCACAGGTGTGAAAATATTTTTCTTCATAGGGTATACTCACAGAAAAGGACTTCAGCAAAGAAAGATTTTAGTTATCATGTGGATATGATGACTAGTTTGTTCAGGGTGCAACATTCAGCTTCTATCAGATTGCATCTAGTGGGCTGAGAGACATATGGCTAGGGTGGTAGGAATGTGAATAAAACATGCCCCAAGCATGTGGACTTTTATTTACAAACACAGAGCTGGCTATGGCAGCCATGAAAGCATCCAATCTCTAAGTGACAGAGGCCAATACTGGTCTAACAGGGCATTATTTTCTGAGATGTTCAGTAAAGTAGCTAGGACCTGATCAATTATATTGGTTAACATTCACCATTTAAAGATGGTGTTTTACTACAGTGATCCAAGGTATAGTTTTGTCTTCACTGCAAATATGCCTCTGCCCAAGGCACCATGGGTAGAGTTTCAGAATGCCTCATCCACTGTCATGGTATTATACACAACATTGATTATAACCAAGGAACTCATTTTGTCCCTAAAACACTTCAGCATCAGATGCACACTCATGTTTGAGTTACTGTGGTGAAATATGATTACCAAATAAACTTTTAGGAGAAAAAGGAATTTTTGCTTACATTTCCATATCACTGTTCATCATTGAAGGAGACCAGGGCAGGAACACAAACAAGACAGGAACCCTGAGGCAGGAGCTTATACAGAAGCCAGGGATACCTGCTGCTTATTTGATTGCTTCTCAATCAAATGAATGATTTGCCCAGCCTGTTTTCTCATAGAACCTTGAACCATGAACCCAAGGGTGACCCAATCCACAGTGGACTGAGCACTCCCATATCAATCATTAAGTAAGAAAATATTCTCCTAGTTTACCTGCCTATGCCCCAATCTTATGGACACATTTTCTCAACTGACATTCTCTCCTCTCAGATGACTTTGTTTTTCCCAAGTTGATACAAACACTAGCCAGGACAGTAGTCACTGTTCACACTAAATTGGTCTCTGTGTTGTGGTATGGGATTAACAGGAAAATGGCCTTTTGATGTTACAATTCTGATTAGAGTACAGTGCCAGGGTCTTGCAGAAATGGAGTCAGGGTCTACAGAAGGGTGTGTGCACTTAGGTGTCCAATACCTGGTCCTGTTTCTCTCATAGTATGGCTTTATGAATTAGACAAAGGGTGAAAGTGACAACTATATCACTGACCACTGTCCCTAATTCCTTGCTAGCATATCTTACTTTCCTTTACCATGAGTTTTGCTTGGCTAGACTTAAGGTTCAGTTTCAGAGGGGGAAATGACTGCAACAAAAATCCTACTAATGATTCTACTGGACAAGATGGAAGACTTCCTCCCAGCCACTTTGGCACCAACAACTAAGTGGGAAGATGCAGTGTTAACTGAGGTACGGTTATAAACTACTATTAGAAGACTAGACTCCTAACTCAATAATGTAAAAATAATATGATGTGGGAGGTGTTTATGAAATATAAAACAGCTCTGAATTCAATTCTTATTAAATAGTTATTTATATATTTACATCCCAAATATTGTCCCCACTGATTCCCCTCCCACAGTTCCTCCCCCATCTTCCCTCCTTTTCACTTCTGAGAGGACAGCTGCTCCTTGGTACATCAAGTCCCTGGGGCAGTATTAGATACATCTTCTCCCATGCAGGCCAGACAAAGCAGCCCTCTGGCTACATATGTGTTGGGGGCTTCAGAGAAGCCCATGTATACTCTGTGGTTGGTGGTTCAGTCTCTGGGAACTCCTAGGGAATCAAGTTAGTTTATACTGTTGGTCTTTCTAAGGGGTTGTAATGCAATAGAGTGAGCTTGTAATGTCTAAATGTAGATTTAAACAGGACTGGATTAGATATATCTATATAGTTTCTCAAGCACAATTTCTCAGTATATATCTTTGATGGTTCTAACAGATATTTGCTTTTCAATCAATGGACTGAATAAAAAAGATATTTTTTCTCACCTAATGTAAGAATGAGTTATTCAATCATTTATTGATATGCATAGAAAACTGAAGCAAAGAAAGGCAGATTCATATTTATTGTCTCTTTCTCTTCATCCTTCCTTCTCTTCCTCCCTCCTCCCATAACTCCTCTTACTTCACTTTAGACATTAGAATTCTAGTTTCTTCTACTTTAAACTTCAGGCTGTGCCCCAGCAAATAATGTCTTGGGAATGATGTTATGGTATCACAGTCCATGGTTCTGAGGCCTTTCAGCCTTGGATACAGTAGTGTGATGGTATTAGCTTCTCTGTCTTTCACCTTACTCATGACTCTATAATCACAGAGTCAGTTGTCTCACTAAATCCTATCAAATATCTAGCTATTTCTTTGTCTATTTACCTTTAGCTCAGTCTGACTATCTATCTATCTATTTATCTATCTATCTATCTATCTATCTATCTATCTATCTATCTATCATCTATCTATCTAATCTATCTATCATCTATATATCAATCTAATCTATCTATGTATCATCTATCTATCTATCTATCTATCTATCTATCTATCTATCTATCTATCTATCGTCCATATGTCCATCCATTTTCTATCTTTAATCTCTCTCCAACATAATAGTGTTTTCTCGAACATAAAATAAATGATTTCAAGAACTGAAAATGAGCACTTATTTATTAAAATATCTTTGTAACAGTTTTGCACATATTAAAAGAAATATTTAAGACATTATGGTTTTTCTTTAATTTATTTCTTCTGATTCTTGAATTAATTCTTCTAACTTGTCTGGTAAAGTCTATTCATTTTTCTAAATTTACAGTCTTCATCACTACAAGTTTGAAAAATCTATTTTTTAGCAAGATTTGTGCTTTAATGTTTTTATATTTCTTTCTTCATTTTCACTTTGACTGGGCAATTTAACTCATCTGCTATTTTTCAAACTTAGGATGCTACTATTCACTTGGTGCATGTGAATGTCAGGCAACTTAAATACTATTTAGACATACATTTTATGACAGGGATTTGACAGCTCACTACCTCCTCGTTGGCCTTTCACAAGACTCTTAAAGGGCCACATTTAAGCAGAATATCATTTCCCATTTGGATTCATTTATTTCTGCCCCAGACCTAACTTAGTTGACTCAAAATGGCTTAGTGTCTCTTTAACATACAACTATATCCTTTTTAGTAGCCTTTTCATTTCTAAATAATGTTTAAGTGGTCTTTATCTTTGGCCTGCTGCCTAGGATAACTGCAGAGCCAGACAGAGAACATCACAATATTCTCTGGCAGGCTTTTTGAAGTAAATCATAAGTGTCTGCATGCTAAAGCCTACATAGTGTTCTTTTGTTGTTCATGTCGGAATAACTATCCAGGGAATAGACCTCTGTTCCCAAGGTCTTTGTAATGGCTGTTTCAAAAACACACACGCACTTCATGTAGTTCTTACTGACTTCCCCTTTGTAGCTGAGTCTTATAATGGACTTGTTCTTTTCTGTGCTAGCCCTGAGCTCAATTGCAAAACACATTTAGTTTATGTTGGGAACACCTGGCCTCTTGTTTTAAAATTGTTTCTACCACTGTTGAATAAGCTCTCTCCCTCCCTACCCCTGTCTCTCTTTCTCATTTGTTTCTCTTTCTCTGTGTCTCTCTCTGCCTCTCTCTCTCTCTCTCTCTCTCTCTCTCTCTCTCTCTCTCTCTCTCTCTCTCTCTCTCCCCTCCCTCCCTCCCTCTCCCCTATGTGTGTGTGTGTGTTTGTGTGTGTGTGTGTGTGTGTGTATCTGTGTTCATTACCCATCACACTTGGTCTTTTTGGAAAACAGCTCTCCCATCATTTCTTATTGTTTAAAAGGTCTATTTAATTGAATGTAATGTATTTCTTGAGGTCCATTGTATTTGAAGCAGCATCCCAAATGGCTTTTTTTCTATGCTGTAGAATTGACATATGAACAGAGTCAATGGTAGAAAAAGCAACCCAAGGTGGGATTCTGAACACTGAAATAAATAGACCACTGTTGGAGCACTGATTTGGCTTGATTTCAGTAATGTGGTGGTCATTTGCCTAGACAGTGTGAGATGCTATTCTCTTTCTATTCCGCAGTTAGTTTTTGATTCACAGCAACAATTCCAAAATTTTACTTGGAACACTTTCTTAGCAAAGAGTAAGTTGTTATTAAGAGTACAGAATCTAGGCTGGAAATAAAGCTTAGATGCAGAGCATTTGTGGGCCATGTCAAGCCCCTAGATTCAATTACCAGAACCACAAAAAGAGAACAAAAGAAGGAAAGAAAAAAGGAAGAAAGAAAGAAGAGAAAGAAGGAAAGAAGGGAGGGAGGGAAGGGAAGAAGGGAGGGAGGGAGGGAGAAACGACTGGGAAAGCAGCTGACCTGAGCTTCTGTCAAAACATGAATTGTTACCACATGCAGTGTCTGGAAAGCTATTTAACTTCCCTCAGAAGAAATTTCCTTGACCCCAAATGAACAAATATCTAGGTACTCTGTGAGTTCTCTCAGGATCAACTATGACATTTCATATAAATACTTTATGAAGTGATTAGCTGTAGCATTAATATTGCTCTTTCCTTCTGCATTTGTTAGTGTTCCCCAGTTTCCTTTGGATAACAAATAGCAAATTTTCAATTAGTCCAGCTTGCTTTTGATTAATTATCATCACTCTGAGAAGTAAGACACATTCCCTTGTTCTATATTTACTTTTTTCCCTTATTACAGTAGTCTTGGTTCAGTGTTTACTGTTAACACCTGTTTTATTTTCCTTTAGAATTACTAGATAAAGGACCAATTACTATGATGATCTTATTTCAAAAGCACCAAGAAGCTTCACTACAAACTATTGTTGGGAATCACAGAAAACTGCATTATGGAAAGATCTCAGGAATTCATTAATTTGGATGAATTTATGAGTTTAAATTTATGAGAAATGTAAACTTAAGAGAACTCAGCCTGAAAGAGAAGGGACTTTGTTACATAATCAATGTCATGAATGTCTGATGTGTTATTAAACACAGATGCTATGGATCCAATACAATGTTCTCTCTGGTCTAGTACTTTCTCATTTCATTTCTCAATTTCTGATACTTCAAACCTAGATAAGAGAATGTGGCTCTATCAAGACTGAGAGCAAAAATCTTGGGCAACTTTTAAATATCTGAGACAGTGCCTTTCTAAGTTACCCAGGCTGGCTTTGAGCCCCCTCTGTTGACCAGGTAGGCATTGAACTTCTGATCTTTCTGCCTCAGCCTTTAAAGTAGCTGGGATTATAGGTCTGCATTGGAAAATGGATCAATTATTAGGATTATATTATTTCAAGGCACCAAGGAACTCAAATCCCAATTATTGTTAGGAATCAGAAAACTGGATGTCTGGAAAGATTTCACAAAATGATTTATTTACACTCTCTTCCTGACTACTATAGCATATTTATGACACTTGTTTTGAGTCATTCTTGGATAATTATAATTTCAGAGACTCATTATCATGTGTTGCTGTATATTGCCATTTCTTATTTAAGTAGTGATTTATCTGAGACTTGGTATGATAAATGTCTTTAATTATTTTAGGAGGACATTTTTTGGCACTTTGTTTGTAGAACTGTTTTTCTTTAAGCAGGATGCAAAACAGTAGAATAAGGGAATCAAAACCTGCCTACTGCTCCAAATTAATGGAAATTCAGGTTCCCCACTTGCCCTCCACAGAGACTTTGTAGTTTATCATGAATCGCATGGGTTCTGTCTCCTAGTACAAGTGGCTAGCTACTTGCACGCCAAGGTAGAAGGTCCACCTTTCTACTCAGTCTGTTCTGTAATTCATTTTCAAACCAGAAGGTATCTCACCTAGGCAAGCTTGGAAGGATGGACTACTCATATTTTAACTGACAGAAATGAGGGTATGGTATATATTTTTTTATGATGACTTTTAAAACAGAAGAAGAAATTTTTTTTAAAGGTATTTTTTAAAGAGTTATTTACTTTATGTATATGAGTACACTGTTGCTGTCTTCAGACACACCAGAAGAGGGCATCAGATCTCATTACAGATAGTTGTGAGCCACCGTGTGGTTGCTGAGAATTGAACCCAGAACCTCTGGAAGTGCTCTTAACCACTCAGCCATCTCTCCAGCCCCAGGAGAAGAAATCTTTGTGTCTTTCCTAAAGATCTGTGTAGACATAGCAGGCTTAACAAATTGTTTTTCATGGCATGTACTCATTTACAAGTGGATAGTAACTGTAAAGGACAAATATGATACAATCCACAGAGCCAAAGAGGTTAAGTAACAAGGAGGGTTCTAGGGGTGAATTAATAAATCTCCCTGGGAGACAGGAAATAGAATAGATAATGTAGGAGGACTGGGGGAAGAAAGGAAGAGGAACAGGAGGAACAAACAAACCAACAAAAACAAAACAAGCAAACAAAAACCACAATGAAGTAACTACTAATGATATTTTACTAAACTCATAGATTGGCCCAATTGTCACCAGACAGGCTTCATCCAAAAACTGATGGAACAGCTGCAGAAACCCACAGCCACATATTATATAGAGCTTGGGGAATCCTGTAGAAAAGCATAAGGAAAAATTGTAGGAGCCAGAAGGGTCAAGAACACAACAACAAAAACGCCCAAGCAAAGAGATGTGTAGAATCAACTAACCTGACCTCATTAGGGCTCATAGAAACTGAAGCATCAAGAAGAGAGACTACATAGGTCTAAACTTCAGTATATATGTTACAGTTGTGTAGCTTGGTCTTCTTGTGAGACTCCTAACCGTGATCGCAGGGCCTTTGACTCTTTTGTCTGCTTTGGGAACCCTATTTCTTCTAAAGGCTGCCTTACGGTTTCTGAGGTTCAGTCAGTTATCCTCATAGTAGGATGCATAGCAGTGTCCGTACAGGTATGGCTCTGGAGAATCTGAGAGTTGTACACCTTGTTCCAAAGACAAGCAGAGGACTGTGTCCCAAGTAGTTTACAGAGGGGTCTCAAAGCCGATCCCCACAGTGACACACTTCAGATACTCATCAGTATCTTATTTATTAATTTATCTTTTTACACTCCAGATTTTCTTCCCCTCCCAGTCCACCCTCCGACTGTTCCACATTCCATACCTCCTCCTCGCCCCCCTATCTCCACGAGGATGTCCCCACCCCCACCCCTCACCCCACCAGACCTCTAAACTCCCTGAAGCCGCCTTTCTCTTGAGGGTTAGGTGCATCTATCTTCTCTGACTGAACCAGACTCTGCAGCCCCTCTGCTGTATATGTGTTGGGAGCCTCATATCAGGGGGTGTATGCTGCCTAGTTTGTGGGTTCAGTGTTTGAGGGATCTCGGGGACCAGATTAATTGAGACTGCTGTTCCTCCTACAGGGTCACCCTCTTCAGCTTCTTTTAGCTTTTCCCTAATTCAGGCACAGGGGTCAGCCGCTTCTGTCCATTGGTTGGGTGCAAATATCTGCATCTGACTCTTTCAGCTGCTTGTTGGGTCTTTTGGAGGACAGTCATGATAGGTCCCTTTTTGTGAGCACTCAATAGCCTCAGTAATAGTGTCAGGTCTTGGGGCCTCCCCTTGAGCTGGATCCCACTTTGGGCCTGTCACTGGACCTTCTTTTCCTCAGGCACTTCTGCATTTCCATCCTTGCAGTTCTTTCAGACAGGAACAATTATGGGTCAGAGTTTTGACTGTGGATGGCAACCCCCTCCTTCACTTGATGCCCTGTCATTCTGCTGGAGGTGGGCTCTATAAGTTTCCTCTCCATACTGTCTGGCATTTCATCTAAGGACCCTCCCTTTGAGTCCTGAGAGATTTTAGTTTGATCATGGCATCCTTTAAAAACATTAATTACATTGTATATTGGGTAAAAGTGCTTAACTTGGTATGTTAACATGTCAGGATTCTAACTGCTATTACTGTTAGTCCCTCCACAGATAGGATGAGTTTCCTAATATCACATAATGTATGTTGTGGAATTAACACTGATTCCATAGAAATGCTTGCCCAGAGTATACTGAACATCAGATATGTGACAGTTATTTTCTTATTATTGCAACTTAATTGGTATATCAAAGGAATATTTTTGGTGTTCTAATAATTCACATTCCTTAAGAGATATGTAGCAAAATCTTTTAATGGGCATTTTTTTTCATCCACTATTTCTTATTCAATTTTAATGGCAAATTAAAGGGATTAATGCTCAAGTAGGAATAAAAATTGCAAATCAACTTTAACACTCAAAAACAAAGGAAAATTTTAACTACAAAGGAATACGAGTTTTCTGCAAATAATGAGATAAATGCTATTATAAATTATCATTATTAGTTTTCTGGCCACAGGAGTAACTTTCTATTTAAACTACAGCATCATGAGAAGGAAGAAAACCGAATTACAAAAATATTTGGTTGCATTATTTTTGTCTTCCAATAAATAGCTCACTAGACGTTTTGGGAGATATTTTCAGGAATTTCAGTAGTGATTTGACAGGAAGCTAAGAAAAATAAATCTTCCTAAAAAGCACTTTTGGTCTGTTTGTTTCTTTTTTAAATAAGAATCATAGACAAAATACAAATTACAGCCTTTACTTTAAGTGTTATAAATCTGCATAATGTCAGTTTTGCAGAATACTTTTGAATTTTCACCAGGGTGTAAAAATCTCGAGGTTCATATGTTCCTTCTGCTTCCTCCTCTATAATATCCCCAGAGCTGTGAAAGGAATGATCCAGTGACCCCATTTAGGGTTGAGTACTCTACCCTTAGCACAATTAAATATTTCTAATTCTATTAGAAAACAAGAGTTAAACATTTCATAGTTTCATTTATATACATTATATATATTTCAAAAATAAATATTATTCATTTAAGAATAGATTATATGGTCCTATGAAACTGAAAAGCTTCTGCATAGAGGGCTATTATTCAAAATATATAAAGAACTCAAGAAGCTACCCTCGAAAAAACTAAACAACCCAATCAAAAAATGGGGTATAGAACTAAACAGAAAATTCACAAGAGAGGAATCTCGAGTGGCCAAGAAACACTTAAAGAAATGTTCCGAGTCCCCAGTGATCAGGGAAATGTAAATCAAAATTTCTCTGAGATTCCACCTTACACCAATCAGAATGGCTAAGATCAAAACTCAAGGGACAGCAGATGTTGGCAGGAATGTGGAGAATGAGGAACACTCCTCTAAAGGTTGTGGGATTACAATTGGGTACAACCACTCTGGAAATCAATCTAGTGGTTCCTCAGAAAATTGGAAAAGGATCTACCTGAAGACCCAGCTGTATCACTCTTGGCCATATACCCAAAAGATGCCCCACCATGCCACAGGGGTAAGTGCTGTGCTGTGCTGTGCTCATAGTGGCCATATTTGTAATAGCCAGAAGCTGGAAACAACCCAGATGTATCACAATGGGAGATGGATACAGAAAATATAGTGTATTTACACATGGAGTACTACTCAGCTATTAAGAAAGAGGACATCATGAGTTTTGCAGGCAAATGGATGAAACTAGAAAATATCATCCTGAGTGAAGTATCTCAGAATCAAAAGGACATGTATGGTATGTGCTCATAATAAGTGGATATTAGCAAAAAACACACAGAATACCCAGGACACAATCCACAGAACTCAGGAAGGTTAACAAGCAGAAGGGCCCAGGTGAGGATGCTTCAATCCCACTTGGCAGGGAGAAGAAATCACGAGGTGGGGGGAGGGCAGAGAAGGAGGGACCACAGTGGGAGAAGGGATGGGGAGTGGAAAGGGGGAACATGATCAGGTATTGTGGGGGCTGGAGCAGGGGAACAGGACTGAAGCCCACCGAGGGCCAGCAGAAAGAATGGAAAGAGGCAACCTCCAGAGGTAGGAGGTGGGGGTACCCTCTAGAATGTACCAGAGCCCTGGGAGGTGAGAGATGCTCAGAACTCAAAGGAAGGGACTTTAGGTGAAATGCCCAACAGCGGAGAGAGGGAACTTGTAGAGTCCACTTCCAATAGAAAGACAGGGAAGAAAGTAGAGGAATGGGGTTGCCATCCCACAGTCAAGAACTCTGACCCAGAATTCTTCCTGTCTAAAAGAACTATAGGGACAAAAATGGGCAAGAGACTGAGGGAAACGAGGTCCAGTGATTGACCTAAATTAGGATGCAGCTCAAGGGGCAGCTTCGAGGCCTGACACTATTAGCGATGTTATGGAGTGCTTACTGACAGGAGTCTAGCATGGCTGTTCTCTGAGAGGCCCAACAAGCAGCTGAATGAGTCAAAAGCAGGTACTTACACCCAACCAATGGACAGAAGCTGGGGACCTCTGTGGTTGAATAAGCGAAAATCTGGAATAGACTGAGGAGGAGGGCAACCTCACAGGAAAATCAGCAGTCTCAACTAACAGTGAGAGAGGACACACCTAACCCTGGAAAGACTTGAGGCCCCAGGGAGTAGGGATATCCCATAGGGAGGGTGGTGGGAACATCCTCTTGGAGACAGGGGAGGAGGAATGAAATGAGGAACAGTCGGAGTTCAGACTGGGATGGGGATAACAAACTGGACTGTAAAAGAGATTAAAAAAAATAGAACAGATTTAGGTATTTCTTGAAATATATCTCAACTCCATGGACTACATTATCAACTACCCTTTTAAATGTTTTAAATGTGTATATAGACACATAAAATATGGACAAATTATTATGAGATATAAATAATACATAATATGTGGGTATATGATATTAATTCATTTTATATAAATAGATGTTAAATACATACGAGGACCAAATTAAAATATAATTTAATAATGCTTCAGAGCCCTCAGATGGATTTTCATGTGGTCACATATTTAACTGAGGAAATCAATGAAAGGGACCAAATAATGAGTACCATGTTTCTAATCATTGCAGTATCATTTTGTCAAATCTAGTGAAGAAATCTTTGGGTATTTAAATAAGGTTGATTGTACATAATAAGTATATGAGTTTTAATCCACTTTAAAATAACAGGTCAATAATTTACTGTTACTAAAGAGAACAAGAAAATGCAATCAGGGTTTTCAAATGAATTCATATTGAATCAAAGTCAATGTTCATGTTTCATAAAAATTCACATTCAGAATGAAATCTTTCTGGATAAATCACGTAACTATTTTGTTTTCTTGAATGAGTGACAGTGGAAATGAGCTAAATAAATATGTAAAAATTCATTGATTGGTTATCTGGTAAAAGAGCATTTCTAGTGGACAGTGATTACAAATGGACCAGCTGCTGGTGGAGCTGTCACAGATATTACCTGTACACAATGATTGTGTGCTCTGAAACATTATGATGGAATAATAAATAATATTTTATGCTTAGCCGAAGATTTTTTAACAGTCTAAGATTTTAAGCACGAAACAATCACTAAGAATATATACAAGCAACATCTTGTCTATTTCAGTCAGGTAGCCCTTTATGACAAAAATACAGATAGGATGTTGTAAACAGTATGTATTGCCTACCTTTGTATTTTAGTACTTCAATGCAGGAGCATTTATGGAAAGGCTTGTTCTGTTATTGAAAGGTAATGGTGGGAACCAACTTAAGAACATGTAAAATGCAAGATTTTTTAATCAATGCAAAGCAATTAATTTAACCAACCCTTCCTGTAATAATATTGAGACAGACTGTCTGCCTGTTTCTACATTATAGCTAGCTTTGCAATCTGTGCAGAATTTAATGAGGTGTGTGATTTTTGTGAACTTATTGATTCTGAGAGAGTCAAAGATTTTAAAGCAACTAAAGTTTTCATATTTTTAAATTTTCATTTATCTTACATAAAGACAATAGTATTTTAGTGCCAGCTGTTAACATCTTTACTCTACATGAACCATTTCCTCTAAATGTACATATAAAGTATTTTGAAGCATTATACAATTTAATGTTTTATTAAGTATCTTCTATAACTCTGTCTCTGGATATTTCTTTTTACTCTGGAGGTTTTGTATTGAATCATTGACAACGTGGTGAATTGTATTTGTAGCTTTCTATCCTGTTAGGTATCAAATACCAGGGAATTTATCTCTTGGTATACTTTTATATTCTACAATGTTAATACAACACCTCAGGAAGATGTTCCAAAATCTCTAAACTACATTTTTATAGCTGTTTCTGGTGTTCTAAGAGGTCTTGTTTAATGGAGTGTAACAATGAATCATATGAAATAATGTCTTGTGGTATTGAAACTTATTTGTAGACATGGCATATGGTACCAAGTTGTTCAAACTCCTATGAGATAATGCTGCAGGTACTTGTTCTACATTATAATAGTTATAAGCTTTATGATGGCAAAAGCTATGATGTTTGCATATTGAAAAAACTCAAGTCCTAACAACTTCACCAAAATTACTCATAAAGGCATTTTTATTTAGGAATTCAAGCATGTGTCAAATAAAGGATTCTTAAATTATATCTTACAGATTTTACAAATAGTAATAGAGATCTTTCCTCTAAAATAACCTTAGAAGACATAGTGATGAGAGCTATTGATATTGCTAGAAATTAAATGCAGAGACTAAAACAATCTTGTCATTTTTATTTCAATTTTAAATAAAGGGATTTGGGGCAAAAGATGATTCTATGGGAAAAAACCAAATTGGAATAAAGATGGACTGTTCCATTGTTTACATGGCTTGAAAGCCTTTAGGTTAACAAATATTAATATATGTCTAATTCCTTAAACAACCATCAATTATAGCTAAATATATAATTCAGAATAGATGTATTGATATAGAAGTGCAGTAAACTAAAAGTCCTTCATGTATATAGTGGAGGGTTGATAGTTTTTATGTTTGTTTCTTTTTTATAATCAAAACATTTCCCTCTATTCCTTATTGACTCAATATAATCAATAGCCTTTAATGTATAACCCTGTGTCATGTATTTCAAAACTCAGAGAAAATGCCTAGTCTTTATTCTTCATGCATCCTGGAGTATACCTCCCAATTACTTAGATAATATTTCTCCTCTCACAGAAGTTATGCTGTTATTTCCTTAACAGGCATTCAGTCAATTAACCTCATTATCATAACTCTGCCAGGAAATGATTATGAGGATTTGAAGTTGCTTAGCTTCCTTTTGGATACTGATAGGTTAGAATTCAGAATGGCTGCTTGGGTATACTGTAGTTATTGTACCAAATTGTTCTAAAATTTTGATTTTGCTTAATTGATGTAAAATGGGCCCATGGAAATCTAGCCATAGTATTTGCATAAGGCTTGTGGAATACAAGGTATGCTTCATGAATGAGGTGGCCTGTTACTGTTCTGCCAGTCAAACAGATCATGGTATGTATAACTGTGGTCTTTAATTTCTTGTCACCATCTCCTTAGAGGTTCTGCAAATCATCATTGCTTCTGAGAAAAGGTTGTCAAAATAGAAAGGGAAAATAATATACTAACTGGCTTTCCAGTCAAAGTGACTGGTCAAAAATGAGCCATTATGCAAGACTGTACTTATAAATTGTACACATAAAAGCACTAGTGCTTAGTTTCAGTGTCCCTTGACTCATAGTTATTAAAAGGAAGTTCGAAGGCTTTTTTTCTACAGAAATATATGGTGAAAAGATAATGTTTCTACTGGCTGGGGCATGTATAAATGGTCAAATATCAAGAAAGAGTTGCAACCAAAAGTATTTGAAGTAACTAAAGAACAGTACTATCCTTGCCATGGCCATTGTCTAATGTTAATATAGACTTTTGAAATGTATTGTAGTCCTGACTTCCAGGCAGCCAATCTCCTTGACTCTGCTCTATTTTCCTGTGACTCGTTGCCTTTACGTGCAACTTTCCCCAGTACATAGCACTCACACACTCTAGTTAATTCTTCCATCCTAGCAATCTTTTAATTCCAGGACCAGTTCCTCTTGCATAACCTCTTCTATGCATCCGATTGGTTGTTAACTATGCCCTCTCAACTCCTACAAAGACTCTCCTTACAAGCTACAAATCCCTATGTTAGACTAGTTTCTGTCTATTCTTACCTAGATGCTCTATAGGAATTCAACATCTTCAAAGCTAGTTAAATCATTTCCCTTCCCCTAGAGGTTGTATTCCTTTAGAGTCTTGTAAATGTAACTTTTACTCACCAGATGTAATTGTTACCTCAGAGGCTTATTACTGAATAAGCTCACCCCTTTTCTAGTGTTTTTTTTTTTTTTTTTTTTTTTTTTTTTTTTTTCTGAATCTGGTTGGCTGGTTCAACTCAGCTTTTCTAGTTCAAACTCCTGTCCAACCAGAATGATTGAAAATGGCCTTTCTTGGCTTCTCACTCAATTGCTCTGCTTGGAAAAACTGCTTCTGAATTCCAAAAACTGAACAGCACTGACAGCAGCACTGAACTGAACTCAGCTGAACTCTACTGCTTTTCCTGAACTCAACTAAATTGGATTCACTGAAATTCCCTTCATCTAACTCAACTCCCAACTACTCCCAACGCTGAACTGAAGAACTGGCTTCACCTACTCTCCCCACACTGATCTTAAATAGCTCTTTTTACCTGTGTTGTTCTCCTGAGAGTTGGGTGTAATCTATCTCTGACTTATTCTTTTAAATCTTTCACTGAGGTTTCATTTTGTGTGCCCCTCAATAAGATGTCAGTTTCAAACATGGCTGCTTCCTTCTACAAACTAATTTTATCTTAAATTTGTGTTCTAAGGGCGTGTCTGTATTCCAGCCAAAGGAATTAAAGGTGTGTGGTGTGTGTGCATTCCAGCTTGTTGACCCAGATGTATGTCATTACACGTAATGCTGTGCCATATCACATGTTACTGGATTAAAATTCCCCTATAGAATCTTTTTTTTTTGCCTCCCCATCCCATTTTTATGTATTAGGATGGTGTTTTTTATTTTGTTGTTTTTGTACTTTCTGAATCTCCTGAATCTTCGTTGTTTCCCCATCACCACCCCACTATACTTATGTGAGTCACCACCATCTGTAGCTGCAATAACTTCCTTGCATATCTCCAGACTTCCTCCTTACCTGAATTTCAGCATTCTTCCTTCCTTCTCCATGGCCTTCTGAAAGAAGAATAAACCTTTTGGCTTTTAAAAATATAATTTTTTTGTTTACTTTTTTGACTAATAACATTATTTCTTTTGGAGTTTCTTTGAGCTCTAAACTAAATAAAGTTTAGTTCCCTAAATCTTGCATAATATCACTGTCTCTCTAGGCCTTCATGACTCATTGTCAATGAATCAATATGAAGTTGATTTTCAGACTCAGGCTAGTATAAGAGGAACCTCTTAACTTCATTCTCAACTATATTTGTTTTTATTCCTTTGTTTTTGTTTTATTTTGATTGCTCATATTTCACTGTTCTACTTCCATCAATGAATGCAAATAGATACAATTTGTCCTATCATTCTACTTACTGGCTTATTTTCTTCAATTGAGATGTACATTCTTTATGGGTCACAGATGCTTATCCATATATCCCAGCTTATTATAATGTATATCTAATACACATCTGAAAAAATAAGTAAATGTACTTGCTAAATAATTTTCTACCTAGAGTAGACCTATTATCTTCTCTCCTTATGTGTGGGAAAAAAAACCCCAACGTTTATGGAGTCTAAATAAATTCTCCAAAGTCAGAGAGCTGGTGTGTGTGTGTCAAATTCTAGAATATTTTACTTGACTACAAAGCTGTATTAAAAGTGCAAGGAGCCAAATTCCAATACTGTCTCCTACTGGGTTTTAGGCTCTACTTCACTCTTCATACAAGCTATACCTCAGCTCATCAAAAGGCAAGAATAATACACAGAACAGGATTTTTCTTAGATAAAATAAGCAAGTAGCATACCAGCACATAGTTTATAATAAACATTTGTTATTATTCTCATTATTACCTCCTTACCTGCTTCTAGGAAAGCAAATATGGGAAGCAAAAATATAGACCTCCTGGGATAACATGAATGAAATTCAAAGTTCATCAGTATTTAATAGAACACAGAGTCATTTCCTAGTAATATGAAAGACAAGCAAAGTTGTATCATGAAATCTTATACACATTAGAGAGTTTTTCCTTGACATTTATAGGAAATTACTGCAGAGAAATAATAATAATGTAGAGAATCCTCAAAGGTAATAGATTATTTTATTGTAACTTCACACCCATAGATGAACTGACAAAAACAAAATTATGTTACATTTACCTGGGTTGAGCACTAAGGGAAGCCAGTAGAATAACATTTTACATTGAATTCTCAAAGAAAACTACCTATGGCAGCCTTGAACATTTTTTGGCATGCCTGTTCATATTTATTCTTAATATGTTTTCCTTAAGAGGCTAGAAAATAATATATTTTACTGCTAATAATTTTTAACAATAGTCACTTTTTTAAAATTAAGGATGTGTATGTGTGTGTGTACATAAATACACCAACTAACAACATATGATATGTTAAACATATTTAATGAGCCTAATTTTCCTTCTGATTTAATACAGCTCAATAAATGGAAACTGTGCAGTCAGAATAATGAAAAGAGGACATGATTTATCTCGTTCTGTTGGTGTCCTTCCTATGTTCTTTTGTACTGTGATTGCACTGTTGGATAATATTATTTTGTTCCCAAGGAAATATGTCCTTTTGATTAGGTTGTAGATATTCTCTCATTTGTCACTGTTATATCACGTATGCCATGTAGCAGCAGGAACTCTTGATTATTTAATTGCATGTAAGAACTCATTAAATCCCACTATCAATCTTGGGACATATGGTAAACATCCCCCAATAGTGTGAGAGGTTGTAGCAGTGATCTGTCACTAAGGCGAACCTGTTTTCAGCAACACAGACATGGTTTAGTTTTCTGATCATGATTATTTTTTAATTGATATTGATTTACAAGTGAGGGGTAATCTAGGCATCTTAATCCACACTTTAAAGTTAATAATATAACCATTTGTAATTTTATTAGAGGCATACTCAAATGAATCTCTTCTGCTTTGTACCTGATTTTCTCCTGTAATAATTGAGTTTATGCTTTTGTGAATGGTATCCAACATATTTTGAACTCTATATCTTTCCTCTTGCTAAGATTCAGATAGTACATCTTAATTAATAAACTTCAGAAATCAATACCAATAACTGCCCATTAATAGGTATGGGGATCTGTATCATCAGATAGTATTTCTCGAATGTCTCTTTTAAGACAGCTATTTTTCCTAAGAGTCAAATCTTAAAATTTAAACTCATATCTTTTATTAAGTGAGCATGCTTTTATAAATTTAGACTTATAGCATAAGTTTAGAATTATTTAGCCCTGCATAGATTCGAGTCTGTCATGTGGGTGTCATTAGCCACTTGGTACAAAGGTTAATTAACAATAAAGTTTTATTACACTAGTCTGTTTCTTAGAAAATTATACATATTGTGATTAACAATAGGAAACTGAGTACATCAAAATAAAACTCCAGTCTCCTTCTTCTGCTGTAGTAATGAGCATTTAACCCATTAGAAAAAAATCATATTTTTACATGTCTTCAGTACAATGTTTTAAGGCCATATGTACATAGAGAATAATTAGTTTGGATTCTGAGAACTTCTCCAAGCTCTTTCAGCAACTATGTGTAGATATTATTTAGATCTCAGAAACAATTTCGTGAGATTTCTGATGCTTTTCACAAGGAATAGAGAACTTAAAGGTCCACCCTGCAATTCAGCATTCTAACAAAGAACCAACTAGGCAAGTAGAGTGGAAATGGATTACAAAAGCTTGAAGATGATTATTTTGGTTTTGAAAATATTTTTAGAGTAGTAGGACCAAAATCTCAAAAATACTATCAGAATAACATGTATAACATCTACTCTTTTCTGAAATAGAAATTTCAAGAAAAAAATTATAAGTATTAGTCCAGTTTTACCAAAAAGGAAACTGTGGTATAGTAAAGTTAAGCAACTTGTGTTTGAAACAACGAATAAACAAACAATACCCAGAAAGATAAATTGTAGAGTCTGAAACCATGTGACTCTGCATCTTCAATTTTCATTCCCCATTCTCTTCCCCAGAACTGGTAAAAGTGGATTCCTTCTTTTGTTGGTAGTCTCTTCATCTCATGGCTAATTGGTTATGGCCATGTCATCAGATCACCCTCCACATGAGCCTGAAAGTAGACTACTTGGAGCATTTCAAACCATAAATAATACATACACACCTGCGTTTATCAGTTAGATTTAATACACATAAACAAAAGTATATAAAGTGGCCACAAAAATAATCAAGGTTGTTTGCAAAAATACAAATGGCAGTTTTCTTTCACTTCTACTGTAACTTTAGAAATCCTGATTATACCTACTACTAACCATTTTTCAGCCCATACAAGCTAATATCTGAGCCTAGAGAAGAATTGTTACCCTTGAGATTATTCTAGTTTGGTCAGATTTTGTGACTGTGATGTGTCTAAACAGACCATTAAATCTAATTGCTTCTGGTCCTTCTTCTTACTGCTACAGAAGACGAGGATGGTAGGTTTTGTCTTTGGGGAATTAAGCTTGTGTTCCACTTCATCCCAGTTTGTATTAGTCTTTCCATGCATGATCTTATCAGTGCCACCAGAAAGGACAGTACTGTCTCTCTGAGAAGCATTATCTCTTTTCTGGCACATATGCTTACCCATTTGTGCTTACAAGACCCTTTCTATTACCACAATGATGCCATTTAAAATTCTGTTATAATTTACATCTTTGTGTCTCTGTTTGCAGATGCAGAACTTCTTAAGAACACAGTTTTGGTTTGTTTTTAAAATATTTTATATATTCCAACATATATAAATAGAATAATAAAAAGCAAAAAATTCCCTGAAGCTATGGATTTAAGCCAGGGGCCAGGTGTATGATATGAGTGGGGCTGGGGAGAGTGAAGAAAAAATTATATTTATATTTTAATTTCAAAAAGTAAAACTATTTAAAAAATACATGATTTCCAAGTTTACATAGCATATATTTTTATAAGTTCTAGTGTTCTTAACTGGATAAACTGACCAATGCTACACTCTAGTTTATGTTTACTTCCTATTTTTCTGCTTTATTTCATTTCTCCATTTCTCAGTTCACATGTTTGATGCTCACTATCCTGTCTTTATGTCACCAAACAGCACATGCATTAAAAAGGCAATAAGCCAATATTTATTAAATCAAATGAAAACTATGTTCTTCTTATTAATCAGAATATTGAATCTGTCAAATTCTGGGTGAAACATTTCAGTGCATTATGAATATTGACCATAATGCCTAATTATAAAGTTTATTGTGCACTGTTCAGGATTATTCTGGACCTGAAACACAGAACAATTGAATTGATGGAGTAAATGATAAGCTTACCAGAATTAGATAATAAATCCTAATATATCTATGTGGGATTTTTCTATCTGGAATGAATTTATGATTTACAGTATCAAGAAACAATGCTGCCCTATGGAACCAGTGAGAAGGACAGAACGACACGCAGTCCTGTATGTGTAGCTCAGTTACTCTGGGATGCACTCGTCCTTTTATGATTAATTTAGACATTTTCACTAATAGATTCAAAGATAATTGCCAGATAAACAGCTGTGCTATCCCTATAACAGGAGAGGAAATGAGTAAGGGATATTAAATAAGGATAAATGTTTCTCAGGTGCATTAATCTGGAAAATGGGGCTCATTGTAAGACATTCTGTCTTCCTTGGTATTTGGATTTGAAAATTGGAGTATTAAGGCACAAGGACATGATAGGGCACCAGGATAAGACACAAAAGCAAGTGATTATAATAGCATGCATTTTTTTTGAATGAAAAGTTCTTGCTTTTTAATTATTTAGTCTTGTACTAAAACTTGATTTACGTAGAGAAAACCCTTAAAACTAGGGTTTCTAAATGTATACAAATCCTGAATCCAAACAATTTATATCATGGAAAATTAAGAATATAGTAAAAGTAACCTCAAAAATAAAATAAAAAATTAAAACAAGAATTTAGTTTTAATTTTTAAAACTAAGAACTTTAGTTTTAAAAGAATTTTTAAAATAAGAACTAGAAGACACATGACATTTTTACAATGAAGTTCAAATGTCTCAGACAACTGCATAAGGTGATAGGCAACTGCAAAACAGGTAGCTTATAATGTAACTTTTACAAAGCAAACCATGATCTAGACATCCTGTGTTTCAATATGGAGGAGGCAATCCATCAGTGGCATTAAATTTGCTCAATTTGATTTAGTGCCAAATGTAAATAGACAATTGAATCCAGTAGCTGTGTTAATAGGTTAAGTAATAACTGATATCCTTTGGCAGCATCTGTGTCAAACTGCTTTCCTGTTGGATCTTCTTGCTTCAATTTTCAGAAGTATAAAGAACACTGAACTTCAAACTTAGGGGATTCATGGGAGGGTTTGAGGGGAAGAAAGGGGGGGAAATTATATAGTCTAAAAAATTAAAAATAAAAAGAATAATTTTTGTTTGTGAAAGCTATTGCTTAAGATCTTTCTAGATTTAGTGTCAGGAACTATAATATGGTAGTTTTATGACTATAATATAAGTTGTGGCTAGCAGGATCAGCTCTAACCAATACAATTTTTTAAAACACCCAAAAGCCTATGATTTTCATGCTGATAATGTAGAAAACTACCAGAAACCCACTAAAATGACTCAGATTGTAAAAGTAGATAAAAGCAGACAGAGATATATAGAGAAATTACTCAACAATTAGGAGCAATTGTTGCTCTTATAGAGTTGATGGGTTCAGTTACCAGAAACAGGTAAGAGCACTTGCTGCTCTTGTAGAGGAGATAGGTTCAATCCCAGCATCCATATTCAGGTCAACAGCCATTCACAAGTACAGTTCAAGAAGAAATTCCACCTTCTTTTGTCCTTCCTGGACATCAGGCATGTACATGGGGCACATCCATATTATGTAAGCAAAACACTTATGCACATAAAGTAAAATATATTTTAAAAGGGGATTGATCAGCTGCATCCATGAAGGTAATAGACTGTCCTTTTATTAATTAAAAGTACATGTTAAATATTGTGATATGACTGCATAGGTTAATCCCCTCAGATCTTTACTTTGAGCTATTGGTATTGATAAATTATGCACTGTGACATTTAATATTTCTTATAGACAGTCTTAAAGAGCGCTGTACCTGCAGCTGTGCTTCTGGGATTCATGTATCGGGTTATGCTGTCTGTAGTTTACTGTGAAGCACTCCTAATAAGGCTAGACTATTCCTCAAATAAACGCATTTCCTGTAGGTTGTGACATGACTTGTGCATAAGAAGACTAGCTCTGCTGAAACATAACAGTCTGGAGTACCATAGAATACAGACTGATTCTGCTATGCAGAGACATTGTTAAGGCTCTTTGACACAGTCACTTTGAACATCCCATGTGCACAGTATGGAAGCACACATTTGTAAACGTTAGGATAATATTATTACACTATTCATTTAATATTATTTATGCCATAGGAACATTATGAAATCTGTTCTTGTAGCTTTTTAAAAAACTCTGACCAATTTTTATTCTTATAAATATGTTTTTCCATTGACTTAAAAGATTTTTGCAAGGGGGTATGAGGGGACTAGGTATATTTTAAATGTCCATCTCACAAATAAGGACTTGGCTTCAGACACCTTGTATGCACACATGACTCATCTGGAAATGAGAAATACATGATAAAGCTTGAAACCAAAAAGAAAACACTTAGGCAAAGACTGAGAATAGCATCACACAAGTGTAAGGCCTTTATAATTGTAGAATAACCTCTAGCTTTAGCACTGTACTTTTGTCAATACTTGAAGACACAATGCAAAGTGTCTGTCTATTGATAACGAAACAAGACTGTATGAGTTTAACTGGCTCATTTATAGAAAACAGCCTCTATTCCATGTGATCTTAAACATTTCTTAGAATCTTTCTAACAATAAAATTGTCTTTCTCTCTTATTTTTTCATTCAAAGATACTCTAAATGAGATGAAATAAAAATTGCACTATATTTTAATGTGTGTCAAAAATCCTAAATTCCATCTTATACTTAATCACTAAAATACATATATACATGCCCTTTGCAATCGTAAGAATTTTTCTATTCCAGGGCAAAAGTCAGTGATGTCTAAAACAGTGGCTCAACTCTGGCCATTTAATAACCACAGAAACACTCTAATTTTATAAAGATATGGGGAAGTATGTACCATGAAATTAAGGAAAATGATAGAAGTGATCTCAGTTGTACAATTTTCTGACTCACTGTATTAACGATCATGGGAAACACGGGTCAAAACCGTGAGAAGGCATCACCTCACTCAAGTAAAAATAGCCATTTTCAAAAAGACAAGATTGCCAGTTCTGATAGGATGTGGAGAATGGCAGCACATTCTGAGTGGCGGAGTTTCCATATGACACATCAATCACACTACTGCATAAATGGCCAAGGCTTTGTGACATATATGCTCACTGGTTTACTGTGCATTGTTCACAGTAGCCAAGAAGTGAAAAACAAACTATTCAATCAACTAATGAATACACAAAGATGTGATCCACAAAGCTCCTGTTAAGGATTTGGCCATAAAAAGAGACAATGGCTTTGGCAAAGACATGGTACAATTAGGGTCATTATCATGCAAACACATGGAAAAACAAGTGTTTCACTGTCACATTCACATGTAGAAGCAGGAAAGTACTGGGCAAATACTACTTCAGAGTAACAAATTGTTTGACAGAGATGAAGAAAGTTGTCAAGAGGGAAAGAGGGAGGTGGAGAGGAGAGGTGGAGAGGGAGGAAAGGAGTGAGGGAAAGAATCATCAAAGACTATTAAGCTACACTTAGATTAAGAATCTTTGGTATGTGGTTGTATAGGAGGGTGATTTCAAATGAAATGACAGCAACATTTTGTATACAAAGAGGTTGGAGAAAGGATTGTTGAATGTCTGAAGAAATGATAGACCTTTGAAGGGATACATTAATTTGACCTAAGCATTATAATATGTATACAGTTATCAACATATCACATTATTTCATTAAAGAGAATTTTGTTTTTCTTTATTAGTTCAAACCTATTTAAAAAGTCGATATGACTCATAGTCCTAGCAAACAATAGAAAGTCTATCTCAATACACACAAATACCCATTGATGAATCAATCAATAATGCAGTATTACATCTGTAATGGAGTATTACTCAGAAATAAAGAGCAACCAACTTTAGATTAATACACAAGCATTAAAACAAACATGATTACTTAAAGAACGCTTCCTCCAAGGAAAATGTACACTTTATAATTTCATTTATATAAATGAAAACATAAAAACGTATCCATGGCAGACTGCTTATCAGTAGTCTGGGCTGCAGGAAAGTCAGACGTTGAGAACAGTGCAGACCATGTTGCAAATGGGCACTGGCAAAGGGAAGGATTTGTTCCTTTACTTGGTTTGGGTGTGTTATGCTTTTTTCATTATCAATTTGCATATGTTTATGTGTGTTGTAGTATGCATGTGTTCTGTATGCATGTGTATGTGATAGGTTGCATGTGTGTGATATATGTACTTGTTTTTTTTTTAATTTTATTTTTCAAATTACTTTTCTACACTCCATGTTTTATTCCCAACCCCCATCCCCCTCCAACTGTTCCACATCCCATACCACCTCTCCCTACCCCCATCTCCATGAGGATGTCCCCACCCACACCCCACCTGACCTATAAACTCCCTAGGGTCTCCAGTCTCTTGAGGGTTAGGTTCATCATGTCTGAATGAATACAGACCAGAAAGTCCTTTACTGTAAGTGTGTTGAGGGCTTCATATCAGCTGGTGTATGCTGCCTGTTTGGTGGTCCAGTGTTTGAGAGGTCTCAAGGTCTAGATTAATTGAGACTGCTGGTCCTTCTACAGGATCACCCTTCTTCTTAGCTTCTTTCAGCCTTCCCTAATTCAACAACAGGGGTCAGCAGCTTCTGTCCAGACATCTGTTGGGTAGAGATATCTGCATCAGAGCAGTTACACTAGGTTCCTTTTCCTGAGTGCTCCATAGCCTCAGTAATAGTGTCAGGCCTTGGGACCTCCTGTTGAGCTGGATCCCACTTTAGGCCTGTCGCTGGACCTTCTTTTTCCTCAGGCTCCTCTCCATTTCTCCTGTCTCCACCCTTTCTATCTCCACCGAAGCACTGTGAGTACAGGGTTTATTTATGGGTCTTCGATTTATGGGTATTTCTAATTCATTTATCAACATGTCTGTGTCTGTAGCAATACCATGCAGTTTTTATCACTATTGCTCTGTAGTAGAGCTTAAGGTACTTGGGTATGTGGGTGCTTGGAACCCAGCTCAGGTTCTCTGGCAAGCCCCATTAGCCCCAGAGCCATCTCTCCATTCCAGTCACCCATTGCTTTTCTATGAAGAGCAGCAATTGTATTGTATCTTAGTAAGCACTGGACAGTTAAGAAGATAAAACTTGTTCTGTTTGAGAATGTAACATACTAAAATAATAGCTATTTTTTCTGGAATGATTTTTAAAGGTCATGAAACCTTCAGAAATTAAACTGGGTTACATGTACTTTGTATAATATTTAACTTATGAGGTAAACATGTTTGGTAAATTGTTTTCAATATCAGTTCTACGTTTCTTATAAACTGGTTCTTTGAAGCAACCTAAAGAATGTCATGATTTTGGGGAGTGTTTTCTGAATTCTGATAGTTACCTTCACCCCATCCCACACACCAGAATGGTTGAGTTAGAACATTGCCTCATTTTTTTCTCTTCTCCCTTCCCTTGCCTCCCCTTCCTTTCCCTCATCTTTTATACCCACCTTTCTATTCCCTCCCATCCCTCTTCCTTCCTCTGTCCTTTTCTCCATTCCCCTTTTTCTTTCCCTCCCTCCTTCTACCCATTATTTATTCCTTCTCTCACTCTTCTTCATTTTGTTCTGGACTATATGCCATGTGTATGTGCATGCAGGCCAGCCTACGTTACAGTGCTCCTATGGAGGTCAAGGTCCACTTCAGGTTCGAGTTCTCAACTCCCATGCTTTTGGAGGCTGTGACATTGTATTGTTTGCCTCAGTGTACATGAGGTTAGCTACCTGTGAGTTTCCACAGTTCTCCTATCCTATCTCCACCCTTCCTATCTCCACAGAAGCATTGTAAGTACAGGCATGTGTTAACACATCTAGGTCTTATATGGTTTTTTGGGTTTGGATTGAAGTGGTTATGTTTGCATTGCAATCACTTCACTCACAGATGTGTCTCTGCGGTCCAACTGTCTTTTCCTTTCTTATTTGTAGTAGTAATTGAGGTGGGAGATTTATGAAAATGGTCCCATGATTCCAAAGTATCTAAAGCTTCACAGAAACATGAAAACCTAAAGATAAGAGAGGCATGGCCTCTGTCCTCAACCTCAGCTAGTACAGCAGTGATGCATGTATGCAAGTGCAGTAGTGATGCTATAAGGAAACAGAGCAGTGACACATGTCAGGAAGCAGAGCAGTGATGCTGTCAGGAAGCACAGCAGTGATGCTGTCAGGAAGCACAGCAGT
>NW_022196912.1:54803191-54811931 GCF_008632895.1 Mastomys coucha
GTCAGGAAGCACAGCAGTGATGCTGTCAGGAAGCAGAGCAGTGATGCTGTCAGGAAGCACAGCAGTGACACATGTAAGGAAGCTGAGCCATGTATTAATTAGTGTTATGATAAAGTATATTTAGAAGCACCATGCAGGGCATCTCAAGAGGGACATTCTTCCTCCTTTACATCCACAGTAGCCTGTAATTCTTCCTATATCCTTTTAGCTGGCCCTGTCTCCCTTATGAATGTCTAGCTCATTATATGTCTTCATGTAATAGAATGAAGGGGCATTTTACTACCTAGACGTCTTAGATATTTATATATTTGATTTTACAGTGAAAATTCAGTTAGTAAGTTCATAATATTACTGTGCTATGTGTGGTAACATGTAGATAGTAGCTAGTGAAATAATTTTTAAATAGTCATTTATTAATAGGTTAAATTTTCTTTAAGAGAGATAATGCTTAAAATGGAAAACAGAGAGAAGAAAGAGATGTGAGAATAGTAACAGAGCAGAAGATATTTCATGAATTTAATAGTTTCTCATTGGTTGTAAAGGGGGACTTCTTTCTGTTAACTACAATATATAATATCCAGGGCATATACATTTACAAATAGAGAACCAATGAGGAGAAAATCCAGAATGTATGGATCATGATGTTAACACACACAAAGTATTCTCTGCTGTTTCATCAACTAGATGAACAGAGTTCAGAAATTAGACTCCACATTTCATGAGTCCAACACAAAGAAGGAAATATGGTAAGAGACATGACTAATTGTAGCACTCAAAAAAAAAACCTACAGTTTCCAAAATAGATACATAAATAAGCATATCCTATGAGTTTATATTAAAGGATGTGGTGCAAAAAATGTCTTTAAAATTATGTTTGTAGGATATGTGGTGCTAAGTTTCAAGGAAAGCTAATGATATGCTTATTCAGTTGGAACACTTCTCTCTGGAATCTACAATCTGGTTTAGTAATTTTTTTTTAAATACCAAACTTAAAAGTGCTATTGTCCACAAGAGAGGAATCATGTGGATAGTATTTTAGAAATTGTCAGGGTTTTGTTGTTGTTGTTGTTGTTATTGTTGCTCTGTATGTGCACATTGGGCATGATCATGCATTGGACAAAAATGAGATTAGATACCAGCTATCCTTCAGTGCACAATTGTTCTGCTAACAGAGTTGCTATAGCCCTGTGACATGAACATTTGCAACACTCCAGATACCAGGTCAATGTTTCACATTCAACAGCATTTCTAAACAGATGTGTCTGTATCACTTGTTCAGCTCATGACTTGGGGCATTCTCTTCATATTATCCTGATAGATGAAACAAGCTTGTTTGCTAATGCCTCAATTTTTCCACATTGACAATTTGTGCTTTTCAGTGGTGTGTTTTCCCCACTTGGGTGAACTTCTTCCTTTTTCTCTGATCATTTATACCTATATCAGGGAATTACCATTGATCATTGTACTAATTTTATGTAGGCTCCATTTTTACCTTGACTTTTAATTTGCTGTCTATATATAGAATAGTGTCTAGCTCATTTACCTTAAATCTAAGAATTTCCTCATCATTAGGAATTATGAGCATCTATTTCTCTTTTTTAAATTCTTTTAAAATTATTTTATTTATTTACATTCCTGTCTCTGCCCCCCCCCTCTTGTGCCCCCTCCTACAGGTCGTCATCCCATTCCTCCTCCCTGTTGCCTCCAATTGGATGCTTCTACTCCTTATTCCGTCAGGCCTTCCCCCTTCCCTGGGGCCTCAAGTCTCTTGAGGATTAAGCCAATCTTCTTCCACCAAGACCTGACAAAGCAGAGCTTTGATACATATATGGCAGTAGCCTCAGATAAGCGAACACAAACAATGTTTTAAAAACAACCCCCCCCCAATGGAACAAAATAACTTCTTACTTGCCAGTTATTATTTATTTCTCTCTCTTCCAGCTCGTAAGTAGTCTGTCTTTCCTGTGCTATTTTCCTAGTTGGGTTTATCCTATCTCTGACACTTTCTGTCGAATCTCTGTTTCATCACTTTGTCTACACCTCAATTAGACATAACTTTTAAACATGGTTGTTTCATTCTACAAACTAACTTTACCATCATTGTTGGAGATTAAAGGTGTGTACTAAGGGCATGTCTGTATTCTAGCCAGATCATATTGTAAACCAGGGCATATCTACAAGCCAGCCAGTTTATAAAGATTTAGAGGGTCTTTAGATGTGATTACTTGCCTGAGCAGCCATATTACTGGGCTAAAATTACTCTACAGAAAATATTGTTTTCTCCATCAATGATGATTGAAAGTTTTCCTGGGTGTAGTAATCAGGGCTGTTGTCTGTGGTTTCTTAGAATCTCCAATATCTGTCCTGGATCTTCTTGCTTTTAGAGTTTCTGTTGAGAAACTGGGTGTAATTCTAATAGGTCTGCCTTTATATGTTACATGTTATTTTTCCCTTTGAACTTCTAATATTCTTTCTTTGTTCTATATGTTTAGTGTTTTTATAATTATGCAGCAGGGGGACTTACTATTCTGGTCCAATATTTTTTGTGATCTGTAAGATTCTTTACAGGTATCTTTTTCAGGTTAGGAAAAATTTCTTCTATAATTTTGTTAGAAATATTTTCTGAGTTTTTGAGCTGGGATTATTTTTCTTCTATTCCTATTATTTTTAGTTTTTATCTTTTCCTAGTGTCCTTGGTTTCATGGATGTTTTATGTGAGAAGTTACTTGGATTGAACATTTTCCATGTCTATCAGTTTCTTTTATTGTATCTTTAATGCCTGAGATTCTCTCTTCCATCACTTGCATTCTGTTAGTGATACTTGAATCTAAAGTCCCTGTTTGCTTACCTAGATTTTCCATCTCCAGGATTCCTTCAGTTTGTGTTTTCTTTATTGTTTCTATTTCCATTTTCAGGTCTTGAGATTATTCCTAATGATATTTTCCTATTCTCGTAGACAGGAGCTTAGCACAATTGTCATCAAGGAGTCTTCATCCAGCCACTGATGAGAACGGATATAGATATATACCTACAGCCAAATATTAGGAAGAATCAGGGGAATCCTGTGGGACAGGGGATGAAGAATTGTAGGAGCCAGAGGGTCAAAAACAACATTAAAAAAATCCACAGATTCAACTAATCTTGGCTTGTAGGGGCTCACAGAGACTGAAGTGACAATCAGAGAGCCTGTATGGTTCTAAACAGAACCCCTGCTTAGGTCTCTGAATGTATCTTATGGTTGTATAGCTTGGTCTTCCTGTGGGACAAACAGAGTTAATGAGACCAGGGCTGTCTTGACTTTTACTGGTTTGGGGACCCTTTCCTTCTACTGCGCTGCCATTTTGTGCCTGAATATGAGGGAAGATGCCTAATCTTATTGTAAATCACTATGTCATATTTGGTTAATATCCCTGAGTGGCCTGCCCCTTTCTGAAGGGAAATGGAGGAGGAGTGGTTCAGGGGTAGCACGGGGACATACAGAGCCTGGGAGGATAGGAGGGAGAGGAAACTGTAGTCAGGATGTAATCTATGAGAGAAAAATTAAACATGGGCAATATCAGAGTCTTAACTAACTTCTCATTTTAAATTTGATAAACTATATTAAAAATATTGAGCATGTAATGAACATGGATAAATTTTTATTTCACTTTACTTTGAGCTGTGAGGACTTGAACCCAGGGACCTTTGCTCTTTAAATAGAACTGGTAATGACACATTTTTCAAGGGTGTTCTACAGAATAAGACATGTATTTACAAATTACTTGGAACAGGGGGACTTCTTATTCTAATTCCTTCTACCTCCTCCATCATCCATGTACTCCTCTGGCCATTTAGCCATCCATCCACTACCCACTCATCCATCTAATAACCTGTCTATCATGTATACAATCTACCTACTCCTCACTCATCTATGCATTCATCCACCTCTCTTGTTGCAAATCTGTCTTCAAAATCTAAATATGCTATTGTTTACTCCTTTGTTCCTCATACAAGGCTTCTTCCATATCAGATCCCAGGTTGTCGGTGGATTACTACTTTCTAGTTATCTGCTGGATACCCTCTAGTCAAATGTATGGGATGTGCTTCTAAAGGAGCAAGGCAGAGTTTTAACAAAATAACATTAATCTTAGTGTGAGTACTAGGGCTTAGTGACAAGGACTCTAAAGGAGAGTAACCTTCATCTGCTTTGAAAGCAACTCAAGGAAACATCAATGGCACATTTTTGGCACCATTTCTTTTTACACTATCTCTAATGGGTACAGGGCATGGCCCTATTAGAATACCACAAGATTTTTTCCTAACCCTGGGACAGAGCTCAAGTAGTTTTTGAGTGTGAGTGAGAAGGATATTGTCAGCCATGAAACAAAATAAAGAATTTACTTTCCATGGATACATCAAAGAGTTAAAAATAGATCAGTGTTTATTTTTAAAAGTTCCACATACTACTGTTGGGCCTCTTATGGTTTTTATTTGTTACAGTGTCATATAAGATGACTAATTTTCATTATAATAATATACAATGCTAGGCAAACTAGATGAAATTCCAATATGTTTTAGCTAATATGTTTCAAATTTCATTATTTTAATAGAATTAGTTGTGTGGTAATTACTTCTGGTCATATGAGATACATGAAGAATTTTCACAGTATCATTAAGTAGCATTACTTGATTAACCTTTTTTTGTTTGTTTGAATTGAATAACATTTAGAAGTTAATATGGGCACAATCATTTTTGTTCATTAAGTATCTGTTTATACTAGTTTATCAAGACCTTCATGTTTAATACTTTATTAAAGAAACACTAGATTATGCTAATGTCTTTAGAAACATCCTGAGAATTATAGTATTTGTTGAAAATTTAATCTACATTTACTTACTTATTATAGAGTAAGAAATGATAAATATGCTAAACCTCAAACTTTAAATCTCTTTTGAAATTTATTTGAATCTTAGTTTTTCCTAATTTTTTAATTTGAATAAAAAATATTATTTTGAACATTTCTCTATCTAATATTTTCCTTTCAGATATTTTAACACATATAACAATGTTAAATTATGTAACATATATATGCTTTTAGGAGGAAAAAGAATGAAATGAAAAAATGTTTTAGTGCTTTCCCTCACTCTGCAATTGGATGAACTTGGCTTAGGGTTAGAAGTAAGCTCAGCTTTCTGGCAGCAATGTAATTTTATTGAAGTGTTCAGGAATTTTATTAAATGTTCCTTATATCTAGAAAATATCTATAATGTTTGATTATTAATACTACAAATATAACTAACTCTGGAAATTAAAGTTAGGAAGTTAAATTCAATTTACTAATTATGGGCATAGTGGTGAGTGACTAAAGCCCCAGCTCTAGGGAAGCTAAGGTTAGAAGATCATTAGTGAAAGATAGTTTGGGCTACATCAAAAAAATTGTAATCAATAACACACAAACAAACAAGCAGTGGACCTTCAGCAACATGTAATCAAGTCCATAAACATTCATAGAGTAAGTGATTAGAAGTTTGACTGCCAAAGCTTCTATTTTGACTGAATACTGTGACCTATATTTGAATGTCCTAATTTTCTTTGCCACATTGTCAAGTTTTAAAAAAGTTTATCATAGCAATAAAATTCAGTGGGAAATAATTAACAAATGAAATATTTCAGTGTATCAGTGCTCAATAGAATACTTTAAGATATAAATTTTACTGGAATAATTTATAAGTTAAAATTTCTCAACAATACTTTTTATTCTTACAACGTTATGTCATTTCAAAGGCTTGATCAATAAAGCAACATTCCTAGATGCAGCCACTATAGGAAAACTTTTCTTATATATCTGTGATCATATGTATTTCCATCAATTTCAGCTCACAGAACATTGGTCAGGTTTAACATTTGCTTTTACTCTACCTTAGCACTTGCAAGCCACCCTGTAATTGTTTCACACAATCTGGCAGAAGTCATGAATATCCAAGTTTAAAGAAAAAGATCTCAATATTGGAGGCACAAAAGTAAACATGAACATCATAACATTTGCCCAGATTGATACTATTATGCCCAGTGGATTTCTGGCACTACTCACAGATACTGAGCTTTGAAAATTTAGCCTTTTTTATATAGTAAAAGCTCTTTGTCTTTGTTATGCTGAAGAATAGTGAAAGGAGATTTCAACACATTTCTTAAAGTGAATAGTTGTAGAAACATTTTCAGAAGAAGCCTAGGAGAAAGAGGAATGCCCTGTGTGTACCTGTTCGCAAGAAACAATTGAGTATGTCTTGTCCTAAATTCACATTCACTGTGGTTATCTCAACAAGTTGATTGGGCATTGTAAGAGAATTTATACCAGACCACCTAATAAATTAAATATTGTGATTTTTTTCTCACTGAGGACTAAATATTAAAAGACTTGTCATAATAGCCCTATGGCAGTATATATGCACTGAGGTCCTTCTCCTTTTTCTCTTCCTCCTCCTCTTCTTACTCCTCCTCCTCCTCTTCTTCTTCTTCCTCCTTTTTTTTTTTTATTATTTTTTCAGTTTTCATCCTGAGTGTAGCCTTCCCTCTTTCCTATTCTTCCAGTCCAACTCTCTCATCTCCCCTCTCACCTCCCATCTACCCTTCCTCCCCTTCTCTCCAGAAAACGGGAGGCTTCCCATGGACATCAAGCAGTCCAAGCATATCACGCCACAGCAATACTAGGCAAGTTCTTTTCAACTGAGTCTAGACAAGGCAGCCCAGTTAGGAGAAAGGAATCCAAAGGCAGGAACTGTAGTCAAGGGCAGCCCCTGCTATTGTCTTAGGAGTTCCACATGAAGACCCATCTGCACAAGTGCTACATATGTGGAGGGCCTGGGTCCATTCATGCTTTCTGTTTGGCAGTTCAGTCTCTATGAGCCCCCATGGGCCAAGGTTAGTTGACTCTACAGTTTTTCTTGTAGTGTTCTTGACCCCTCTGGTTCCTTCAATCCTTCATCCTCCTCTTCCACAAGACTTTCTAAGCTCCATTCCATGATTGGCTCTGGATCCTGCATTGTTTTCAGACAATTAGTTGGTAAAAACCCCTCTGACATCATTTATGCTAGGCTGCTGTCTGCAAGTACAGCAACATAGTATATTATCAGGGGTGGACTCCCTATCGTGGCATGAGTTTCAAGCTAGACCAGTCATTGGTTGACTTTTCCCCCAAAATTCTTTGTAGCCCTTCATTTACATCTGCTATGCAAAACAAATTGTAGACCTAAAGTTTTGTGGCTGGGTTGCTATCCTAATCACTCTATTGGAAGTCTTCCCTAGTTATAGGAGATGGCTAGTTCAGGTTCTATAAGCCCATTGCTAGGAGTCTTAGTGAGGATAACCCTCAACTTCCTGGGAGCTCCCATTGTCCTCGGTTTTTAGACCCTCCCAAAGATACCCTTCCCCAATACAGTTCTCTTTCCTTGTACTCTCACTCCCTACATCATCCCCCCTGTTCTCATGCCTACCCACTCCCCCACCATTCTCCTTCCATCCACCCCTAATGTCCAATGTACTTCCCCTTCTCAGTAAGATTCCTGCATGCCCCCTTGGGCCCTCCTCTTTAGTTATTGACATCTGTGGATTGTAGCATAGCTATCCTGTACCTTTTGACTAATATTCAGTTATTTTTGTGTCTGGGTTAACTGACTCAGAATGATCTTTTCTAGTTCCATCCATCTACTTGCAAATTTCATGATGAAATTCTTTATAATGACTAAGTAATACTCCATTGTGTAAATGTACCACATTTTCTTTATCCATTTTTTGGTAGATGGACATCTAGATTATTTCTAGTTTCTGGCTATTATGAATACCAAGTCTATGAATATATATGAGCTAATATCCTTGTAGTAGGATGGGACATCTTTTGGGTATATGCCCAGGAGTGGTATAGCTGACAGCTTATTTCAAAATAGCCAAAAACTGTATTGAGGTTTTTAAATACATGAGTTGGGAGAGGAGTAAAGAACATCTCTGTGCTTAAGGAGTTTACATGAGACCCTGTTCCTCAGATGGTTTCCAAGATTTTTTTCCTACATTGAAACAAAACAACAAAGCCTTTGAGATGAGGAGGAATAACATCAAAATCACAGAAAGCAATTTGTAGGGAGTAAGAAAAAAACAAACTTTAGAAACACATAGTACTGAAACTTCAAAAACTCACAAGAGAAAATGAGACTGAAACAGGTATTGTTTCTTTGAAAATGTGTGTCTTTGAAAGCCTGCTTTAATTTACAGATCCTGGGAGCAATGCACAGATGGACATAAGTTTGTAGGCTTCTATTCTAAAAGTCGATATTATCACAATTTATGAAGTTTTAATATATAACTTGCCAAGTGTGACCTGATTATCTTTCAAAGAATTTGACTTGTCATTAATTCTACTATGAATCCCTGAGGACAAGGACACCTCCTATTTGTCTTAGTCCTAGAATAAGGGGAACGCATACTCGAATTTCAGTTCTTTAGGCTCTAGTAATAAATGTAAATGGGATATTTCACCATCAAAAAAGGAATAAGATTGCCTAGTACATGTGAGGCACATCTTTAATGATGTTTAAAAAGGAGCTAAACATCTCCATGGGAATTCCTAAAACATTTATCTTTCAGGGAGTTATTTAGTTTCACTGTCTTTGTTGTTTAACAAGCTAGAGAAAACAGGTCAGCTAATGTTATATTAATCAGTAAATTAATATTTTAATTTGATTTTCTTTCTAGTTAAAATGCTTGCAGCTT
>NW_022196912.1:54811941-54813683 GCF_008632895.1 Mastomys coucha
TATGCACTGGCGATAAGTGGTGTCATTATCATATTGTACCTCAGGGCTGTGAGATAACAGAGTCCAGCAGTAGCTCTATTCTTAGGTAAGTGGGAGTTTTATCATGCCACTTACACATTTAAATGGCACACCATGGCTCCTGTGTGACAAAGTGCCCTAGAATTGAGTCATAAGATCATCCAAATCTTACTTTTCAATTCACATCATAAAGCTACCACTTCAAACCTAACTAGTTTTGCTTAGTAGAAACCCTGTGTTTATTCTAAGGGTGAAAATCTTACTCAAATTGCCAGAACAATATGAACAGGGGCTTCAGGGATTATTTCTAGTTTCTTGTAAGAAGTGAAAATCCAGGGGGCCATTGGAGATATGGGTTTGATTGTGTATAATTTGCAAGAGAATAAAAACTTGACCAAATTTTGTAAGTAGAAATTTAACAAAGTCTAGTGATTCTTATTCATAAAAAAATGTATGTTCTTCTTTTTGTTTATCTTTTTTTTATTCTTCCTTCTCCAACTCCCTGCCATTGCAGATACTGAGGGATGAAAATGTGAAGTGCTGTAAGATTTTGTGTGGCATTATTTGTTTGGTGATGTTTACCTTTCATGACAGTTATCCTAAACTTCTTTGTTCCATTAGAACCCCGCTCTGTCATGAATGGTTGAAAGCTTGGATGTGACACTTTTAAAGAGATGAATTGAAGTTGATGACAGAGCAAGTGGCTGAAGTCTATACTGCAGAGAACACTAGCATCGTTGATAATGGAAGCTACAAAACTTAGGCACTGTTTCTTCACCTTGCTGTAGTTCAGCTGATTTTTAACAGAAAAAGATGTTAACCTGGTTTTCTGATAAATTATGTGTTGTGTTAAGATTTGTAAGATGAGTGAAGTGAGTTTTGAAACCATAATTACAAAGCCCAGCAAAACCAATTAACAGTAAATGATCAGATGTTGATCTCTTGACATCTCATGGCCTATTTTCACTTGCTCATGAAATATTTAGTTTCTGTATGTATCTCTACATATCAGTTAACATGTGCTGCATCATATCTCACCTGCAGAGTATATCAATACCAACTCTTCTGTCTGCCCTGGATCAGAGGGAAATTTTTCTATCTGTCAGTGTGAGTAAGGTCACATTCAATTCGCATATATTCAATCTACAGTCCCAAATAACCCATGCCATTGATCCTACATAGACCTGAGGCACAGCCACAATATATCCAAGATGTGACACAGGCACAGCAGGGCAGCAATGTCAATAGCTGTCATATTATCACTATACAATGCCAGGAATTCCAAGAACAGAACACTGAATATGTAGGACTCATATGAAATGGATATTGCAGATGTTTTATTTAGTGTACTTAAATTTGTGTGATATTTTGCTCCTGGTGAGGAAGTTTTGAATAGCAAAAGAAAGTAATGTAGACTTGAGTAATTAAAGCTTATTATTAACTTACTGAGTAATAAGAATTAATACAAATGACATGTATGATGCCTAATGCCTAAAATTCTAATGCAAAACAGAGGCAGCACAAGTTTTATGAAATTAAGATGAGACTGGTTACATGTCTGAGCTACAGAGCAAGACTGTGCCTCAACAAACTCCCCTCTCAAAAAAAAAACTCAAAAATTTATATACTGGTAAAAGACGACATACATTTTTGAATCATGAACTCAGGACTATTTCCTTCACAAGACACTTGATATGTTATATATATATATATATATATATATA
>NW_022196912.1:54813693-54848556 GCF_008632895.1 Mastomys coucha
TATATATATATATATATATATGTAAGCCAGGTATGGTAGGTTATGCTTGTAATCTCAGCACTTGGAAGCCTGAAACATCGGGACTGTCATAAATTTGAGCCCAATCTGGGCTACTATCTCAAGTTGAATCTCAACTGTCACATTTCTTTAATGTCTAAACAAGTATATGATAGTGCTAGAATCAAATTCAAAGTTTTACCTTCACATGACATGCTTAATCATTAGACTTTTGCTTAGTTTTTCAAAATAATTTAAAAAGTAGATTGTGACTAGATTACTCAATAGTTAGTAGAACTTAAGTTTCTTTTAAAGGACCAAGGTTCAATCCAGTGCAACCATATAGTGAATCATTTTCATCTATAACTACAGTTCCATGGGATACAATACCCTCTTCTAGCCTCTGTGTGGTCCAGGCACTCAAATGGAACACAGACATACATGTAAGCTGTTACCCTCCTGGTTTGAAGCCTGCCTCTCTTAACCACACCTCTCTGCCCACCTCCTGGTATTTGCCACGCCTCCAACCTGGTTCCAGTTACATTCGGAAGTTCCACCTCCACAGAGAAAAAAAGAAATCGCTAATTGGACTGGCATGCTGACGTATTTGGGGGAGTGGTTTTGCCTCATGTATTCTACCTGTTGGTGGGAACAAAGCAGGGCATTAAAGGTTCAAGATGGCTGAGTGATAAAGGCTCCTGTCTGATGTTTTAAGGTACCTTCCTCGTGGGTAGGTATAATTTTGGCCACCCTGCCTCCTCCTATCTCATTTTATCTCCTCCTATTTCCTTCTAACTCCATATTCCAGGTAACCCTACTCCTTTTAACGTTGTTGTTGGACAGCAAAAGTAAGCAAAACACCCATATACATAAAATAAAATTAAACTAAGCAAGTTAGAAAACTAGTAAGAATGCAATGAAAAAGAAAAAACTAAAAGCTCAATTTATTAAAAACCACATCATATATTCATGAATCATGTAATTCTCTTAAACTCCAATCTATTTCTATAGCCAAATTCTCTTATGCTTAGAAATAAAATCTGATTGCCTAAGTTTTTCTTATCCCCCTGTTGGATGATACATTTATATGATGAGAGAAGAGGTTACAAGGTCTGTTAAACTGTCTTTGGGGGAGTTCTCCTGTGGCAGCACCAGAAGAAATATATCTGGCAGGAGAAAAGTTACTGAAAGTTTCTTTACATAGAGGTTCATAACAGCTCAAGTTGGCTCATAAAAAGATTCATGGAAATGATGGTGTAGAGAATGAGATCTGGAAGATAGACAGCGTGTTGTGTTATAATTCAGTGTAAAACACTGTGAGGGGAAGAGCCCACACACTCACATACTCTCATTTTCTCAAAGAAAGGTAAATTATGCTTCGATTGATATCACACAAGAGGAAAAGGATGAGTATTAGGTAAGTGTTACTCAATCCTGATCTTCAGGAAAGCAATCTCACCCACCTCCACAAAAAGAACCACGGAAAAGACTTGTCTCCATGGCAACAAAAAAAAAAACATGGATATAATACAAAGGAGAAATTATTAACTGTGTATCGGATTGACTTACTGCAAGATTCAATACATATAGGTTGATATAAGAACATCCAATCATATAAAAGTGCATAGTACTCTAGTAGCCATTATCTTTGGTAGGTATCTAGGAAAGGAAAGAAGGAGGGGTAGGTAGGGAAGTGGGGGAGGGGGAGAGAGAGAGAGAGACAGAGGAAGACAGAGACAGAGGACAGAGAGACAGCAGACAGGCAGACACAGAGAGATAAAGAGAGAAACAGAAACAGAGAAAGACAGAGACAGAGGTCAGAGAGACAGAGACAGAGAAAGACAGACAGACAGAAACAGAGAAAGACAGACACACAGAGACAGAGAACAGAGAAATACAGAGACAGGATAGAGAGACAGCACAGAGAGATAGACAGAGAGAGGGAGAGAGACAGAGAGAAAGAGAGAGAAAGAGAGAGAGAGCCAAATATCTCCATCTGATTAGAAATCATAATTGAATTGCACAATGAAGAAGCCTCTTCATGGTGTTGTGATGTTGTAACTAGTTGTAACTACAAGATACTACTCAGTGCTTGCAAGTAGAATGCTAATGATGAGCCAATCCCAGCATCACTCACAATAAAACAAATGAATTGTAGGCTAGTGGTGGAACTCAGCAGGTGTGTTACTAAGCAGGCTTAGATCCCAGGGACCTAGTGTTCAAATAGTCCATATAGTGAAAGACAAAAGAGGAGGAGGAGGAGGGAGAGGAGAAATAAAGCCATTGAAGCATGCAGGCCTGATTACTCACCAGTAATCTCAGCAGAAGAGGCTGAGGAGAATACCATCAGAGCAAATCTGCTTTACCATTGAGCACCAGGCCAGAGTTGAGAGCCTGTACAAACAACAATGACAAAATAAATAAGCAAACAAAATGCCAGGGTAAAAGTTAACATAGTCTATCAATGCCTAATGTGATTCTACTCACAGCCCATCATCCACCACATGGTTTCAGTCTTTTGTTTTGTTTGTAAAGGCACAAGACAAAGGACCCTGTAACTTCAGCCTTTTTTGCCCACACCCTAGTTTCCAAATAATAACTCAGAGGATTGTTATTATTGTCATCGTTATTATTATTTTACTTATTCCCTTTACATCCCACTCACTGTCCACCTTCCAGTCACCTCCTCTCACAATTCTTCCCCCCCAACCCCATCCCTTCTCCTCTGAGCAGGTGGGGCCCCTCCTAATTATTCCTATTATATTTACAATGCTTATAGCCTTATGGTAAGCTTGCTACCCAACTAGCTAATAACTTATTTAACCCATTTAAACTATTGTATACCTACTACAAGAATAGTTACCCCACCTCAATTTAAGAATTTGACTCCTTCGGAGTTCAGGGTAAATTTCCCCTGCACCTATTTCCCAGAGTTCCTATCTGTCTACCAGATGTCCCACCTTCTATTTCCTGCCTTTTGGTAACAAGTTATCATTTTTTATTGATATGTGATGCTTCCACACACTAGACAAGAGATTTTTTTGTAGAGATCCCAGGCCACTTGAACATACTAGAAAACATTTACATCATACTTACATTCAGAAAATGGGCAGACAGTTACATTATCAAGTGCATAATGCAAATGTCTTTTTCTTTTTCTTGTTCAAAGTAAGTCGTAGGAAGCATTACAAAAGATAAATAATTATCAGACACAATGATATAAAATCTTTAAAGAGATCCATTTGTAAATATCTCTAAATTAAAAAGTATAACAACTGGAATTAGAAACAAATTAGATGTATTACACAGAAGATTAGATGTTCATAAACAAAGAATTAGTAAACTGAAGTGAACCGCTGCAACTGGAATATTGAAAAGACACTTGAGCAGTAGACAGACTTCAAAAAACACTTAAATTTTTAAGTAGAGAATTAGCCAGGATTACACATCTAGCCAACAAAGCTCACATGAAAACACCAGCAGATCACACTGGGAGGTGCAGACAGTGAGTCAGAACAGACTGATGTAGCAATTGGTAATTCAAAACTATACTTTCTAATAACTCAACAACAAAGAACAAATTAGAATGGAAATTTGCTGTTATTTATATTGTACCATAAAATAGTGATATGCTACACCTTTTTCTTTTTTCTTGTCCTTCCTTTATGATCATGAAGACACACACATTCACACACACACACACACACACACACACATACACACACACACTAGTTCTGACAAATCATTGGAGCAATAATGAACAATTCACTTTCAAAAGCTTATATATTCGTTATCCTTGTTTATTCTTTTATTAAAATGTTCAGATAGAGAAATTGGATCTTTATATATGCCATAGACTATTATGAATGCATTAGATATTTTAATAAAAACAAACAAACGATAAGAAGAAGGCAAGTCTGTGATACCTTTAAACTAACAGACTATAAATTTATGTTTTTAAGATTATAGAAAATCCAGGAACCTAGAGAGATGGCTCAGTGGTTAAGAGTGCTTGCCATTCTTGAGTAAAACTACTCATAACTTTAGTTCCTGGGGTGCTGATAGCCTCTTCTGGTTTCTGAGGGCACCACACATGCTTGTGACACACAGACATATGTTCAAAATAAACACTCAGCTACATAAAATATGTAAATATAAAATGGAAAATAGCCTAAAATTTAAAAAGATTAATATAGTAGCTAAGTAAAGCACATGGATTAATGGTAAGTGCTTAACTAGATGACATACTAAAGCAATGGAGGAACAGTGCCTGCACACAGCATGTTTCTGCAGTCTGACTGCTGGTAAGAATAGGCAGTCAACCAATAGGAAAGGAATGAGCAGCACACAAGGTGGCCCAAAGAGACAGACAGGCAGCTAGAAAACTTGTAGAAGAAGTACAAAAGACAAATCACCATAGCCAAGTTATCGAAATATAATTCCTCCATATCAAAGAACCCATCAAATTCATCAGTCTTACACACTCATCTATCCGCATATCTCAGTTGCCCACTATAGACATGAGCAAATGAACATTCTCACACATTGACAGAATGAAAATTGTGAACAATCACCTTTTAAAGGGTTGGTTCAATGCATTTCTGTTACTACTAACCCTTGTGTTAAAATGTGTATGTAGAGGGGGCTCACCTGTGAGCCTGGTGTTGTCAAAACTCCTGGGGCTCAAGCTGTCTCTGGGTGTGGGCAGGGGATGGTTCTGGAGCACCCTAGGAAATATCATCCTGAGTGAGTGTCTTAGTCAGGGTTTCTATTCCTGCACAAACATCATGACCATGAAGCAAGTTGGGAAGGAAAGGGTTTATTTGGCTTACTTCCACATTGCTGTTATCACCAAAGGAAGTCAGGACTGGAACTCAAGCAGGTCAGGAAGCAGGAGCTGATGCAGAGGCCATGGAGGGTTCCTTACTGACTTGCTTCTCCTAGCTTGCTCAGCCTGCTCTCTTGTAGAACCCAAGACTTCCAGCCCAGGGATGGCACCACCCACAAGGAACCCTACCCCCTTGATCACTAATTGAGAAAATGCTCCACAGCTGGATCTCATGGAGGCACTTCCCCAACTGAATCTCCTTCTCTGTGATAACTTCAGCCTGTGTCAAGTTGACACACAAAACCAGCCAGTACAGTGAGGTAACCCAGACCCAAAGGATACGAAAAGTATGTACCCACTGATAAGTGGATATTAGCCAAAAGCTTAGAATACCCATAATACAACTCACAGATCATATGAAGCTCAACAAGAAGAAGGATCAAAATGTTGATGCTTCAATCCTACTTAGAAGGGGAAACAAAACAAATATTGGAGGTAGAGGGGGGAGGAGCCTGGGAGGGAAAGAAGAAAGGAGTGGACAAAAAGGGGGGGGCAGGATCAGGTATGGGAAGAGACAGAAGTCTAGAGGTCAGGAGAATGAATAGAAATATGCAGCAGTGGGGGTGGAGAATGGAATGAATCACTAGACAGTCCCAGACACCAGGGAAACAAAAGGTTCCCAGGACCCAACAGGGATGACATTAGTCAAAATGCCCAACAGAAGGGAGATAGAACCTGAAGAAACTACCTCTAGTAGATAGGCATGGATCCCAGTTGAGGGATGGGGTCACCCACCCATCTCAAAAATTTTTACCCAGAATTGTTAAAGGAAACACAAGGACAAACAATGGAGCAGAGACTGAAGGAAAGGCCATCCAGAGACTGCCCCATCTTGGAATCCATACCAGCTGCAGATACCAAATCCCAACACATTGCTGATGCCAAGAAGTTTTCTCAGAAAGGAGCCTCATCTGGTTGTCCTCTGAGAGGTTCTGTCAGCATCTGACTAAGGCAGATGCAAATATCACTGCCAACCACCAGAGGGGAAGGACTGAAGGAGATGAAGGGGACTGCAACACTATAGGAAGAACAACAATATCAACTAACTGGACACCCCCAAAGCTCCCAGGGACTAAACACTAACCAAAGAGTTTACATGGATGGGTTCATGGCTCCAGCTACATATGTAGCAGAGGGGAGGTCCTTGGTCCTGTGGAGGCTTGTTGCACCAGCATAGGGAGATTCTAGTGTGGTGATGCTAGAGTGAGTGAATGAGTGAGGGCAAAGGGGAGGGGGATGCTAGGGGAGACCAAGAAGAGGGATAACATTTGAAATGTACATAAGTAAAACACCACCAACCAAAGAATACACATGGAGGGACCCATGGCTCCAGATGCATGTGTAGCAGAGGCATCAAAAGGAGGGGAGGCCCTTGATCCTGTGAAGGCTTGATACCCCAGCATAGGGAAAACTAGGGCCGTGGGGCCGGAGTGGGTGGGTGGGGAAGCACCCTCATGGAGGCAGGGAGAGAGGTGGGATCAGATATTTTCAGAGAGGAAACCGGGAAGGGGGATAACATTTGTAATGCAAATAAACAAAATAATAATAAATAATAATAATCAATAATAAATACATAAACAACCAATTAATAAGAAAAATATTAAAATGTATATATAGAAACATACTATATGGAAAGAATTATGAGGCAAGATCTTGTTGGAAGAGATGTGTTACTGGTGAAGGTTTTGGAGTTGTAAAAGATTGCTATCATTTCCAGAGTATTCTCTCTGTCTCTCTGTTTCTGTCTCTGTCTCTCTGTTTCTGTCTCTGTCTCTCTCTCTGTCTCTGTCTCTGTCTCTGTCTCTGTCTCTGTCTCTCTCTCTCTCTCTCTCTCTCTCTCTGCTTCTTTCTTTAAATTCAAAATATGAGCTCTTATCTTTTATGTTAGCTAAATCATCAGGAATTTAACCCTCTGAAACTGGGATCTAAATTACATGCTTTTTTTTAAAAAAACAAGTTGCCTTGGTAATAATGTTTTAGCATAGCAATTGCAACCTACCTAGGACAGGTAGATATCAAAGTTTGCTTTCATCACTAGTATGAAATGGTCTTTATCCAAAGAGTGGTCTCAGAGGGCACCATACCTGAACTAGGGAACATAGAGTATAAACTAAATAAGCTACTCAAAAATATGTCCACGAACTCTGTCTTAATGACTGTTATATTCCTATGAATTGACCAAGGCAACTTATAAAAGAAAGTAGGCATTTAAACATTTTAAATGGAGCCTTGGTTATAGTTTCAGAGTTAACTCATGATCAACATTACAGGAAGTGTGAGAGCAGGCAGGCTTGATAGAAGAGCAGTGGCTGAGGCCAAGAGAGTGCGATTGGGACTGTCATGGGCTTTTAAAATCTTAAAGCCCACCTCCAGTGACCCACTTCCTCCAACAAGACCAGCCTTCCTAATCCTTCTAAAACTCTTTCACCAACTAGAGGCCAAGTATTCAAACATTTGAGCCTTTGGGCTTCATTCTCATTCATTCAAACAACCTCACTCACCCAGAATATACTCTGTGCATCACACAGGCTTATAATACTCACCCTCTAATATCATAAAAATAGACATAATATGTCTGTTTAACAACTGAGTGTATACATTTGTGTGTGTGTGTGTGTGTGTGCATTAAATGTGTCCAGAAATAATGTTTTTATGCTCTAAAGTGTTTGATTTCTAGTTTCAGTGTACCACAGAAGAACAAAATTAATGGGTGCCTGTGGCCAATGTTACCACCAAAGGCCATGCAGGCATCTCTGGTCTGGGCTGCTACCTGGGGCCATGTTGATGTCTGACTGCTGTGCAGATCTAGCCCTGACCCCACCAGCAGCAGCTTTTGGGAGAACTGGTTTAGAAGGCATGAGAATAGAGGAGCTGGTCTCACCCCTACCAGGGCAGTGCTGGAGAACTGGCCCTGAAGGCATGGATACAGAAGTGATGGTAAGCTGAGCAACTCACCTACCACCCATGGTCAGATCCAGAGCTTTGAGTTGGCCCATCCCAAAATGTATCCCCATCTATGAACTGCTGGAAATCATGAAAGAGGCCAGTCCTGAAAAAAAACAAATGCTGCAGGATCTCCACAACTCAGGGCAAAAATGAGATATCCGAGAGGAGCCCCAGAGAAGATAGAATATTGATAGAGTACAGAAACCAGAGGCCTCAAACCATACTAATGACTCATTACAATTTTGCAAATAAAGCTGTTTGGGCAGAAGGATATGCTGCATGAAACACCATGACACACCACAGCTTCCACTATAAAATTCTATTATTTTTTTTTTAATTTTTATTTTTTTCTTTTGTGGGGGGAGGTTGCAAGGGAAGAGGACAGATAAGGAGGGACTGGGAGGTGAGTGGGATTTGAAAGCACAGTGTGAAATTCACAAGTAATCAAATAGTTTTTAAAAATTAGATATAAGTTAACCAGAAAATTCAGAACCATGGAGAAGCTTGGAATTTGTCTTAAAGAGAAGGACTCCTGAGCCAAAAGTGGAGAAATATATATCACAACCTATAAATTAAAATATATTTCTATGATGCTAAGGATTGAAAATATAAAGTTACTTGTGACATCATAGGTCACTTAATTGGCTGTGGGGGTTAGTTTTAAGTGTAATTTTGACAAAATCCAGAATCACCTGAGAAGTTAGTCTCAACCATAGGTTGTTCAGATTAAGTTGGCCTGAGGACACATTGGTGAGGGATTGTCTTCATCGTGTTAAGTTAATTAATATGGAAAGAGCCAGCACACTGTGGGGAGCACCATTCCCTAAGCTTAGGTTCTAAAGTCTCCATGAGTAAAAAAGTGAACTTACACTAGAAGGCGTCAATTAATTTGTCCATGCTCTTCATTATAACTTGTGGCTGTGATGTAGCCAGCTGTTTCAAGCTCCTGTTGCCTCGACATCCTGGAGTAATGGACTATAATCTAGCCATAATTGTAACCTAAGAAAAAAATCATTCTTTCCTTAGAGTTTCTCTCTGTTGAGATAATTTATCACAAAAATGAAACTAAGGCACTGATATTTCTAGATTAACTATCATTCAAGAGCTCAATTTTGTTTGTTAGTTTCCAAACTTGGCAACATAGGCAAAAATGACATTTGTTTTCTCTCTAAATTCTATAATGATTCATTAACTTGAGTCAGTCTGTTCCTGGTAGGTCCTTGCAATACTCCTCTATGAGAAGGCATATCCTTTACCATGTTTTATTTCAAAACAATTCTAAAGCTAGAGGCAAGCAAAGATATTTCCATCCCATATGATCTGGGAATCCTGTTTTTCAGACTACATCATACCATTTCTCAGTTCATACATGATAAGACACATGAGAAAATGACATAAAATAACTATTATGCAAAAGTGCTAGCAAGGAAGGTTTTCTATTAAGAATATTTAAGAGTTTATTTAGAATGTATTTTGATATGATGATTTTTGTTCTTTAAAAAGAAAGCTACCATTTAAAACATTATTTTTTAAATTATTTATAAAGTATTTAGTTTAAAATACTATTTAAAATATTATTGAAGTTAATCTAAAATCTTTTATTTCCTGAAAATAATAGCTTTGTAGTTTCATCAAGGGTTCAGAACAACGTTTGACTCACTGAGGTTGAATGTCAGGTAATTTCATGTAATGTTCACTTTTAAAAGAGAAAGGGGATAGCCAGGCTTAGATGAAAAGTCCAGGGCATGACCTAAGAAATGTATTTATAAGGTCTGACTGCTGCGGCCAAAAATAATAACCATCGAACCCAGTGAATAATTTAAGGCCAATGAGCTAACAGTGATCTTTGCAATGGGATATTAATACGTAAATATTTTAGTCAGCTTTTTCACACCCTGCATAAAAATGCCTTGTATTTTATCTACAGTCTCACTCTAGGTGAAATTTCTGAGAGATTTTGTCTTCTCACTGAAGTCTTTATATACACATTCACACATTATAATTAAATGATTTTACTACGCAAATACATTCAAGAAAAAAAGATTATATTTTCTAAAATATGCAGTGATGAGTCCTCAGGACATGTTTCACTTTGCACATTGGGACTCTACTGTCACAGAAGTTGGTTCTTTTTATCTGGGTCTATTTGCTGTGATGGTATAATTTATTGAAGATTAGACTCATTTTTTTCGGGCATGCTCAGTTTTAATGACTGACATGGAGGATGCAAGTATTTGTGACCTTAAAAAGATGTGTGTACTACTCATAGCTATAATAGAGAAGTAAACATTCAGGTAATGCATCAATGATTTAAACTAATATACATAGTCAATCTCTTTGTATTTTTTGGCGCTAACAAAATAAGCAATGGTTCTAATTTTTTAGATAAATGATTTATTTTGGTCAATGTACTCACATGGTTTTGCTAAAGTTTAATAAGCCACTTCATTTCTTTGATTCCTTTTTTTCTCAGTTTAGCACAAAGGTGTCTTTGGCTAACTTGTACTTCACCTTAAGTTGAAATCACAAGTAAATAATAGTGACAACAACCAAGTACCCCAAACATAGTATGTCAACAGAATTTCATATGATAAAACTATTTTATTTACATTTAAGGAATTTTTTACTTTTACTTATTTGTTTTCTTCTTTTTTTCTTTTTTACTTTGAAGACCATTTAAAAACAATACCATTAATTTGGGCAATACTCTAAAATTCTCTTTTGCAATATTTTAATATTCTTTTCTAGAGTATTGTTTTATTTTCTTATTGCTGAGATGAAATCCCCAACAAAAGCAACTTAAGGGAGAAATGATGTGTGTTAGCTTATAGTTCCAGTGGGGCACAGTATATTTGGGTAGGGAAGCCATGTTGGCAAGCAGGGAGGACATAGTGGCAGGAGCAAAAGGCAGGCTACCCATCCATACTACATCTGCACTCACAAAAGAAAAGAAGCAAAAAGAAAGGACAGGGAATCAAGTCTCAAAGACCAGCTGCAAAGCCCTACTTCTAAAGACTCACTGACCTTTCCTAACAACAACACGAATTGAAAACCAAATGTTCAGATGCAAGAACCTAGGCAGGGTGTTTCACATTCAGGCCACAAAAAGCATGAGCCTTTGGAAGAAAAAGCTTAATCAACAGAACAGGCAACTGATATTGTTCATATCTCTCAAAGCTTAACTAAGAGGGTTTGGATGTAAAATGTCTCCAACAGGCTTATGTGTTTTTACATTTGCTTCTAACTGGAGGCATGGTTTTGAAAAGCTTTGGAAACCTCAAAGGTGGCGTCTTGTGGGAAGAAGTGGAATAACATGCTAGGTTTTGATGTTTTTCACCATTTCTACTTTCTGCTTATTCTACTTCCTCATTGTTGAGACCATGTGACCAGGTATCTTAGACTTGTGTGGTTAAGCCTTTTCTATCAAGATGAACTATGTTCCTTCTTAACTGTAAAACAAACAAACCATTCCACCATTAAGGTGCTTCTTGTTAAACATTTTATCACAGCATTGAGATAAATCACGGCTACAAAAATCATGCAAACCCAACTAAAGAAAAGCACCTTTGTACTGAAGAAGTTCTAAATTGGCTAGAAAACCTCTAGTTACTGCCATTAAATGTCCATGTATTCCCTTAGATGTCAGTCTTACCTCGGCAGACTCTCTGATCTCTTCATTTCACCAAGACGCTTGTTACCTTTCAATTCCTGCTTTAAAGACAGGGAACATCCTTTATTCTCTCTACCAAGCCATTTGGGATATACAAAAACTGGAGGTTTTCACTCAGTCCAACTCTTTTAAGGTATGCTGTGAACATGTCAGTGAAATCTCTACATTCAGAGAACTCTAAGAAAAACTTGTTATAACCTTGGAGTTCTTCTCTGGAGGTAAGGTCAGAGGAGGGACAAGTTCCATCATTTTGGGGATCTCTAAGTGTCTGAAGATTGGCCACTGAAGAAGAGGTCAGGTCCCCCTTGAGGGTACCCTACCAGTGTGGCAGCTTTAGTCTTTCCTTGTAATAGTTCTTTCTGTTCAACCATTACAGTCTTCAACTCTTTTCTGGGTTGGTTCAGCTTTCCTTCCACTTTATTTTCAATCTTTTTTTCATATCTTTCAGGTCCTAGCCTTTTGAAACTTAAAAAAATAATAAAAGAAAAAACCTAGACTGTTATAAATCAAAGTGTTTCCTCTCAAAGCTAAAGTATCTTTAGTGAATTTCAAAGATTGTTTTTGAATCCAAAAATCAAATAATTTGACTTCTAACTTCTTCCCTGAACTTCTAATATCTCCCTTCTTCTCTGCTAATGCACTTTGCTACTTCCTTGGCCATTCTCAAATAGCCTTGTAGACATGATAATGGCCAGAGCTTCATGCTATCAGGGAAAGACTGCCCATCTGGATGAATGCCATAAAAGTAATATATTATCATTCCTGGTTTGCTTTACATATACTTGCTTGGAAGAAAAATTATTTTTTAAACCAAAGAGGTAAGTTTCCATTCTTCCAAGTCAATGTATCCCTTGAATCACACATATAGCTCAAAGCTAGTAGAATATGGAGATGATTTTAGCCCACTCAGATCTCCCTCTGGCCTTGTACTGGGCTCCATCACACAGACACAATCTAAAACTTTAGTGATAAACAAAATAAAACGTGGAATAAACACGAACAATATTTCAGGAAGTTATATCATCACCAATATTTAGGCAAAGAAAGGTAAACCCTCTACTGTGTCCAAAGTAGTTACCCCGAATTGTAATTTGGATCATGTAAAGAAAGTAAACTGTATACCATGACATACTAAAAGAAACAATCAATTCAGGAAGTTACATGGCATTTAACCAATAGCATGACTCTTAGGCTAGATCATATTTACAGGGTTATTGTAGAGGCCAACAACCAACAGAATATATTACCAGAGAAGAAGAAGGGAGACATTAGAAATTGGGAGAAGAAGGTAGAAGTCAAATTCTTTGATTTTTGAATCAAAAACAATCTTTCGAATTCATGAAAGAATACTCAAGTTTCAAGAGGCAACACTTTGATTTCTAATAGTCTGGGCTTTTTCTCTCTCTCTCTCCTTTTTTTTTTTTATAAGAACTGAGGGCATTTTTGCAAGTCTTATATTGTCAAAGACATATATCCACTAGATAAATGCAATCAGAATTTTAAATGTTGTAAAGAATGCTATGTTTCAATCATGTTTCTTCATTTCCATTCATTCCAAAAATTTCATGTGTAATTTGGATCCCCTGGCCAAAACCTGTCTGTGCTTATTAGATAAGAAAAACTTCTTTTTATTATCTTTTAATGTATGTGACATCAATATCTGGGATATGTACATCATTAAGAACCATAGGATATGTTCACATAATGAGCTCTGAGGTCAGATATAAACACTGTTTGCCACTCAGTTTAAAGCCATTCACTTCATAATTTGATTACACTCCTATTTCCTCATTTTCCTAATGGACAATTTGAAAACCTGAAACATGGGTGACATGACACTCTCTTTGGGAATGTGCTGTTAGGACAGATGCTTAAACCAACCAATGTATATAGAGACCAAAGCATTTCATAGATGATTTTGTTTTATTGATTATTAATCCACTTTGCTCAGGCAGTCCTGACTAAGACCAAAATCACTTTACAAAAGTCACTGTAAGCCTGATGAAGGAGCAGCCCCAGAGCACTGTGTTACTTGAAAATACATTTAAAAGTGAAAGCAAATCAATAGTAATTATATAGCCCCAAATGGATTATCTTTTCTTATTAAAACTGTAATAGCAAGAAATAGTCTAGATAGGAGGATATTTTTTAAGATACCAAATAATCTATTAACCTTATTTATAAAATGGGTACTATTTGACTCATTTTTAGAAGGTAAGTCTGATAATAAGAGGACAGTTGTATCAGTAAAATAGAATTTTTTATTAATTTAAATAGAAATGAGAAACTTTAAGTGCTGATTTGCAACTGTACAGATAGTTTCTTTCACTATTAAACATGATATATAACAAAGCAACCCAAGATTGCAGATTGGCATAGCACAGCCATCTTGAAAACCTAAGCCTCCTCTTCCTACACCCTTCCTAGCACTGATTGCTGAGTTAGTATCAAGGGTATATTCCGTTATGTTGCTGTCATGATTACACACTGGTGGGGAGGAGGTGGTGGTGGTGGTGGAAGGGGGTATTTAGATTTGCATTGTTCCTGTGACATAAGGAAACCTCATATCAACTTTCATGCCAGTTTTATTATGTGCTACGCTCTCTGATATTTCAGAAACATATTGACAGCAAGAATCTTGGTTTGACAAAAAAGTTTTTATTTCCCTCGAAATACTGTTGATAACTTTTTCACTTTAGTACTACCCTAAGAGTGATTATTTTCCATTAGTAGCTAACTCAGAGAGTTAAAACAAAATCATGCAATTAAATAGCAGCATTAATTCTTCCTAAATATTAATCTCTATGGCACAGAAAGAGAAACTATAGATTAAAGAGTACATTATGGTATTCATTAATAAGCATTTAGTGGAATAAGCAGGAATCCAAACACAAAACCACTCAATAATTCTAGTCTTACTGCCAAGCCTAAAGTAATGCTGTGGACGAGACTGAGACGATGGGAGGAAGTGTCTACGCCACATGTTAAACAAATGAAAGCCCCCACCTTTCCTTGGCTTTTGTTTCAAGCTTTCCTGAGCTAAGTGGTGTAATAGTTGCTCTGATTAACTGTTCTATTATTTTTTATTCTTATTTTTCTGATGTTATGCTTCATGGAGACATTTTTTTTCCTATATGAAGCATAAAGGAATGAAATGTTTTGTGGCTAGTTCAAGCACATTTATTACTTTCTGGCCTCTGAACCGGATTTGTCTTTTAATGTCCACAAGATATTAAGTCATAAAGAAAGAGAGAAGCCACTGTATTCTTCTGGAGCGAAGTTTTTATCCTTCACTGTTTATGTGATGGTCAGTGAGGACAAATAAAGCTGATTACTTGTCTAATTTCAGCATTGTGTTTAGTGTGTAACTTTAACTGACCTGTTCTTTACAAATAAGCTTTCTCTTCAATTCTTTCTCATTTCGCTTAATTTCCAGAAATTAGCAGATTATACTACTGTTATAAGTCTCAAAGTTGGTGTTTTAATATTGCTTGTTGCATGTTTTAAAGAGACATGACTGTTCCATTTTTAGAAGAATATCTTGGAAGCTGAAACTGCTAAAGTCTCTGTAACCTGAGACTTCATTAACTTCTGCTAAGCCCCAGTGAACAGATGTGAGGTTTGGGCTTCTTCACCTTGAGTGGACCACTTTTTAATCAGAGATGACCCACCATGCTGGGTTCTGAAGAAAAAGGGCTCTAATTTGTAAATCCTTCATTGTAAGCAAAAGACTTTTCTTACATTTGGCAATGACCTGGTTGCTTGATACTTTATAAAGTGACTTGGTTTTTTGTTTTTTGTTTTTTGTTTTTTTGTTTCACGTTCTAAAGAAATGCTCAATTCCATTCTCACAAAACTTACAGTTAGGTGTTTAGAAACAACATTTAAAGCCTTTTTTGACCTTTTTTTGGTTGAACTAAATACCACCAATTCTTTTAATCTTTGTTCACACAAGATGCTCCTTAAGATTTTTTGTTTCTTTGTTTCAGGTCATCCTATGCTAGTATTACATCATTATCAGTGGGTATAGATCCCTCATGCATGCTGTCTAAAATCTGTATGTTTATTACTCAATACTTGTTCTTAGAAATAGCCCACTCCACTCTAATGGAGCTTCTCTCCCTTCTGGAGCCTTCGAAGAACAGTTTGCTACCAAACAAAACCACTATTTCTTTTGATTTTTACTCTAGATCCTGTAAACATTCTCATCAGAACTTGAGACAAATCATAAGGAAGCTATTTGGCTAGTTTTATTTCTTAAAAAGTTTAAATGCCAAAGGTATACCATTGCATGAAGAAAGATAGGGCAATGTTCTTTCTATGACTTCTGAAGCTTTTAAGTCACTATATTGTTTCATCCAATTTGACTTGAAGTCACAAGAATTTTTATTTGTACAACTTATGGCTTCTTTTAAATATATACATACTGAGAAGGTTACTGCAAGAGCACTTTTTTGGGGGGGGAAGGGAGAAGTCAGAGTATCTTTATTTGAAGATGATATGATAGCATATATAAGTGACCCTAAAAATTCCATTGCCAAATTTCCAAGCTGATACACACTTTCAGAAAACTAGATGAGTATAAAATTAACACATGAGAATCAATAGCTCCCCTATATACAAATGATAAATGGACTGAGAAGGAAATCAAAGAAACACCCTCACAATAACCTCAATTAATATAAAATATGTTGGAGTGACTCTGACAAAGCAAGTGAAAGACTATATTATAAAATTTAGATCTCGAAACAGATATCAAAATAAATGAAAATGTAAAGTTTTCACATTCTCATAGAGAAGGAGGATTATTAGTATTACAAGAATATTCATCCTTCCAAAAGCAATGAATCTACAGATTCGATGCAATCCTCAGCAAAACTCTAACATAATTCTTCAGAGATCTTGAAAGGACATTTTTTAGCTTCATATGGCAATTCACATGTGCAAATGCATGCAGAAGTGGGGGGAAGAAAGAATGAATTAAAGAAAGGAAGGAAGGAAGGAGGGACAGAGGGAAGGACAAAAGAAAGAGAGAAAGAAAGAGAAAGGGAGGAAGGAAGAAAGAAAGAAACATAGCTAACACAACCCTGAACATCAAAGAATTGCTGGAGATATTACCATTCCTCCCTTCAAAACTGTAGTACAGAACTATAGTGATAAAATAAGCTTGGTATTGGCACAAAAACAAACAACCGATCAATGGAATTAAATTGTTAACACAGACATAAACCTATATATCTATGAACATCTATTTTTTTTTGATTAGGGTTTTTTTTTATTAGATATTTTCTTTTATTTACATTTCAAATGTTATCCCATTTCCTGGTTTCCCCTCTGAAAACCTTGTATCCCATCTCTCCTCCCCCTGCTCACCAACCTACCCATTCCGACTTCCCTGTCCTGGCATTCCCCTACACTGGGGAATAGAGCCTTCTCAGGACCAAAGGCCTCTCCTCCGATTGATGTCTAACAAGGCCATCTTCTGCTACATATGCAGCTGGAGCCATGGGTCCCAGCCATGTGTACTCTTTGGTTGGTGATTTAGTCCCTGGGAGTTCTGGGGGTACTGGTTAGCTCATATTATTGTTCCTCCTATGGGGCTGAAAACTCCTTCATTTCCTTTGGTCCATCCTCTTGCTCATCCAATGGAGACCTTGTGCTCAGTCCAAGAGGTGGTGCTGAGAGCATCCACCTCTGTATTTGTCATACACTGTTGGAGCCTCTCAGGAAATAGCTATATCAAGCTCCTGTCAGAAAGCATGTGTTGGCATCCACAATAGTGTCTGGGTTTGGTGACTGTATGTGGCATGGATCTCCAGCTGGGACAGTCTCTGGATGGCCTTTCTTTCAGTTTCTGCTCCACACTTTGCCTCTGTATCTCCTTCCTTGAGTATTTTGTTCACCCTTTTAAGAAGGACTGGAGCATCCATACTTTGGTCTTCCTTATTCTGGAGCTTTGTTTGGTCTGTGAATTGTATTTTGTGTATTCCAAACTTCTGGTCTTATATATGCCATGTGTGTTCTTTTGTGATTGGGTTACCTCACTCAGGATGAAACTTTCTAGTTCTATCAATTTGCCTAAGAATTTCATGAAGTCAATGATTTTAATAGCTGAGTAGTACTCCATTGTGTAAATGTACATTTTCTGTATCCATTCCTCTCTTGAGGGACATCTAGGTTGTTTCCAGCTTCTGGCTATTACAAATAAGGCTGTTATGAACATAGTGGAGCATGGCATGTGTTCTTACTACATGTTGGAACATCTTCTGGGTACATGCCCAAGAGTGGAATAGCTGGGACCTCCAGTAGTACTATGCCCAATTTTCTGAGGAACCACGCAAGGGATTTCCAGAGAGGTTCTACCAGTTTGCAATCCCACCATCAGTGGAGCAGTGTTCCTCTTTCTCCACATTCTCCCAGCACCTGCTCTCACCTGAGTTTTTGATCTTAGCCATTCTGACTGGTGTGAGTTGGAATCTCAGGGTTGTTTTGATTTGCATTACTCTGATGTCTAAGGATGTTGAACATTTCTTTAGGTGCTTCTCAACCATTCAGTATTCTTCAGTTATGAATTCTTTGATTAGCTCTGTACCCCATTTTTAGTAGGGTTATTTGATTGTCTGGAGTCTAATTTCTTGAGTTCTTTATATATATTGGATATTAGCCCTCTATCAGATGAAGAGTTGTTAAAGATCTTTTCTCAATCTGTTGGTTATCTTTTTGTCCTATTGGCAGTGTCCTTTGCCTTACAGAAGCTTTGCAATTTTATGAGGTCCCATTTGTTAATTCATGATCTTAGAGCATAAGTTATTGTTGTTCTGTTCAGGAAATTTTCCCCTATTGTTGTTCTGTTCAGGAATTTTTCCCCTGTGTCCATGTGCTCAATGTTCTTCCCCACTTTCTCCTCTCCAAGTTTCAGTGTATCTGGTTTTATGTGGACGTCCTTGATTCACTTGGACTTGAGCTTTGTACAAGAAGATAAGAGTGGGTAGATTTGGATTCTTCTACATGATAACTGTCAATTGAACCAGCACCGTTTGTTGAAAATGCTTTTTTTCCTACTGGATGGTTTTGGCTCCTTTGCCAAAGATCAAGTGACCAGAGGTGTATGGGTTCATTTCTGGGTATTCAATTCTATTCCATTGAGCTAACTTCCTGTCAATGTACCAAAACCATGTACCCTATATCACTATTGGTACAGGATGTTGATTATCGGGGAGGTTCTTTTATTGTTGAGAACAGTTTTCGTTATCTTGGGTTTTTTGTTATTCCAGATGAATTTGAGATTTGCTCTTTCTAACTGTTGAAGGATTTCTAACATGTATGAAGAACTGAATTGGAATTTTGATTGGATTGCATTTAATTTGTGGATTGTTTTTGGCAAGATGGCCATTTTATTATATTAATCCTGCCAATCCACGAGCATGTGAGATCTTTCCATATTCTAAGGTCTTCTATTTGTTTCTTCAGAGACTTGAAGTTCTTATCATATAGATCTTTTACTTGTTTGGTTAAAGTCACACCAAGGTATTTTATATTGCTGGTGACTATTGTGAAGGGTATGGCTTCTCTAATTTCTTTCTCAGCATGTCTATCCTTTGAATATAAGAAGGCCACTGATTTGTTTGAGTTAATTTTATATCTGACCACTTAGCTAAAGTTGTTTATCAGTTGTAGCAGTTCACTAGTGGAGATTTTGGGGTCACGTAAGTATACTATCATATCATCTGCAAATAGTGATATTTTGACTTCCCCCTTTCCAATTTGTGTTCCTTTGACCTCTGTGTGTTGTCTAATTGCTCTAGCTAGAATTTCAAATACTATATTGAAAAGATAGGGAGAGAGAGTACAGCCTTGTCTAGTCCCTAATTTTAGTGGTATTGCTTTAAGTTTCTCTCACTTTAGTTTGATGTTGGCTACTGGTTTGCTGTATATTGTTTTTTAATATATTTAATATGGGCTTTAAATTCCTGATATTCCCAAGACTTTTAGCATGAAGGAATTCAGATTTTTGTCAAATACTTTTTCAGCCTCTAATGCAATGATCATGGGGTTTTATCTTTGAGTTTGTTTATGTAATGGATTACATTGATAGATTTCCATATATTGAAGCATCCCTGCATCCTTAGGATGATGCCTACTTGATTGTGGAGAGTGATCATTCTGATGTATTCTTGGATTCAATTGGCAAGAATTTTATTGAGTATTTTTCCATTGATATTCATAAGTGAGTTTGGTCTGAAATTCTCTCTGTTGAGTTTTTGTGTGGTTTAAGTATGAGCATAATTGTGGCTTAATAGAATGAGTTAGGAAGTGTTTCTTCTGTTTCTATTTTGTAGAATAGTTTGAAGAGTATTGATATTAGGTCTTCTTTGAAGGTCTGATAGAATTCTGTACTAAACCCATCTGGCCCTGGCCTTTTTTTGCTTGGGAGACTTTTAGTGACTGCTTCTATTTCTTTATGGATTATGGAACTATTTAGATGCTTTATCTGATCCTGATTTAACTTTGGTATTTGGATTCTGTCTAGAAAATTGTCCATTTCATCCAGATTTTCCAGTTTTGTTATGTATAGGCTTTTGTTGTAGGATCTGATGATTTTTGAACTTCCTCAGTTTCTGTTGTTATATCTCCCTTTTCATTACTGATTTTGTTAATTTGGATACTGTCTCTCTGCCCTCTTATTAGTCTGGCTAAGGGTTATCTATCTTGTTGATTTCTTCAAAGAACCAGCTCCTGGTTTGGTTGATTCTTTGTGTAGCTCTTTTTGTTTATACTTGGTTGATTTCATCCATGAGTTTGATTATTTCCTGTGTCTACTCCTCTTGGGCATATTTGCTTGTTTTTGTTCTAGAGCTTTCAGGTGTGCTATTAAACTGTGTGTATACTCTCTCCAGTTTCTTTCTGAAGGCACTCTGAGCTATAAGTTTTCCACTTAGTATTGCTTTCATTATGTCCCATAAGTTTGGGTATGTTGTAGCTTCATTTTCTTTAAACTCTAAAATGTCTTTAATTTTTTTCTTTATTTCTTCCTTGACTAAGTTATCATAAAGTAGAACATTGTTCAGCATCCATGTGTATGTGGGCACTCTGTTGATTCCGTTGCTATTGAAGACCAACCTTAATCCATAGTGATCTGATAGGATGCATGGGATTATTTTAACCTTCTTATATGTGTTGAGGTCTGATTTGTGACTGACTATATGGTCAGTTTTGGAGAAGGTACCATGAGGTGCTAAGAAGAAGATATATTCATTTGATTTAGAATGAAATGTTCAATATATATCTGTTAAATCCATTTGGCTCATAACTTCTGTTAGTTTCACTGTGTCTCTGTTTAGTTTGTGTTTCCCTGATCTGTCCATGGATGAGAGTGGAATGTTGAAGTCTCCCACTACATTGTGTGAGGTGCAGGTGCAATGTGTGCTTTTAGCTTTAGTAAAGTTTCTTTCATGAATGTGCCTGTCCTTGCATTTGGAGCATAGATATTAAGAATTGAGAGCTCTTCTTGGTAGATTTTTTTTCTTTGAAAAGTATGAAGTGTCCTTCCTTATCTTTTTTGATGACTTTTGGCTTAAAGTCAGTTTAACCTGATATTAGAATGGTTACTCCCTCTTGTTTCTTGGAACCATTTGCTTAGAAAATTGTTTTCTAGCCCTTTACTCTGAGGGAGTGGTTTTTTTTTTTTGTTTTTTTTTTGACACTAAGGTGCATTTCCTATACACAGCAAAATGCTGGTTCCTGTTTACATACCCAGTCTGTTAGTCTATGTCTTTTCTTTTGGAATTGAGCCCATTGATATTAAGAGATATTAAGGAATAGTTATTGCTGCTACCTCTTATTTTTTATGTTATTTTTATGTTTGTGTGGTTATCCTTTTTTGGGGTTTGTTGAAGGAAGGTTACTTTCTTGCTTTTTCTAGGGTGAAGTTTCTATGCTTGTGTGAGTGTTTTTCCATCAATTATCCTTTGTAGGGTTGGACTTGTCAAAAGATATTGTGTAAATTTGGTTTTGTCATGGAATATCTTGGTTTCTCCATCTATGGTAATTGAGAGTTTTTGCTAGATATAGTAGCCTGGGCTGGATTTTGTGTTCTCTTAAGGTCTGCATCTCATCTTCCCAGGATCTTCTAGCTTTCATAGTCTCTGGTGAGAAGTCTGGTATAATTCTGATAGGCCTGCCTACATATGTCACTTGACCTTTTTCCCTTACTGCTTTTAAAATTCTTTCTTTGTTTAGTGCATTAGGTGTTTTGATTATTATGTGATGGGTGAAATTTCTTTTCTGGTCCAGTCTATTTGGAGTTCTGTAGGCTTTTTGTATGTTCATGGGCATCTCTTTCTTTAGGTTAGGGAAGTTTTCTTCTATAATTTTGTTGAAATTATTCTATAATTTACTGGCCCTTTAAGCTGGGAATCTTCACTCTCTTCTATTCTTATTATCTTTAGGTTTGGTCTTCTCATTGTGTTCTGGATTTCCTGGATGTTTTGGGTTAGGACCTTTTAGCTTTTTGCATTTTCTTTGACTGTTGTGTCAATGTTTTCTATGGTATCTTCTGCCCCTGAGATTCTCTCTTCTATCTTCTGTATTCTCTTGATGATGCTTGCATCTATGACTCCTGATCTCTTTCCTAAGTATATGATCTCCAGTATTGTCTCCCTTTGTGATTTCTTTATTGTTTCTATTTCCGTGTTTAGATCCTGGATGTTGTTTGTTAAAAAATGATAGAAGCAACTATCTCCATTAGAGAGTATCAAATATTAAAACATATGATTTCAGTGCAAATAAGAGAAAATATCAGAATCAAAAAAAAAAATCCCTGCAAGCAAATATACTATAGGATATCATCAATAGTCTGGCAAAATTTATGTGGGAATTATATTGCAAAAAAAGGGCTAATTGTGTTCTTTTTTTCTTTTGTAAACTCACATGTCAATAAATTTACCATTTTAAAATGTGAAATATAATTAAAGTACTATCTGTCTAAAGTTTTGTGAAAAGCTACCATAAAGTATTAAACTTGTTTCTTTTAAATTGTTTAAGTAGAAAACATTCCATATAAATTCATAAAATACTAAAAGTTATTAAAAGTTCAAATATTACTTAAGATTTCTAAAACAGTAGAGATACTACATGATCCTGCAAGCTGTCTGCTGCGGATATGTGTGAAGAAAATTAAATGAATAGGTTTATGGCCTGTCTATAATTACATGTACATTAAAGAGTTATTCACAATAGCTAAGCTGTGGAAATTGCTTACATATCCACTTATAGCTGAAAGGACAAACACACTCACACAATCACACACATATACATATACATACACAAACACATATACAGACAGACATATGCACACACATACATATACACACTCAAAATGAAATATCATTTTGCTATTGGAAAAAAGGAAAATCTGTAATTTGCCATAGCATGTAAAAATCTGAAAAACATGTATGAGAGGAACAAGACAGGCACAGAAAGACAAATACTGCATAGCATGACCTGTGTAGAATACAATAATTGAACAGTTTATTTAGTAAACTTTGAGATTATGATGATAGTAAGGGGATGGGACCGGAATAAGAATGTTAGTCAAAAGGCATAATTTTAGTGAAATAGGAGAAATAAGTATAAAATAGGAGAAATAAGATTAATATACACAAAATTGTAATTGTAGTAAATACCATTATATTGTTGAAAAACGCTGTGTTGATTATAAACAGTCTTATCATTAAAATAATTATACGAGATAATTTACATATTACTTTGCTCAATTTAGCATCCCACCATATAAATGTACATAAACATATGCATATATATATGAATATATATTATATCATGTTGAACAAAGAAATATATTCAATTTTATTTGCCGATTACAAAGAAAAAATCAGGTCAAAGTTATACATAAATAAATAAACACAAGCAGAGTAAGTAAACATAGGTAAAATAAATAAATATAAGTAAAATAAATAAACATAAATAAAATAAGTATAAACATAAGTAATTTAAATAAAGTGCATTCAACTATAACAAACATTTTCTTATCAAGTGAGAAAAAATACAGTAAAATGGCAAAACATCACAGAAAGTATTCTAAAACAAAATATTATTAATATTTCTATTTAAAACCTGAAAGAGAAGTAAAATTAAAATTCCAAGTCTGTGCTTTAAAATTTAATTTTAATTAATGTACAAAATTATATTACTAATGATACATATTAAAAGAATAAAAATAGTTCCATCATTTTCTGTATATTAACTGCCAGGTACAAAATAGGATCCTGCAAAATTTATTTCTGATATTGGATAGACTTTAATTTTTCATTTCTAAAATCATACCTAAAATACTTATCATGAAAGAATTCAATAAACTTATTTGAAATAAATAGGAAAATTTACTTGTCCTTCTAAGTTCTTGAAAGATGATATTAAGAGTAAAACAGATAACCAAGAATTTCTTAATTACTTTGAAAATTTGTGTCCAGGCAAACTTTTGTAATGTATGTCAGCTAACTTCTCCAGGATCCTGTTGGCTGCTGTTGAATACTGGCCATTAAAGTATTAATGGGGACAGTCCTGAAGTGGGGTGCTTTCTCATCCCTTTGAACACCCACTGGGCCTTCCATAGTGTTGTCCAAGACCACTGAGTGTTATAAGCTTATAGAGTAATAATTATTTTGAAATCCTTGTTTTTTGGCTGTCCAAATGAGACCATTGGTGCTACTTGAAATCTAAATGTGGTAGATGCTATTTCAGGATAATCTAATTGTCTCTAACTGTTTTTTTGGATGCTTGCAAATATGTGCTCTATACCAGGGAATAAGCCTCATAAAACGTACATTAAAAAAAAGATACTATTTGAAAACCATCTTATTTTTAAAAATATTAATGGTTTCATCAAAAGTTATCTTTGATGTAATCCCCTGAACATTTCTTCAGTTGCATTATCGTAACAAAGACCAATCTAAAGCTAGGCTCAAGCTCAGATGACATATGATCACCGCCAGCTGTAGCAAAAGCCAGTCTGGTTAAAAATAACTGATTTGACCAGAACAGCAGAACAAAGCTGAAAATCTTGTGACACCTGATCCCTTCAGCAGCTGTGGAAATCTATTGAAAGGGCTCTCCTTTTAATGCATGTGTCAGAATGCTAATTGGAAAAATGACTTCATGTTCTGAGTCATACGGTCACCTCTGTAGACCTCATTAGACTTAAATGAGCACACTCAAGTCCAGTGCCATCAGTCAGGTTCACCCATGTGTTGGGAACGAAGATTGCTCTATGTTTAGGCTCCTGGCCAACTGTGAACATCCTCAACTAGAGAAATTGGAGGCTAATAGAGATGCTAGGAGAGGATCTACATTTGAGGCATGTACAACTTCATGAGCAATCAAAATTGTGAAATTTTTTTGGAACTACAAATTAACCAAAGTAAGAGAAAGAACTTTCACCAGACTGTAAGGACCACTAGGTGTTCTGGTGCAGTAAGAAATTGAAGGACAGGGCCTCATGAGCTCACAGATGTGAAGAGTAAATAAACACTTGCATAAGGAGCTTTAAAAAAAGGAAGGCTGTGAAGAATGTCTCATAATAACTTGCTACTTAGTCCCAAGAAGAAACTATGGGAAGTCCTGTGTCAGTTCTGTTAGCTGAGTCAGTCAGAGGGCTTTTTAGAGCAGGTACAATGATTTTTGTCCTAAGACTGAAGTGATAGAAATATATTCTGGAACCCCAGGTGGGTCTAGGTAGCCAAGACAAAAGCAAGCAAACAAGAAGGCAGTCATAGTTGCAGACACCGTGAAGGCGATGAGGGGACGGAGTTTCTGGAGAGCAAGGCACAGGCAACTGCAGCTATCTCAGACAGCATTTGGCCCTTAGAACCAGAATAGCAAAACAGTGTTTCAGCGTTTGTCTAGAAAAATATTAAAGGATGGAACTAAGCAACTGGGTAAGATTCTAAAAATTATTTCAAGTGAAAATGAATGGTCTTCAAGCACATAGAAAATTCCATTGTTAGGCTAGCGGGGGGGGCGGGGTTGTTCTAGTTTTCAGGTAAAATAGTGCTTACAACATCATTGTAGATATATATGTATGTACAGTGCACAAAATCAATTAAGAATTTTGTTAGATTCCTTGCTATACAAAAGAAAAGATTTACTCTTTAATTTCACTCTCACTCTAATTTCTTTTGTTTCAATGTCTAACATGTTGTGGCCTTCAGCATTCCCTCTTTCATTGGGTGTGATATAGGAGCTTGCTAACTTAAAACACGTTTTTATTCTGTTCTCAAGAAAAAGCTATAGATGTTTTACAAACCTGAAGAATGTAAGGGCATCTGTTTGAGCCCATGACTTTTGTGGTGTTCTGTGAGCCTCCTGTGTCATTCCTGACAGACAGTACAGCAGCATTTCCTTTACCCATGCTGAAACAGTTTCCATCTATACCTTACTTGAATCTGGTCTTCTATTTCTTTAAGCTTTGCATGATCAACTTCATGGTGTCTGGGGTACTCCTTAGTCAACCCTGGATTTACAAGTAATGGAAGCAAGCAACACCAATGCCACCTGGAAAGAACCAGTTCTTTGGCTTTTATGAACCTTTTCATTCTAAACCGTAAAAGTTCCCTTATCTTTCTTGGGTTCCTTCAGCACTGAGAGGTGTTTGCAGCTCCTCATGACAACTACTATAGCTGTCTTATAAACCATTGAACCTAACTGTTTCACAGTTGTGTACATTGAATTCTCTTCAAACAATGGGTGTGGTTACCTTGAAATAATTGGACCTCTCTAGCACAGAAATTGTGATGAAAGGGGGTCTCAAGAAAGCTGCTCTAATACAAGACTTTGGGGATCAGTGGAAGTTGTCTTTTTTCCCAGGATTATGGATTGAACCCTTGGCCTTACATATGTTTCACCAGCTCTCTGTCACTGAGCTCTACCTCCAGCTGGGGACAAGTTTGTCTCTGGGCTTAGGATTTTTAAAAGTAGGTCATTCTTATCCAGTAGAAAATACTGTTGTAATCCACGGCACGGATGAGCTAACCAGAACTACTGACCATACCATGAGTTTGAGAGGATAGAGCAGCTGTTTGAGTTGAGTGTTGCCAGTATTAGCAAATGAAAGGACCACAGCCTGTTATCATTTCACCCTTCAGGTGACTGGGCTTTATGTGAGGGAATGATGTTTGGAAAAACCTCACGCCTGGGCTCAGTAGTGATTGTAGTGACAGTGTTCCATTCTGCCTGGTAAAACTCATAAGACATCCCAGATTCACAGACTAGGATATAGGTTCCACTGTTCAAGGGTGTACTGGAAAGCCATATTGCAAGAGGAAACATAGACATGGTTAGAATAATTTCTGGGGCCATTTATCAATAAAGCCCTAAAACCCCACGTAAAGAGTTAGTGGACATCTGATTACTGCAAATTATTTGCTATTTAATGCTTTTCTTTATCTTTCCACTTCTTAGGCTTACTTGTATAGTATATCATGTAATTAACATAGTTTCATAAAAGGTCAAATTTTTGAATATCTCTGCCTCAGCTATAACTTTGAATTCAGCAGTTCAAGCTTATATTTAGTAGGCTGTTTAACTATACCCCACATATACTCAAAAGTATGTCAAAACAGTTCTATGTTATTCAACATGACCAGACTACTGCTGTTAAATGCTAATTCTGACTTCACCTGAGCACTTAGAATTACAGGACACACCTCAATGCTGTGTGTCTCATTATTATTTGTGACAGCTGTCTTTGTAGCTTAGCAATTCTACCATTATTGACTCTTAAGTAACAGCTTTCTACAATTGTCCTTCTTTAATTTTCTGCAGCAGATTTTTAATTCCTACTATTGTCAGATAATGACTTCTATTTCCATGATGAAATGGTGGCAAGCAGAAGAGGCAAACTTCATCTTTCCACTTTTGTCCCAACTTTCTGTTGTTATGATAAATGGGTTCTTCTGTTTCTATCTTTGGTCATTTGTGTGCTAAATTAAATTTCCTCTTGCTTACTCAAGGATACTCCTCATGCATTCTCTCCGTTCTTCCTGTCCTGCTCAATCATTTCCACTGACAGACAAATACACTTCATTGCATCTTGTTGTTAAAAATATAAAAGTAAAACAAGTTCCTGAATCCATTTATTTAATTCTCCCTGGCTCCTGCTTGTTCATCCACTTCTTAAAGATCTTTACATCCTGATTCTATGCACTGATTTTTTTCTTCAGTTTCCCCTAAGTTCAATCACTTAGGCTTCCTACTCCATGATGTTAATAAAATTGTTTCAGTGAAGTTACAAAAGTGATGCCTGCTGCTTTGCTGAGCTCTTGGGTTTCTTTTCTTCACTAGCTTTTTACATTCATTAGTGACTGCAAGACCCAAAACTATGAATACTATCTACTGTCATTGTCAATAACCCAAAGGAAGGTACCATTTGCTCTGAGTTCTTCCTAAAGCTGAGGATTCACAAAACAAATAGCTCTTATTCACAGAGCACATTATGCTCAAGAAGAAGGAAGACCATAGTGTGGATACTTCTGTGCCTCTTAGAAGGAAGATCAAAATACGCATTGTAGAGATAAGGTTTGCGACAGAAACTGAAGGAAAGGCCATTCAGTGATTACCTCACCTAGGGATCCATTCCAGATACAGTTATCAAACCTGGAAACTATTGTGGATGCCAACAAGTGCTTGCTGACAGGAACCTGACATAGCTGATGCCTGAGAGGCTCTGCCAGTGCCTGACAGAAGTGGATGTTCACAGCCATCCATTGGACTGAGCGCAAAGTCCCTAAAGGAGGAGCTAGAGAAAGAACCCAAGGAGTAGAAGGGGTTTGCAGCCCTATAGGAGGAACAACAATGTGAAGCAACCAGTACTGTCAGAGTTCCCAGGGTTTAAACCACCAACCAAAGCGTACACATGGAGGGACCCATGGCTCCAGCCTCATATGTAGCAGAGGATGACCTTGTAGGACATCAGTGAGAGGAGAGGCCCTTAGTCTTGTGAAGGCTTGATGCCCCAATGTAGGGGAATGCCAGGCCAGGGAAGAGGGAGTGGGTGGGTCAGTGAGAAGGGAGAGGGGGAATGAAATAGTGGGATTTTCGAGGGGATAAAATTTGCAATGCAAATAAAGAAAACATCTAATAAAAAAGAAAAAAGGCATCGTTTATTCCAGCTTCTCCTTCCCCCAGGTAGCAAACAGAACCATCTTCTAATGTTTCAGGCCAATCTTAAACTTACCCTAAACTTTTATTTCCTACCCTTTCATGATAGTCCATTACTAAGCCTTGGAAAATGCACTTTGGGAATTATTTTGACATATATGACATCCCTCCATTGATACTGTTTGTATTATATCCTTAGACCATAGACTTCACATACTGCTTAGAAACTTATTATTTTTGTCTTTTGAAGGCCCTAAAGTTTCTCATGTCTGTTTGGATGTTGACTATTCTCCCAAGGTCCCATGTTACAATCTTGTGTCCAGGATGACATGATTATTAATGGAGCCTTAAGAAAATGAGGATATTGCGTTATCAGGGGGCATTGTGGAACACTGAACTTTTACATATTTCTCTTTGTTTTCTAGCTCAGGATATCAATGATTGCATATATACCAACTCTCTCCAGTATCAGCTGCATTGCTACAGATCCAAATCAACTAGTCAATTTCTCCTTCACTTGTTTGTCGAAAACTGTAGGCTAAGTAAACCTTTTCACTTTATAAGTTAATCATCTTAGATATTGTGTTCTGTTATCATAAAGAGAACACAAAGACATATCAGAATTTTAATAAAATTGAAACTCCTGCCTATGACCCCTAGCAACCTAAATTATATCATCAAATATATTCTTAGGGTTCAATTTCTGTCACCCCTCACCCTCACAGCACTATAGCTGCAGTGGGTTTTGTATTCATTCCAAATGAAGCTCTCCATACCTGCTCATCCATCTGTCTTCTCACTTCCTCACAAGATACAGATTTCTTGGAAATGTCACTCTTTGAGGAGAATTTCCCCATCAACATGAAACACAGAGTATTGTCCTTATATCTTGCATATTTTCCAGAGCCCCCATATCACACTGAATTGTTTATACTATATATATATTATACATCTTTCTTAAAAGGTTATTTTCTATAAGATTTGCATCCTGGTTCTTTTTCTTCCACTACAGTATTCACATATCAAATACTAGAACATGAAAAATATTTAAAGTTTTAAATAAATGAAAATGCATAAATTATTATGACTTGATATTAAAATCTTAAATGCTAAGGGATTTTAAAATAAGATTAAATTAACTTTATGATGAGGTGGCAACAAGAATGATTTTTCAGTTCTTTTTCTTTTCATATTTCAACATTTCAGAGTCATGAGACCAAACCTGAATTCTACAGGAGTCTAATTGTTCTTAAGACATAATTGATTTTTCAGCATGCATCTGAGTGTGCTTCCAGATGGATGCATCTGACCTACAACTGCATGTTTTCCATTGAGTTTAAACCTGTTCTATAAATAGGAGATATCCATAATTGGGGGATAAGTGATTAACAATAACACATTAAATAATTTTAAATGTACATTTCTAAGATGCTTTCAGTAAAATAGACTTTACACTGAAAAAATGATAGTATTTTACTGATAGTAATCTAACTTGGAACAACATATGTAGCATTTTATACTAAAAGTTGGAGAGTTTATGCTAATGGAGGCCTGCTCTGTAGTAGATGCTCTATGATTACTTAATATACAAAATCTATAGAATGGGTTGACATTAACTTTTAAAGAACTCCTGTTAACTATGTAAAGTCAATTATCAATAGATAAAATTAATAAATTCAAATATTAAAAATGATATGAAAATAAAAGACTATTAAGATTTTCATTTAAAATTCTGGTCATTGAAGAAGAACAAGTTGGCTACCTACATAGCTTCTTCACAATTGCTGTTCCCCAAGACTCAATTCGAAGGGTTGCCCCTAGCTATGCAGCGTAGCACAATCTGTGAGCTCCCCTCCCCCTGTGCATCCCTCCTGGTGATCTCATAATATCCCCCTGGCATCCCTTCCACACTTTGTCACTGTGTTTGAGCCCCAGCTGGATTGGACACCCCATCATGACTATAGGACACACTTGCCCAGAGACTCAGTAGGCTACCAGCAGACCTTCTCTACTCTTTCTGTTCTCCTAGTCCCAATCTTCACATAAACCCTACCACTGCAACAGAATACTAGCTCTTCACTGCTGCTCCATCACTTTGCCTCCCTGCCTGCTGACAAACTCTGCACCATGTCTGTCATAGATTCATCCCCTGTAACTGTAACCTCCAAATAAGCTCTTGTAAAAATTAAAAAAAAAAAAAAGAAAATCCTGAAAGAAAAAAAATAAACAAAATACCCACCCAACAAAAACAAAGCAATAAATCAGGACCTATACTTATAACTATCCAAAACCCAGAGACCTAGACAGCAGTGTCAAAACAGTCAATAACAGCCAGACCAATATGTTTCCACCAGAGCCTATCTATTAAAGGCCCTGAATATTCTGAAGAACAAGAAAAAGACCCTAAACCCACCTATATGAAATGATAGAAGTAAACATTTCCCTTCAGTAAATTAAGAAAAACACAAACAATTTGAGGAAATGAATAAATCCCTTAAAGAATTCCAAGAAAATAAAACAAACAGTTGAGGGAAACAAAACTATTCAAGACACATAAATGGAAACAGAGACAATAAAAAAAATCACAAACTAAGGAAATTCTGGAAAGAAAACATTTATAAATGCAAATATGAACTACAAAGTAAACCTCACCAACAAAATACAAGAGATAGAAGAGAAAATCTCAGGCACTAAAGATATGATAAAAGAAAATGATACATCAGCCAAAGATGTTTTTTAAATATAAAAACTTCCTGACACAAAGCATCCAAGAAATCTTGGACAAAATGTAAAAACCAAACCTATGAAATGGAAAGAAAAGAAGGAGAAAAACACCAGTTTAAAGACCCCAAAATATGTTTATCAAAATCTTAGAACATTTTTCTAACCTAGAGAATGAGATGCCTATAAAAGTACAAGATGCTGACAGAACACCAAATAGATTGGACCAAAAAAGAAAGTGCCCTCATTACATAATAACCAGAACACTAGACAGAGAGACCAAAGAAAGAATATTAAGAGCTGCAGAGGAAAAAGACCAGGTAACAGATAAAGGCAATAGATACTCTAAAAATCTGAAGGGCTTGGACAGATGTGCTGTAGACTATAAGAAACCACAGATGCCAGTCTGGACTGTTATACTCAGCAAAACTTTGAATCACTATAGATGGAAAAAATGTAAAAGTTTCTATGTACAAATCCAGCTATACAGAAAATGTTATAGGAAAAAAAATTCTAACTTGGGAGTTAACTACAATCATGAAAATACAGGAAATAAATAATCTCACACAAGACAAAAGGAAGTCTCTCCATCTTTTTCTCCTTCTCTCCCCTTCTCTCTCTCTCTCTCTCTCTCTCTCTCAAACACATACACACACACACACACACACACACACATCACAACCACCATTACCACTACCAACAACAACACAGTAAAAGGAATTATCAATCACTGGTTATTAATATCTTTCAAAACAAATGGTCTTAATTCCCCAATAAGAAGACACAGATTAAAAGATTAACAATGAATGAGAAAACAAGATCCATTCTTCTGCTGCATATAAGAAACATACCTGAATATGAAGGATAGATATTAGCTCAGGATAAAGAGTTGGCAAAAGGTATTCTAAACAAAGAGATCTAAGAACCAAGCTAATTTAATGATCTTAATATCTCACACAATAGACTTCAAACTACAATTAATTTAAAAAGATGAAGGACACCACATACTCATCAAAGATCCACAAAGATAACATTTAAGTTCTTAACACCTATGCCCTAAGCACAATGGTTCCCACTTCTGTAAGAGAAACAATACTCAAGCTTAAATCACATATTGACTATCACGCACTGATAGTGGGAGACCAACTCTGCTACCACCCAGGCCCATATCCAAGGCTTAGAGTTTGCCCACTATGACATCGACCCTATTTATGAACTCCTGGAACACATGAATGAGTCAGTCAACAGAAACAGTGTTGCAGGATCTCCATGAAACAGGGCGATAACAGGATATCCAAAAGGAGTCCTAATGCAGATCCAATATTGACAGTGTAGCAGATGCCAGAGGCCTCAAATCAGACCAATGATTTACTTTAGTGAACGTTGGCAAGTAAAGATGTGTCCCAAAAAGAGTATATTTTAGGAAACACTGTGATATACTAAAGCTTTCATGACAACAGGATAGTATTGTTTTGATTTATTTTGTTTTATTTGGGATGGAGGGCAGAAATGAAAGGATGAGTGGGGTTGGGGTACATGATGTGAAATTCACAAAGAATGAATAAAAAGTTTTTAAAAATTGTTCACCATAATCAGGTAGTCTTTATCCCAGAGAGGCAGTAATGGATCAATTTATGAAAATCATTAAATATAATCTAACATGTAAACAAACTGAAAGAAAACAAACCACATGATAATCTCCTTAGATGCCAAAAATCTTTTGACAAAATCCAACACCCTATCATGACAAAAGTTTTGGAGATATCAGGAATACAAGGCCATATCTAACCATAGTAATGTCAATTTACAGAAAGTCTATAGCCAAGACCAAGTAAAATCAAGAGAAACTCAAAGCAATTCAATTAAAATCATCAACAAGAAAAGGATATGCACTCTCTCCATATCTACTCAATGTAGCACTTGAAGTTTTTGCTAGAACAATAAGAAAATTGAAGGAGATAAAGGGTTTACAAGTTGGAAAAGAAGTCAAAACATCATTATTTGCAGATGATATGATAGTATTCAGAAATGACCCTAAAATTGCACCAGGTAACTCCTAAAACTGATAAACACTTTCAGCAAAGTGGTCACATTCAAGATTAACTCTAATATATACATACATATATGTATATATTTATACATATATTTATATATACTCATATATAAAAATATATATACTTGTGTGTGTATGTGTGTGTATGTATATGCATATCTCAGTATTCCTCCTATATACAAATGGCAGACTAACTGAGAAGTAAAGCAGGGAAACAATACCTTTCATAATACCCTCGAGCAATATAAAATATTTGTCAGTAACCCTAACCAAGAAAGTTAAAGACCTGAATGATAAAAATTTTAAAACTTTGAAGAAAGAAATTGAAGAAGATATCAGAAGATGAAAATATATCCAATCTCATGGATCAGTAGGATTAAGATAGTAAAAACATTCATCCTACTGAAAGCATCTAAAGATCCAATGAAATTCTCATCAAAATTCCTATATAATTCTTTACAGACACTTAAAGGACAATAACCAACTTATATAAAACAAACAAACAAACAAACAAACAAAAACAGAATGGCTGAAACAGTCCTGAAAAATAAAACTCACCCTGATTTCAAGTTGTTCTGCAGAGCTATAGTTGTAAAATGCACATGGTACTAGTATAAAAACCAAAACAATGGAACATATATGAAGAGCCAGTCATAAATCCCCATGTTAATGGGGATTTAATGAACACTTTTTTTTATAAAGAAGTCAGAAACACACAGTGTAAAAAATATCATCTTCGACAAATGGTGCTGGTCAAATTGGATGTATGCACATAGAAGAATGAAAACAGATATACACCTATCATCCTGCAAAAAACTCAAGTCCCAGTACATCAAAGACTTCAATATAAAAGCAGACATACTGAAGATGATAGAAGAAAAATGGGCCAAAGCCTTGAACGCTTTGAGACAACTTTCTAAACAGAACACCAATAGGACAGGCCCTAAGATCAACAATTAATAAATAGGACTTCATGAAACTGAAAAGCTTCTGTAAGGCAAAGGATTTCATTCATTAAAAAAAGCAACAGCCTACAGAATGGAATATTTTTTTTACTAACTCCAGATCTTATTAATGTCTAATATTTAAAGTATATAAAGAACTCAAGAGCTCTCACCAGTGAGTTCCTAAGCCAGGAACAGCCAGCTGGGAGGCACAGGCCCCATGAGTCGCAAGGGAGCCACAGGGCTGCAGGGACAGGATCCTCTCAGCTTCCAAGTGACAGGGGTGGATCAGCGACCTTAGCTGCCTCATTCCCTGCAAGTGGAGGGCCTGCATCCAGGGACCGCCTTGACCCAGAGTCTCCAGTGAGAGCCACCGTCTTCTCTCCGGTGAGTTCCTAAGCCTGGAGCAGCCAGCTGGGAGGCACAGGCCCCACAAATCTCAGGGGTCTTGCAGGGCATCAGGGACAGGACA
>NW_022196912.1:54852082-54852312 GCF_008632895.1 Mastomys coucha
TCTGGTGGAATCACAATCACGGACCTTAAGCTGTACTACAGAGCAATTGTGATAAAAACTGCATGGTACTTGTACAGTGACAGGCAGGTTGATCAATGGAACAGAATTGAAGACCCAGAAATGAACTCATTCACCTATGGTCACTTAATCTTTGACAAAGGGGCTGAAACCACCCAGTGGACAAAAGACAGCATTTTCAACAGATGGTGCTGGCTCAACTGGCGGTTAAC
>NW_022196912.1:54853017-54869032 GCF_008632895.1 Mastomys coucha
GAGCTCGGCCCTGTGAAAGTTCTGTGCCCCAGTGTAGGGGAATGCCAGGGTCAGAAAGTGGGAGAGGGAGGGGTAGGAGGCATGGGGAAGTGGGAGGCAACAGGGGTTTGTTTTTGTTTGTTTCTTTGTTTTTTTGGAGGGGAAACTGGGAATGGAGAAATTTACATGTAAATAAAGAAAATATCTAAAAAAAAAAAAAAGAACTCAAGAATTTAGATGTCATTTTCTCTCCAGAAGGAGGAAGACCAGCAGGAGCAGTGGAGCAGCTGGGACAGGGTCCTTCTGACCTCCATCTGTACCCAGGAGCTTGGGCTCTACTGCAGCGCTCTGTGCAAAGGTCCTGCCAGCATAGAGCTAGTCTTCAGGGAATGCTCTGACTCCCAGACTTAAAGGTGAGATCACCAATTTTTCTCTCTGGTGACTGTCTAAGGTAGACCAGCCAGGAGCTCACAGGCCACAGGAGCAGTGGAGAAGCTGAGACAGGGCCCTTTCAGCCTCCATCTGCACCCAGGAGCTGGGGATGTTCCACAGTCCTCTGTGCACAGGTCCTGACATGGGAGAGCTGGTCTCCCAGGAGGGCTGACACAGGCTTACAGGCCCACAGGAGGAACAAGCTCAAGCCAGAGACCAACTAACACGAGATAACCAGTTCTATGAGAAGATCAACACGATAGATAAACTCTTAGCCAAACTAACCAAAAGGCTCAGAGACAGTATCCAAATTAATAAAATCAGAAATGAAAAGGGAGACATAACAGAAACTGAGGAAATCAAAAAAAATTATCAGATCTTACTACAAAAGCCTTTAATCAACAAAACTGGACAGCCTGGATGAAATGGACAATTTTCTAAATAGATACCAGGTACCAAAGTTAAATCAGAATCAGATAAATGATTTAAACAGTCCATAATCCCTAAAGAATAGAAGTAGTCATTAATAGTCTCCTAACCAAAACAAACAAAGAAACAAACTAAAAAAACAGACCCGATGGATTTAGAGAAGAGTTCTATTAGATCTTTAAAGAAGACCTAATATCAATACTCTTCAAATTATTCTACAAAGTAGAAACAGAAGGAATACTATGCAATTCATTCTATGAAGCCACACTTACACTGTTACCAAACCCACACAAAGACCCAACAAAGAACGAAAACTTTAGACCAATTCCCCTTATGAACACTGATGCAAAATACTCAATAAAATTCTTTCAAATTGAATCCAAGAACACATCAAAACAATCATCCATCATAATCAAGTAGGCTTTATCCTAGGGATGCAGGGATAGTTCAATATGTGGAAATCCATCAACCTAATCCACTATATAAGCAAATTCAAAGAAAAAAATGATCATTTCATTAGATGCTGAGAAAGCATTTGAAAAATCTAACAGTCCTTTATAATAAAAGTCTTGGAAAGATCAAGAATTCAAGGCCAATACCCAAACATAGTAAAAGCAATATACAGCAAAAAAGTAGCCAACATCAAACTAAATGGAGAAGTTGAAGCAATCCCACTAAAATCAGGGATGAGACAAAGCTCTACACTCTTTCTACATGTTCAATATAGTACTTGAAGTCTTAGGAAGAGCATTTAGACAACAAAAAGAGGTCAAAGGGATACAAATTGGAAAGGAAGAAGTCAAAATATCACTATTTGCAGATGATATGATAGTGTACTTACGTGACCCCAAAAATTCCATCAGAGAACTCTTAAAGCTGATAAACAACTTTAAAGTTAACTCAAACAAATCAGTGGTCTTCCTCTACCCAAAGGATAAACAGACTGAGAAAGAAATTAGGGAAACAACACCTTTCAAAATAGTCACAAATTATATAAAATATCTTGGTGTGACTCTAACTAAGTAAGTGGAAGAACTGTATGATAACAACTTCAAGTCTCTGAAGAAAGAAATCGAAGATCTCAGAAGATGGAAAGATCTCCTATGCTCATGTATTGGCAGGATTGATATAGTAAAAATGGCCATCTTGCTGAAAGCAATCTACAGATTCAATGTAATCTCCATCAAAATTCCAAATCAATTCTTCATAGAGTTAGAAAAAGCAACTTCCAAAATTATCTGAAATAATAAAAAACCAGGAGAGTGAAAACTATTCTCAACAATAAAAGAAATTCTGGGGGAAATCACCTTTCCTGACCTCAAGGTGTACTACAGAGCAATCATGACAAAAACTGCATGGTATTGGTCCAATGACAGGCAGGTAGATCAATGGAATAGAATTGAAGACCCAGAAATGAACACACACACCTATGGTCACTTGATTTTTGACAAAGGAGCTCAAATCATCCAGTGTAAAAAAACTAGCATTTTCAACAAATGGTGCTGCTTCAACTGGTGGTTAGCATGTAGAAGAATGCAAATCTATCCATTCTTATCTTATTGTACAAAGCTCAAGTCCAGGTGGATCAAGGACCTCCACATAAAACCAGATACACTGAAACTAATGGAAAAGAAAGTGGGGAAGAGCCTCAAGCACATGGGCACAGGGGAAAATTTCCTGAACAGAACACCAGTGGCTTATGCTCTAAGATCAAGAATTGACAAATGGGATCTCATAAAATTACAAAACTCCTATAAGGCAAAAAGACACTGTCAATAGGACAAAACAGCAACCAACCAATTGGGAAAAATCTTTACCAACATTACATCCAACACAGGCTAATATCCAATGTATACAAAGAACTCAAGAAGTTAAACTCCAGAGAACCAAATAACCCTATTAAAAATGAGGTACAGAGCTAAATAAAGAATTCTCTCGCCGGGCGGTGGTGGCGCACGCCTTTAATCCCAGCACTTGGGAGGCAGAGGCAGGCGGATTTCTGAGTTCGAGGCCAGCCTGGTCTACAGAGTGAGATCCAGGTCAGCCAGGGCTACAGAGAAACCCTGTCTCGAAAAACCAAAAAAAAAAAAAAAAAAGAATTCTCTGCTGAGGGATACTGAATGGCTGAGAATTACCCAAAGAAATGTACAATATCCTTAGCCATGAGGTAAGTGTAATTCAAAACAATCCTGAGATTCCACTTCATATCAGTCAGAATGGCTAAGATCAAAAACTCAGGTGACAGCAGATGCTGGCAAGGATGTGGAGAAAGATAAACAGTCCTCCATTGCTGGTAGGAATGAAAGCTGTTACAACCACTCTGGAAATCAGTCTGGTAGTTCTTCAGAAAATTGGACACAGTACTACCTGGGGACCCAGCTATACCATTCCTGGGCATATACCCAGAAGATGTTCCAACATGTAAAAAGGACATATGCTCTACTATGTTCATAGCAGCCTTATTTATAATAGCCAGAAGTTGGAAAGAACCCAGATGTCCCTCAACAGAAGAATAAATACAGAAAATGTGGTACATCTACACAATAGAGTACTAGTCAGCTATTAAAAATAATGAATTTATGAAATTCTTAGGGAAATGGATGGACCTGGAAGACATCATCCTGAGTGAGGTAACCCAATCACAAAAAGAACACACATGGTATGCACTCACTGATAGGTGGATATTAGCCCAGAAGTTCAGAATACCCAAGATTCAATTCACAGACCACATGAAACTCAAGAAAGAAAACCACAGTGTGGATACTTCGGTCCTTCTTAGAGAAAGGTCAAATACCCTTGAGAGAGACAAAGTGTGGACTTTCTGAAGGAAAGTCCATCCAGTGTCTTTCCTACCTGGGGATCTATCCCGTATACAGTTCTCCAACCCAGACACTATTGCGGAGGCCAACAAGTGCTTACTGACAGGAGCCTGATATAGCCGTCTACTGAGAAGCTCTGCCAGTGCCCTGACTAATACAGAAGTAGAGGCTCACAGTCATACATTGGACTGAGCATAGGGTTCCCAATGGCGGAGCTAGAGAAAGGACCTAAGGAGCTGAAGGTGTTTGCAGCTCCATAGGAGGAAGAACAACATGAAGCAACCAGTACTCCCAGAGCTCCCAGGGACTAAACCACCAACCAAAGAGTACACATTGAGGGACTCAAGGCTCCAACCACATATACAGCAGAAGATGACCTTGTGGGACATCAATGAGAAGACAGGCCCTTGGTCTTGTGAAGATTCTATGCCCCAGTGTAGGGGGGAATGCCAGGACAGGGAAGTGGGAGTGGGTGGATTAGTTAGCGGGGGGGCGGGTTAGGGGGGAGAAGGGGAATGGGATAGGGAGTTTCATAGGGGACATGAGGAAAGGGGATAAAATTTGAAATGTAAGTAAAGAAAATATCTAATAAAAAGTAAAATTTAAAAGAAAAAATTAGATGTTAACAAATCAAATAATTAAATTAAATTTTGTTGCAGATCTTAACTGGATTCTAAATAGAGGAATTTCAAATTGACGAGAATCACTTAAAGAAGTGTTCAACATCCTTACCCATCAGGGAAATGAGAATAAAAAATATTTTGAGATTCCTTTTATGCCTTTCAGAGTAAAATATTGACTAACACTAGTGATAGTTCATGCTTCTGTAAGGGGAACATTCTCCCATTGTTGGTTGGAGTGCAAACTTGTATAGCCACTATAGAAACCAGTATGGACGTTCCTCAAAATCGTGAATAAATCTGCCCAAGACCCAGTTATACTACTCTTAGGCAATTGTGTTCATTATGTCATAATAGCCAGAAACTGGAAACAACCTAAGTATCCCTCAACTGAAAAATGAATAAAGAAAATATAGTATATTTACAGAATGAAGAATTACTTAGCTCCTAAAAAAATGGTATCATGAAATTTGCAGGCAAGTAGACACAAGTAGGAAAAAATTACCCTGAGTGATGTAATTTAGATCTAGAAAGACAAATAAGGTATGTATTTACTTATAAGCTTTAAGTAAATGATAAGAAAGTTACAGTCCATGGACCCTGAGAGGTTAAGTAAAGGGGAAGACTCTAGAGGAAAACATTGATCTTCCTGGAAAGGAGATTTTGCAGGTGGTTTTGGGACAGTTTGAGAAAAGAGTGGGTGGGATTAGGTGTATCCAGAGAATGGACTAGAAGAAGAAAGTGTAGGCAGGAACAGCTGGAAGTGGGAAACATTGGGAGGGGACATGGAAATCTAGTGCCGTGGAAACTTCTTGGAATCTGAGGCTTGCCCTAGTGAGGACTCTAGTAATGGATCTTAAGGAGTCTAAACTGACCTAGGCAGTTCTAATCATCCTGGCGGCTAGCACACATTTCCCTCCTGTAATCTTGGTTTAATGCCTTCTAATTCTATATTATATCTTTGTTGCCCTGGCTCTTTCTGGGCAGCTCTCTATTCTTCCCTGCCAAAGACACTTCTGGGCATCCCTTTCAGGGTCTGCATTCCTTCTCACCTACCTTTCAGATGATTTTCCTTCTGCAGCTCTAAATCTGTTCCAAACCCTGGCGATTCTGTTTTCCTCTTTTCCAGTTACTATCCCACAAATCTAAAAGTTCTGCCTCTCTATTTAAGCCAAGCTATTGACAGTTGGCTCTTTATTGATCAACTAAAAACCAATTGGTGACAAGGACCTTCAGTGGTTGGACATACATGTTCCTGATTAATTCAAAGCATTAGAACCAATCCCCAGCAGTATATACCCATGTCTTCATCATATTTGGATCTTTCTAGGTTTCTTACTCCAAATACATGTGGTTGTGCCATGTCACAACATTTCAGTCTATGACAAATTAAACATATGACAGTGATCCTGCAGACTGTATGACACAGTGACACCCAACATGGATCAATCAGTTTTTATTGCTGTTATTCAGTTTTTGTTGTTTCAGTGAACATGGAAAAACACTTTCAGAAAGAAAGACTTATTTGGCTTGTGTTTTAGAGATTAATTCCATACTTGTCTTAATATTGATGTAGGCCTAATATAAAGCTGAATTATTAGTGGGATGTATTTTGGGGTTCAAGTTATGTACATAAAGAATCTGAAAAGAGGGTTGGGATGTCTGAAGATAGGATATATTAAGATACAACATTTTTCCTTGTTTTAAATTAAAGTTAGCATACAAAGTCATGTTCTTTATCAGACATTGTTTTAGGATATGCTTTTTTAAAGGAAAACACTTAGCAACTTGTTTTCTATGACTAGGTCCCACTTCCTAATAACCCATGCACATATAAATGGATTAAATCATTGATAATTTTTCACTCTCATCAACCAATAATCAGTAGTGCAACCAGCTAGAGTAAATCTTCTAAACATGAGTTTTGGGGAGTGGTAAGAGCTACGAACTTCCTATGCAACTCATAACAGCAACCATTTAAACTTGTTAAAATGTATGGTAAAGTGCTTACTCAATGAAAAAACTACCAAAACATTTCTTAGAGTGCTTCTTCATTGTTAAGCTATGTAGACAAGTAGGAACTCATAAAATTACATAGCTACTGTAAGGCAAAGGACACTGTCAATAGGACAAAACGGAAACCAATAGATTGGGAAAAGATCTTTATCAATCCTATATCTTATAGGGGGCTAATATCCAATATATACAAAAAAAATTCAAGAAGTTAGACTCCAGAGTGCTAAATAACTCTCTTAAAAATGGGGTACAGAGCAAAACAAAGAATTCTCAACTGAGGAATACAGAATGGCTGAGAAGCACCTAAAGAAATGTTCAACATCCTTAATCATCAGGAAAATGCAAATCAAAACAGCCCTGAGATTCCACCTCACACCAGTCAGAATGGCTAAGATCAAAAACTCAGGTGACAGCAGATGCTGGCAAGGTTGTGGAGAAAGAGGAACATTCCTTAATTGTTGGTGGGATTGAAAGCTGGTACAACCACTCTGGAAATCAGTTTGGCAGTTCCTCCAGAAATTGGACATGGAGGACCAGGAGGATCCAGCTATACCACTCCTGGGCATACATCCAGAAGATGCTCCAACATGTAATAAGGGCACATGCTCCACTATGTTCATAACAGCCTTATTTATAATAGCCAGAAACTGGAAACAACCCAGATGTCTCTCAACAGAGGAATGGATACAGAAAATGTGGTACATCTACACAATGGAGTACTATTCAGCTATTAAAAATAATGAATTTATCAAATTCTTAGGGAAGTGGATGGATCTGGGGAATATCATCCTGAGTGGTGATATTCACTCTAATCACAAAAGAACACACATGGTATGCACTCTCTGATAAGTGGATATTAGCCCAGAAGATCGGAATACCCATAATACAATCCACAAACCACAGGAAACTCAAGAAGAAGGAAGACCAAAGTGTAGATACTTTGTTTCTTCTTAAAAGGGGGAACAAAATACCCACGGAAGGAGTTTCAGAGAAAAACAATGGAGCAGAGACTGAAGGAAGGACAATTCAGAGACTGCTCCACCTGGGAATCCTTCCCATATTCAGTCATCAAATCCAGCCACTGTTGTGGATGCCAGCAAGTGCTGGATGACAGGAGCCTGATATAGCTGTCTCCTGAGAGGCTTTCACAGTGCCTGACTAATACAGAAGTAGAGTCTCACAGCTATCCATTGGACTGAATACAGGGTCCCCAATGAAGGAGTTAGAGAAAGGACCCAAGAAGCTAAAGGGTTTGCAGGCCCTTAGGACAAACAACAATATAAACTAACTAGTACCCTCAGAGCTCCCAGGGACTAAAACACCAATCAAAGAGTACATATAGTGGGACTAATGGCTCCAGCAGCATATGTATAGCAGAGGATGGCCAAGTTGGTCATCAATGGGAGGAGAGGCCCTTGTTTCTGTGGAGTTTCTTTGCCCCAGTGTTGGGGAATGCCAGGGCCAGGAAGCAGGAGAGAGAAAGGGTGGGTTGATGAGCAAGGGGAGGGGAGAGGTAACAGGTTTTCTTTTCTTTTCTTTTTCTTTCATTTTTGTCTCCTTTTTTCTTTTTTTAAGCTGGGAAACCAGGAGGGGGAGATATCATTTGACATGTAAACAAAGAAAAATAAAAGCTATGTACTGAAAATATATGAGTTGTTCCTTAGTTTCAAACAAAGATTTAATAAGTTGATATACTGTATTTAATAAATTGTTATGGCAAAACAGTCCATACTAAAATTAAAATTACAATTCTGGTAATTTTTTTAACTCCCAAAAACACAAGTCACTAGAATCTCAATTAAATTTTTATGTTAACATTTACATAATTAATTTTGGTGTTGACATTTCTATAATGTGTTAAATAACATGGAAGACATTAAAACAGCCATGTAATCCCAGTGGCACGTCACTGTTAAGCAGTACCATTGATAAGGACTGTTTATATCTCTTCTAACTCCTCCATGATGTGTGGCTTTACACTACCACAACTGTAACATAATAGAAACAATGTTTGCTATTCTTTGAAGTGTTGTGTCTGCAGTGTGAAAGCATGCCCAGTTAGATCACAGGCCTGTGAGTTCTCATTCAGCTTGTGCACACCTCAAATAGATGTTTAGATACTTTAACTGCACTGTTCTTACTCTATTTTTAAGAGATGATGTCCATACAACGTGAATGGTAATTCATTTATGTATCTCTCCCAGATTTTTAAGGAGATCATAAGTGGCAATCATACAAATTGAAATTGTCCTAACAGACCTAGAGCTGTATTTTTCCAGTCTTTTGGGAAATGCCGGGAAAGGATAAAATGAACTTTTGAAAGCATGAGAAGTGCTTTTCAATATCTGCAATATTAGTTCTCACCAGCAAAATAATATTATGTAAAGCTGACTTTTCTTTTTGTTTATATTGAATTAGATGGATTACATTAACCCGGTATTGTAACCTTATATAATTTGAAACATAGAAATACAAATAGGACTTTCTTTTTTCTAGAACACACCAAGAATGCTATATATTCTCAACACTGACTGCCATTTCAGTACTTGATCTTAAAATTCTTCCAAGGCCCAAAATGTCTTTCCTTCTCTAATAAGCACATTGTTTCTTATATGATTTCTGGTTTTATTTCATTGATATCTATAATATGTAATAACATTAACATAATCAATGATATTTCAATAACACATTTTCACCAGAAGACTCATACTCTATAATAACTACACCTCTATTTTGTTGATTTTATAAGTTCAGAACTCTAAGCAATTGCCAGAGACCCACATTAATGGGGAAATCCTCTTGAGTACACTTAGGTATTAAACTAAAATTTCAGCTCTGTGCACTGAATTAAATGATAAGCATGATAAATCAATTACCACACAAGTGCTTTTAGTGAGTCACATGACTCCCCCATTTGAATGAGAAGACACATTGATAACATTATAAAGTACTGATTAAGCCTGAGGTACTGGAAGGAGAAAGTGAAGAAAATATGTAGGTGGAAATGAAGATATCTCACTACATGTATGTGCCACCTCCTCCACATACACAGGAATCCAGCAACTTCTATCTTTCATAAACTCATTTCCATATGGTCAGTTCCATGTAATACATATGGCTGGGAACTCATTAGACACAATAGACTTAGAAGATTTGAGTACTTGCAACCAAGAAGAAACCCCATAGTAGACACAATTTCAATTGACAGAAGAGTTTGTTCCCCCTCATGAAGTAAGGATGGAAAGAAAAACACACAATTTTATTCATTAATTATTTTTGTTTTGCTGAAGGAGATATCTAATTCACATATGCTATCTGGGAGAAGTAACATTACCAACATTATCCACAAGGAAGATCCATCAGTTATAACATTAACAGGTTTGAAGATCTCAAACGAAGCATAATGTACTAGATATACTCTGCCAAATTAAATGAGTCTTCCCCATACATACTATTATTTGAGACTGATGGTGAGGATTGGAGAACCTATCAACTCTTTTTCAAGGGCTCATACCTTGAAAGAGCTGATTGTCCTTCACTTAACACCCATTTGTTCTTGTACCTCTTTGTCTAGGGGTGGAGCCGTGTGACATTTCCCATCCACACTGGCATGTAAGTTGGTTTGGACACTGTCTGTATAAAATTTGTGCAATCATATTGTTGAGATGACATGGTTGCAGCTTCCCTACCATATGTAGAAGACACTACCTTGCAGCAGGTCTCTTGGTCCTCTCGATCCTACAATACTTCCATCTCTTATTCCACAATCTTCAGAGTGTCTTAGGCATAGGGGTTGCATTGTGGATATACAAATTGGGAGTGATCACTGCACAATTCCTTATTCCCTGCATTTTGACCAGTTGTGGGTCTATATAATGGCCTAGTGTTGTAAAAGGAAGCTTCTTTGATGAGGAATGGCAGCTCCATGTGTCTGTTGGTATAAGGATAAGTACTTAGAATACAGATGGAAGCTATATTGATCTAGGAAAATGGAAATGGTCAGTTATCTTATAGAGTCTATGATTTATTGAGAGTCCCATAAATCCACTAAGAAAGATGATTTTTACTTCCAAGATATAAGTGAAGCAAATAGATCATGGTAGACATCTTTCCAGGCTGGTCATTGTAGTGGTTTGCGGCCTTTGCACCTTGGTATGTCTATCAATTGCTTTTCTCCCTAGGCATCTTGCCTAGCACTAGTGGAAACTATGAGAGCCAGTCTTCAGGGAGTAGAGTTCCAGTTCAGTTCCAGTTCTAGTCCTCCAAGTATTGTGTCTAAAATTTGTGGTGTCTTCAGGAATAACATCTAGCATTCAGCATCTGGGATATAAGCAAAGACAATAGCAATACCTTACATTATTTTGGGAGACTCTTGGACACCCTAACCAACAACTTGAAGGGATTGTTTTATGCCTGGCCCTAGTGATTTTGGTAGCGTAGTCATGACTATTGGGTAATCATTATCATTCCATGTGGGATAACACCATTTAGACTACGCACACACACAAACACACAGTCACTCAGCCACACTCACATACTCACACACACAATGTATTTTAAGATAGTTTGAAAACTAAGATTTCTCTCTGAGTTTTTTCAAGCATTCATAAGGTTATAAATCTCTTTTCCTTCCATTTCCCTTTATATTACTCTCATTCCCTCCCTACTTCAGAACCTCGTGATATTTCTCTCCTACCCCATTATAACATCTGTGTCCTACTGATGCTTTTCTGCAGTTAGTACAGGTTATATACTCAAATCTAAATATTCAGTGCTGTGACCCAGAAATAGGAGAGACTATGAAGTGTTTGTCTCACTCACTATATTTTCTAGTTCTATCCATTTACTTTCAAATTTCATACTTTCATTTTTTTCTTTACATTTAAATAGAGTACCATTGTGTCATGCACCTCATTTGCATTATTGTTTATCGATTGATGGACATTTGGACTGATTTCATTTCCTGAATCTTGTGAACAGTGCACTGATGAACATAACTGGCCAAGTATCCCTGTAGTAGAATATCAAGTTCTTTGGGTATATGCCCCAGAGTGGTATAACGAGCTCATGCTGATTTCCACAGAGGTTGTAACAATTTGCAATCCCACTCCCCCTCTCCAAATACTAAGGAGAGTGTTTTGTCAATGTTATTTGTAAGTTAAAGTGAAGAATATAAAATAGTCCCATGTAATAAATTTCCAGAGACCACAAGTAGAGGTAGGATAAAAGAAAAACCTCAATAGGTATTTGGATTCTTTTTAAGGATCTCTTTGAGGTAAAACTGTATGTTTAACCACACATGCTAGTGGACTTTGGGGAAAACTAAGAGGATAATTATTACTTTTTAAAATTTTGCTGTGTGGGATCAATATAACTTTCTGATATCCACAACAAGAGCATTGAATTCATAATTTATTCATTAAGTGGCATAGGACTTGCCTTGCCTTAGTTACTAACTGCGTTAACACTTGTTTCTTTCTCTTTAGAAGCTATTTCAAGGATGGTGCTTAAGAGAAGCAAGCAGTGCCACTTGACAAAAGCACCTGAATCAGGAACGGGATCTTATGGGGAAATAAATCTCTGCACATGTGTAATGAATAGCAATGTAGAATTGTGATAGATGATGCAATAGTACATGCTAAGTCTCAGGCCTTCAAAAAAACCTCCATCTTTAAATGTTGTCATTGTAAACATGATTACTTTCAAATCAGAAATAGCAATCTTACTGGTATTTCATTAAATATGCTAATACAAATGGTAGTCACTCTGTTAAAATTCTTGGGTTTCATACAATTTAAGGAAGGCCTTTGAAGAGACTCATTAAATAAAATTAAAGATAATCTTTGGTCCTACATTGAATCAACATTATACTAATCCCTTAATCTTAAAAAAGTGGACAAAACATATTAATAGCAATCTAGGTATATCTTACATTTCTCCACTCAAAAACAAATGTTATAGCTTAATGATACTGCTATTGATATTTTCAAAAGTGAAGAACAATCCTTACAACCACTTCCAACATTTTTAAATTTATTAGTTCCAATGGATACACTAATATCTTCCTCATACATACACATACATATATGATAAAACCTGTCTGTGCATTTCTTTTCACTCCACTCTCAAATATAATTCAAATATAATTATATTCAAATATAATATATTATGTTGAGTATTTCTTGCACAAACACTCATAATAAAGAATTTGGTCTTCTATAAAAAAAAGGAACAGGCAAATCTTCATTTTAGGATTCTACCATAAAAGGAAGCTTTATAAAAGATTAATTTCAGTTTTAGGAATGTAAATTCTGTTTTGATGTTAAATCTACAGTTAAATAATTCCAGGAACTATTGGATGTCATATTTCAAATTCTAACTATTCACAGCAAAGTATTTTGAACATCAACATTTGGAGTATCTTGCTGGCACCACTTACAACGCTTTGTATATAGCACATTATAGATGTGTTTCTCACAGTCATCATCCATCCCACAAGATCGATCCACAAAAGTGGTTTCACTCCCTGAAATATCAATAAAAGTTGACTTTGGTTTAGACTTTCTAGAACTGTGAACTTTGATGCAATTTCAATTTTTTGTTGTTCAATTAAAGCATTTGCCTATATTCCCTCATGTGGTATTAACCACTACTGTGCATCTTTCCAAGTGCACATTTTCATGAGCCCAGCATTCTGGTTGATTTATCTTGTCCTCTAGACAACAATTAAATATTTATTCACTTAATATTTGAGTTAACTTGCATTCTCAGAAAGGATATCCAAGGTTATTGCTATGCCCACCTGTTTCTCAGAAATCTTCCATAAATTCCTTCCAGTATTAGACGAGTCATAGTATAGAACATACCATTTTGCCTAGCATGTTGATAAGGTCTTGTAATTTGAGCACCTCTTAACAGTACATTTTCTGAAAATATTATAGCTTATTATAATTTAATATTACATTTTGTTATTGATGTATATTACACATCATATATATGGTTGACTACAGTCCATTTCTTAGTTTCTCATGTTTTATTACTTTAATTACTTAAGTAGCAACAAATTTTATGTTATTAGATATATAATAATTTTTAAGTTGCCTTTTTGTATATGTCTTAATCTCAGCTTCCTATCTCTCTGTACATCTAAATTTGTATTTCTCTGACTTTGTGTTGTACGCACATACACACATGAGTGCATACTTATAGGAGTTGGTTCTTGTCTTCTACTGTATGGGTCCTCAGATTGAATTCAAGTTGTTATGCCTGGCTGCATGTGCCTTTACTCACTAAAATATCTTCGACCACCAATTCTCTTTTAAAATAGAAGTGATCTTACATGCATTTCAATGACATTTCTGCAAATCTAAAGGTAGAGTAACCATTCTTTTGTCAAAAGTTTAAAAGTATGCAAACAAGATGGCTGTGTCTTCTTTTTTTCATCTTAGATAAGAGAGTGAATTGAATACAAATAATGACTAACACAATTCTAGAAATGATAGACTCAGCTGTAGTCTTAGAAAATAAAAGCCTTGAGATGTGACTTTGTTTAGAGAGAATCAGTTTTTGAGAAACTAAGACAAAGTTATTTTAAAGCTCTGACAAACTATGAGCAATTTTGAGGGTTCATAACAAAGCCTGTCTAAAAACCTTTCACAAGATAAGTAGTCTTAACTAATGGTCTATTACTATTTCCAACAAACCCAGCTTTGTGAGTTAGGAACATTTTAATGTTGTGAGATGTTATCTAATCAGCTTGTCCTTTGCTTCAGTCTGAAGTGGTTCCTTCTTGCTAAGATGGAAGCTTTTTATAAAGTAGGAGACTAGTACTGGGCTCTTCAGTAATTCTGGATCAAGACTAAGTCTCACAAGATTATGCAATGTGGCCCAGTTTTAATTGAAAACATACAGGAACAGAAGAGTACACTATTTTAGAAGAAAAAAATCCTTGTGATGTAATTGAATAATTGTACTTAAGAAACAATATCCTAACATGAAATAAAATAAACATGTGTGAAAAACTTTAAAAATGAAATAAATCTTTAGAAATATTTAGTTTGTTACAGACCTCAGCTTATAGGGATTCATTAGTTGGCAAGTCTTAAGAGCACATGTCTAAGTTCAGTTAGTGAACAACCAGTTGTGATGCTCACAAGGCAGGTAGTATGCAGAGGCAACTGACATTAGATACAAACTCATCGATCATGGAACAAACAGAGGAGCTACATAGACTGTGTGAAGAAGGAGAGCCATGTCTCATGATAATTCCTCTGTTTTGAATCTCTGGCTGTTGCAGAGTTATCATGACCATTCAGGATCTTGTATGCTTGAAGTCAAAGCACATAAGAAAGTGACTAATACCAGATGACATCATGGCAGAATAGTTCATGAGCACACAAAAAATTTGGGTGGAAAACAGAGTTGGGATAGAGAAGAGAATTTAGGGGTTAGAAAAATTAGCTATCAATTAGCTATCATGAGGAAGATCATGGAATTACAATTGTTTCAAAAAGATGCATTAATGGCTCTGCCTTACTCCATTTTATGATGTCAGAAATATTTTATACAAAGAGCAGAGGTGTATCAGTCCCATTGTTCTGTATCCTTGCACATCCAAGAACATTGTTTAAGCATCTGATTAGACAGTTTAGCTACATCATCAAATGTTGGAATATATGGAAAGGGCAACAAAAAATAAAAAGAAGGTTGGATTTTATTAATATTTTATACACTTTTGATGCAACAAACTCATACTCACTGTATTCGTGACTTAATTGCTACTTATTAAGCCCTTTCTCCAAATCCTTCTGCACTGTACAATCACTTTCTAACAGAAACCATTGTTACTTGGAGAATGTACTTAACCCATAATAAACAGAGAAACACCAACAGCTGGTCTTAGACTCCACAGATCTCCTAGCTGGCTGTGGAGAGCAACAAATGCTAGAGTCTAACAAGAGCTCTGAAGAGAGGTAAATAGCACATTTTCAAGGATGCAGACCTGTTATTGCTTGCCAGCATGCTTTGTACCCTTGTGTTAGGAAACACTTAATTGTGTATGTCTACTATAAATGCTGGGTTCTTCAAATATGGAAGAGGTGTTGGTTTTTGTTGGCAATGAAGCCACATTCACAGAAACTCAGTGAAATATCCCAAATGCCAAGACTAACAAATTTGTGATATGAATTACTTAGTTGTTTTAAACCTGGCATCTAATGTTTAAAAACATATGTCTGCTATGAGTTACCAATAGCTTTTATATCTATACAAAACATTAGTTGAAAACTGTAGCCTTTGGATAAAGCTGGTTAAATTCAACATGGCAGTCTGGATATTTGAATTTGAATCACTAGAGGATGGAGACAAAAAGAACCAACATGTTTCCATTGGGGTGCAAGTGCCAATGATTCAGAGAATAGTAGTGAGTTACTGATAGATATTTGGCTTAGTATGCGTAATATGGAAAAGGTAAACTCAGAACATAATTGTCATTTAATTTTGCATAATCTATTTCACACATGTTACACATGCATTTTATGTGTGTGTATATATGTGCATATGTGTGTACTTTTCATTTCATATTGTACTTATCTGTTTAATTTTAATGGCCCAGGTCCCAATTTGTGAAAAATATGTTTTGGTAAATGTCAATAGTTAAGTAAAATAGTTTCAAAGTATCAAGAGATATTGTACTTAAAAACTTGATACTTCACTGCTCCA
>NW_022196912.1:54869042-54928205 GCF_008632895.1 Mastomys coucha
AAAAAACAAAAAAAAACCAAAACTCAGAAATCCACCTGCCTCTGCCTTCTGTGCTGGGATTAAAGGTGTGTGCCACCACTGCCGGGCCCCACTCTTCTTTTTCATACTTACTGTCTACATATAACTTACTATTTCAAAATATTTGACTAGAGGATTAGAAAAACAATAATGCAACAGAATTTCTGCCCTGGTATCATGAATTTTATCTTTTAATAAATACAATTACTCTTAAGAGGGCAGTCTGGATATTTGGATTTGAATTTCAAACAAGTTCTAAATGTCCTTTGATCTTTAGCATACTAAATATTATAATATTTGTAATGCTAGCACAAGTGTTGTAATTGTCTTTTAAAAATCCAATATGGTGTTCATCATGTTACAGAGTTGCTCTCCTTGATTGGAAAGAGGGCTTTGCCAACAGCAGGAAAAAGTGTTGCTGGTGAATTTGGCTGAGGTGAGAAAGTTTGTATACCAAGAGAAGCAGCCCTTTCCTGACAAATGTCACTGGAATTTGTAGTGCGGTATGCTGGCTAACCCTCATTGAAGGGACAAACAGCTTGTGTTAATTCCCACTCCATCTAACATGACAAGTCTACTTTTCAGAAATACATGGAAGTCTACAGTCAAACTTCTACCTCTCCATTGTCTCACTCTGTCCTCCTACACTACTTTCTTTGGGAGAAGTTGACGACAGTACTGTTCTGCAATGATCAGAACCTCGTATGAAGGTCCTTCAATATTACTAAAATGTAAATGACTGTAGATGCTTAAAGAAAGTTTAGGTTGTTTTTACCAAAGAAGTCAAATTGATAAATCCAAGGGATGAAGCTACATTTTTGAAACAAACTTTTTGACAGTAAATATGTATATATGTGCTTCTGTATGTGTACACGCACATATATACGTTGGCCCAAGTTTCTTTGTTTTCTCCAAACTTCTCTATAATGGGCACTTACTTGTACAATCCACAAGTTACAAGCTCATGGCCATCCTGCCTCCCATTTTGCTATGAGAAAAAAAAACAGAAATAAAATATTGATTTTGGTTTTTTAAAAGTTTAGAAATGGGTAGGCTATAGTTTTGCTAGGACTTCAGACCACATTTTAGTTTAAAGGACAGAGGCATATTCAAGCTGGATCCTGGAGCTTTGAAAGGTGGTTCCCCTCTCAGAAGGAGCTTAAAGGGGGGGCCTTTAAAAGAAAATGGCCTTCACAGAATTGGAGGTCTGGGCTTATGAGAAGACCAGTTCTTCCAAAGCAGGGGAAGATGGGGAGAAAAGGGCATATTCTGTAGACAGTCATGGATCATGGCAACTGTATTGTGTTATTAAATTGATTCAGCTACTGTTCATGTGTTTGTTAGGCTCTAGTTTCTACCCCCTAGTGTTTTTTGTTTTCATTTTTACATTTATTTGTTTGTTTGTTTTGATTTAAGGTCTCTTGTAGGAGGAAGACCTTACATTCTCTACTTGTTCATGTCCTTTCTTTACATGACTCAAGAGTATATATTAGGTATGTGTAGCAATGGATTTTATACACGTACACGATGCATTCATTTAACCATTACCCCTCCTGGTTGTATTCCCACTCCCACTAATCCTTTGATTTCCATGTGTTTGTATGTGAGTGGGGAATTAAGGTGGACAATGCCTTAGATCTGGGGGTAATTTGCAGGAACATGGGCAACTTCATCATATCTATACTACTGAAGAATTGCCTCTTCCTTCCTTCAGGGAGGGATGAAGCCCCATGATACCTTCTCTCTTACAAACTTAAATAAAAAATAAAATTGAAATGAGTCATTTGTCAAAGTGCCTTACTAAAAAATATCTCTTAGTGGCATATTTGTCTTCTTACACTTCATATAGTTTTTAAATATATTGGATTATTGGCCTATCAAGAAAAGCTTAGTAAAATTACAGTGTTAGAGTATTAAATACATATATTAGTTATTTTTGTTGCTGTGATAAAAATACCATGATCATTAGAAAATTAAGGAAATAGTTTATTTTGGCTTCTAGTACCAAAGGTAGAGTCGATAAAACTGGAACAGGGAGGAACTGAGGCCGGAAGACGAGTCAGGAAGCTGTGATAGCATATGTCAACCACACACAGGAAGCAGAAAAAAAGAAAACTGGAAGGGAGGCAAGGCTATAACCTTCAAAGCTTTCCTCAAGCAAGGCTCAACATCCTAAAGTTTTCCTAGCCTTCCCGAACACCAATATTGGCTGAGCACCAAGTGTTCAAAGGCATGAGCCTGTGGGGGGGTGGGACCTCATTCCAACTACTTCCAAAGCCAACACCAATGGGAATAATTCTATGATGGGGTTTTTTTCAGAGCACTGGCTTTCAAAATTCTTATTTTTCTCTAATATACTTAATTTTTATTTTTAAAATAAAATGTCCCTTGTGAAAACATGAAGATAATAATATATACATTAAATGAAAGAAAAAAACCCATGAAACGGTATAAATACAGAGAAATAATCATGATATCATGATTAATATTTTAATATATATTCTGGCAGTATTTTATACATCAACATTAACTGGTTATATCTGAGATGTTATTCTATATATAGTTTAATACTAGATTAGCCATTAGAAGTATACATGGACTCTTATCTCACTTCAGATCACTCTAGAGTCTGGACATTTGCAGAGTAGCACTTTATACTACACTTTTCACTGGATACTCTAGAGAGTTTTTTGTATGTGAGGTCAAAGTGCAGTAATTTTTCCCTTAAGGTTTTAAAAGTTTTTACCTGTATATAAATATTTACACTTTCAAATTGTATTCCCTATCAGGGATTGAGAAGTTAACTGGAAAAGGAGATATCATATGACATGAAAATAAAGAAAACATCTAATAAAAAAAAAAGAACTGGCAGCCAAACTTCGTAATGTAAAAGTAAAACAAACAAACAAACAAAAAACAAAACAAAAAACAAAAAAAAACAAAGCAAAACAGCAATTCCCCAGGTAACAGGGCAACAGCTCTGAAAATCAGCCAGTTTTAACAGTCTTGAAGGTTAATAGTGACATCTTCTATTTTGTCTTTATATCTCATTTGAGATTTTTTTAATTTCTCAAAGTTCTTTAAAATGTATCTTCATATGTCTTTTGGCAAGAGGGTATCTCATATGTGGACAGCATAGGTCCACAGAGTTACAACAGCATAGAAATAAATAAAAACCAAAAAATGGAAATACATATTGATAAACTTTTGCAAGACATACACCAAGGTCCCTCACAACCCATTTATGGTTATAAATTTGTTTTTTTAAAATCTACCAACAACTCTGATTTATTTACTGGAAATCCTTGGGGATTGTTTTTTTTGCTTATTATTATCAGCATATAATTTATAACTTTAGAATATTTCCTTTGGAATGTTTTTAATTGACAATATTACACCTCAGTTTGTAAAAAAAAAAAAAAAAAGCAGCTGTTTTCTCGAAAGATAATTTTCTGAGGCTGTTGTATGCCATAATCACACTGCAATTACACAGCAATATCCATAAAAGCAGATGAGGAATCATGTGTCCTTTTACCTCATTAGAAGTTACAAAAAATGATAGATGCCATCTATTTCAGTGTGGCTATGGTGCTCTATTGACAAATTCAAATCCTGGCATAATTCAAAATACAGCAGCAATGAAAACAGAGGTAGGTGTGTGTGTGTGTTTGTGTGTTGTATTGAACAACAATAACATTTTATACATTTGAGGCCATGAGGTAATATTCTCAGACCTTCCAAAACTCTTTTTTCTTTCTTTCTTTCTTTCTTTCTTTCTTTTTTTTTAACAGATTATGTTTTAAAAAGCACTTCAGTACTCAGCTGTTTAAAATCATTTAATCTGAGATGTGGTGTGATTTGGAAATTTTTTTTCCACACTAAACCAGAGCCCCAATCTTTTCTCCTTCACTTAAATCCACTTGAGCTATATCCATCTTTAGCAGAAAATCAGTTGACTCTTTTCCTTATTCTCAGCATGGATCCCCCCTCTTCGAAGCAATTGTCTCAAAAGAAATTTGTGGTTTTTAAAGTCTCTTCTTAAAATCAGCAACTCATCATACTTTTATCATCATGATGATTTTTAAGATGAATATTTATTCATATGACAAAGAAGAATCTATTTTAAGTAAATTACCCAAAGAATGGATTTTCATTTTAGGGCAAAGAATTATATTTTATATATTATAAATAAAATAAAAGTTGTAAGAAGGTAAACTTCCAAAAGGGAACTGAAACTGCCTTAGCCATAAAGACATGTAATGTTAGTTCTGTGATGGGAGAGTATTCACAGTAATAAAAACACTATATTTATGATCCCTCATACTGGCCAACAGCTTCAGAATATAATATTTTCACAATATTTGTTTTGGCAGAATTGGCAAATGGAAATTGAACTTTGTGGCCAGTCTGGTGACTAGAGACAACAACTTCTCGAGTCTTGTGTGCTTTGGGGATCAAAAATGACCAGAAGCTTGAGAAGTTTGAAAGGTTTGGAGTAATTCTTCTTAAATGTCTATTTTCCTGGGTAGCCTGTTACCTTCCCATATAACAGGATTAATGGAGTTATTGGCTGTGTAGCAAATGCAGATAACTTTAGCTCCAATGTTTCTGGACGGATGTCAGACTTTGGAGTTGAGAATTAAAATTAGTTCACTTCTTTGCCAACACCAACACAAATCTTGATGCACATTTCCTCAGATGCATGAAAATGGGGACAGTGTAGGTAACTGCTGGGGAAGCTTGCTACCAAGTGTTCATGTTCATTTAACAAATTTGTCTTAGCATGATCCCACCTCAGTCACCTCTCCTTTTGTTTAATTAATAGCACGGTTGCCTTTTTGAGAGGAGAATTTATCTCAGAAAACAAACAAATTTCAATCAGAGCCTACAGAAGAGAAAAAAAAAAAACTGTGTGCCTTCAAGGATGCCTTGCTTCTCTTTCAACACTTTTGCCAAATGTCTGTTTGCAACTCCGTGGCAATTCCGAAGCGGAACATAACTGCATAATTGACAAGCTCTTTTCCTTTCTAGCAATTTTAGTCACTGACTGTGAGCCAGTGTTGATTAGTCTTTAGCAGTTGACAAAACTATGCACATTACACATGCAGAAAGTAACCTTCCCAGTTGTCATGACAAGCACCTAGTCATATATAGAATTGGGTGCTTCATTATTTCTCCCGTAAGGAGGGGAAAGTAATCCCTTCCATCTTCACTATTTGACTCGCTTATTTTCATAAGGCCTGATATTTGTAAGACATATTTTAAGTATTTTTATTTACACCTGATCATTACCAAAGGTATCCTTTGTATGATATATACTAATTATTCCCTTAATGAGTCTGGCACTGTTATATAAATGTAAACGGCCTGAAGGAAAACTAAGTTCCTTTCTTTGTAGAGCTTACATGCCACTGAGAATGACAGGTTATCTTCCATATCAAGTGGTCCTGGCACTTACAGGGGAAATAAAGTCACACAACTACTTGACCCAGCCCTCAGAGAAGCTGAAGGAAGTACTGTTTGCTGGAGATAGTCACTAGTTTCTGAGGCATTCCTGTCCTTCTATACCAAACTGGATGAATAGGGCAAGATATACAAGATGCTGCCGTATAGAAGCTAAATATAGTACCCATGAATGTAAAGGATACTGATTCATAAGGACTTCTGACAGTGTTACAAGTTTCCCTGAAAGCCATCCTAACACAGAGTCATACAGGCAAAGACATCAGGAGAATATCCTGGGTTTTTCTGAATTCCTACAAACAAAACTTCATGGAAGTATGATGTTAAATATACACGCTGAACATGAGTATGGAATTAGGCAGAGCTATATAGCTCAACAGACTGTAGTGGCCTTCAGCATAATACTATTACTTAAATCTCAAAAACTGGTGGATATCATTCATAGTAATTTAAAAATGAGAAAAATTAAAATGTCTATTACATGACAATGTTTACAGGTAAGGAGGCCATGAATAAATATGTGAAGCAGCTCAGAATGGTAGCTCAGTGGTTAAGATCAGAGTTAGAGAGCAGTTTTCAGAAACAAGAAAATAATATTCACGGAGGAAATGAGCAAAAAGAGCAATTCTAGTAGTGATTGATGCTAGATGGAGGGAAAATAGGACAGTTCTGGAGAACAGGGCTGGACCACTGGAGCCACTGGTGTTTCTGGAAGAGCTGTTTTCTGTGTTTAATGAGTTCAGTAAAATAAGATCCAGATGGGTATGGGATAAGAGAGTGCAAAAGTCTCAGGTTGCCTCTCACTGTGAATGATTTTGTTGTAACATGGATCAAAATGGAAGAGACAAAACCAAAACCAAAAATTGTATTTGTATGCCAGGTTTAAGATTAAGTTGTATGTCATGGGATACAGTGTATGAATTGTAGTTCTCTAGATGAGCAAAAGTAAAATGAATACACATTAAATGGGGTTATTGGATTAGCTTGCATAAAATAGCCTAGGTAGGCCAATGATGGCTGCCTTCATGCTGCCTAGACTGAGAATTTAGTAGTTGCCAGTCTAAAAGACTGGATAACTGAGCAGTCTAGTCTGGCACTGAAGATCTGGTAGATTTCTAGAGGATCATTGAAGCTGGGTCCTAATGTCAGTGAACAATGAATGGCAGTAGCACTGGCAACAGCAGTAGCAAGATGCCAACAGAGCTGATGAGATTGCCAACAGGAGATGAAGGAAAAGCATCCAAACACACGAGCTCATTTCTTCTTACCACCTTTTATCTGGGCTTCCACATAGAGGTGCTGCTCACATTTGCCTGGGTCTTCTCACTTCAGTTAAGTAATCAGAAAATTCCTCACATGTTCCTAACAGCTTGTCTGTTAGTCAACTCAACATGAAGTTGAGTTGTTCAGCAAGATGAAGCATCACAATATACTTAATGCAGATAAAGCTGCTCCAATAATATGAAAATCATAAATGAAGTAGAAGAGATAAAGGAAATTTTAATAGCAGCGTTACTTATTAAAAATAATCTTTTACTTTTAAATCTCTAATATTAAAGAAAAGTTCTACTGATACTATAAGGAGATATGAGTAAGAGATAGAAGAGAGAGATGGGTGAGAAGAAGTAGAGGGAAAAGTAAAGAGGGGGAGAGAGAAAGAGAGGGCAAGTTAAGAGGGAAGACAGTCTTCCAGAGCAAGACCAGTCTTTCTCTAAAAGACTACAGAGGGGAAGAAAGAGGTATTAAGTATTCTACTTAAAAGACGGAATATCCTGTCTTGGTAGGGACATGTTGGGATGGGAACATAGCTGAAGAGCTCACTGAAGGGTAGGAAGTCTAACAGGCAACTTCAGGGAAAGAGTGAACACTTTGGGCCAAGCATAATGTTGTCAAATGGAGATATCTAAGGGCAAATTTTTTTCAGATTCTTACCTGGAAACCAGATGTAACTCTCTGGGAATGTGTCAAATTAGTGGGCTGCCTGTCGAGAACATGCACTCAGCAACAGAATTTGATGGAGCAGCTAGCTGTAAGTTGGCTCTGCAACTCTGTCAGGGTCTTATTTCTCATGCTTTCTTTGCTGTACAGTGCTCAAGGCTTCTCTTTTCCGAGACTTCAATCTGCTTCTCCCTAGCTCACTGTAGATATCAAGGTTTGCTTTTGTAAATACTGTTTATCCTTTGCCATAATTCTAAAAAAGAAAGAAAAATCAGTACTTCTATCTACGCTAGAGTCTTCAAGGTATTTCTTGATCTTCTTTTGTTTTTTGTTGTTGCTGCTTTGATTTTGCTTTTTTGTTTGTTTGTTTGTTTTTGATGATGTTGTTTCTGGGTTTGGTGGGGGTGATGTGGTTTTTTTTTCACTTTTATCTTTTTGCAAAAGGTTTCTTACCATAGGTTACCTTCAAGTTATAGAAGCCCACCTGCAATTCAACGTACTAAATTCTGGGTTTGCAATTATGAGCTATCAAATCAGCCTTCTAAGATTTTTCTGAAAAATGAAGGTACTAAGTGCTTCAAGCTGGTGGGTCTCTTGTTCTCCATCACCTTCATGCTGTATCATACAGTGGAAGTTTGGAAATCACATAGACTGTTTTCCTCCCAATAAAATAGATGGACCAAACACTATGTCAGTTCACCAGCCGTGAGTTGCAGAGCTCAAAACTACAAGATAGACATCCAATTGAGATGTTTTCCTAGCAAAACTTTGTGATTACTATCTAACTGTCCTTTCAGATTTGCCATTATACTGAATTTGAAAAAAAATACACAATAATGAATCAAATCTCACTTTAAAGATGTATGCAATCTATTTCAGCCACCTGACATAGTAAAAAACCACTTAGTGCTACAAAAGTGTACTAGTGACCTTGCTTGTTTATTTTTTAGATATTTTCTTTATTTACATGTCATTTGATATCTCCTTTTCCAGTTTCCCCTCCAAAAAAAGGAATAAAATAAAGAAAACAAACAAACAAACAAAAACCTGTTCCCTCCCCTCTCCCCCTGCTCACCAACCCACCCTCTCCTACTTCCTGGCCCTGGCATTCCCCTACACTGGGGCATAGAACCTTCACAGGACCAAGGGACTCTCCTCCCACTGATGACCAACTTGGCCATCCTCTGCTATACATATGCTGCTGGAGCCATTAGTCCCACCATGTGCACTCTTTAGTTGGTGGGTTAGTCCCTGGGAGCACTGAGGGTACTGCTTAGTTCATATTGTTGTTCATCCTAAGGGACTGCAAACCCCTTAAGCTCCTTGGTTTCTTTCTCTAGCTCCTTCATTGGGGACTCTGTGCTCAGTTCAAAGGATGTCTCTGAGCCTCTATTTCTGTATTAGTCAGGCACTATCAGAGCCTCTCAGGAGACAGCTATATCAGGCTCCTGTCAGCCTGCACTTGCTGGCATCCACAACAGTGTCTGGATTTGATGATTGAATAGGGGAAGGATTCCCAGATGGAGCAGTCTCTGGATTGTCCTGCCTTCAGCCTCAGCTCCATAGTTAGTCTCTGCAACTCCTTCCATGGGTATGTTGTTCTCCCTTTTAAAAAGAAAAAAAGTATCCACACTTTGGTCTTCCTTCTTCTTGTGTTTCTCTTGGTTTGTGGTTTGTACTTTGTGTATTCCAATTTTCTAGGCTAATATCTACTTGTCACAGAGTGCATGCCATGTGTGTTCTTTTGTGATTGGGTTACCTCACTCAAGATGATATTCTCCAGATCCATCCTTTTCCATAAAAGTTTCATAAATTCATTATTTTTAATTGCTGAGTAGTACTCCATTGTGTAGATGTACCACATTTTCTGTATCCATTCCTCTGTTGAGGGGCATCTGGGTTGTTTCCAGTTTCTGGCTATTATAAATAGCTATGGATGCTATGAACATAGTGGAACAAGTGTCTTTATTACATGTTGGAGCATCTTCTATGTATATGCCCAGGAGTGGTATAGCTGGGTTCTCTGGTAATACTATGTCCAATTTCTGGAGGAACCACCAAACTGATTCCAGAGTGGTTGTATTTGCTTGCAGTCCCATCAGCAATAAAGGAGTGTTCCTCTTTCTCTACAACCTTGTCAGCATCTGCTGTCACCTGCGTTTTTCATTCTAGCCATTCTGACTTGTGTGAGGTGAAATCTCAGGGTTGTTTTGATTTGCATTTCCATGATGACTAAGAATGTTGAACATTTCTTTAGGTGCTTCTCAACCATTCAATATTCCCCAGTTGAGAATTCTTTGATTAGCTCTGTATCCCATTTTTAATAGGGTTATTTGATTTTCTGGAGTCTAACTTCCTTAACTTCTTTATATATATTGGATATTAGCCCTCTATCAGATGTAGGGTTGTTAAGGATCTTTTCCCAATCTGTTGGTTGCCATTTTGTCCTACTGGCAATGTCCTTTGCCTTACAGAAGCTTTGCAATTTTATGAGGTCCCATTTGTCAATTTTTGATCTTAGAGCATAAGTTATTTTTGTTCTGTTCAGGAAATTTTCCCCTGTGCTCATGTGCTCAATGCTCTTCCCCTCTTTCTCCTTTATAAGTTTCAGTGTATCTGGTTTTATGTGGAGGTCCTTGATCCACTTGGACTTGAGTTTTCTACAAGAAGCTAAGAATGGATAGATTTAGATTCTTCTACATGCTAACTGTGAATTGAACCAGCACCATTTGTTGAAAATGCTGTCTTTTTTCTACTTTATGGTTTTAGCTCATTTGTCAAAGATCAAGTGACCATAGGTGTATGAGTTCGTTTCTGGGTATTCAATTCTATTCCATTCATCTACCTGCCTGTCATTGTACCAATAACATGCAGTTTTTATCACAATTTCTCTGTAGTACAGCTTAAGGTCAAGGATGATGATTCCACCAGAGGTTGCTTTATCATTGAGAATAGTTTTTGCTATCCTAGGTTTTTTGTTATTCCAGATGAATTTGCCAATTGTGCTTTCTAAGTCCGTGAAGAATTGAGTTGGAATTTTGATGGGGATTGCATTGAATCTGTAGATTGCTTCTGCAAGATGGACATTTTTACTATATTAATCCTGCCAATCTATGAGCATGGGAGATCTTTCCATCTTCTGAGATCTTCTTCAATTTCCTTCTTCAGCGATGTGAAGTTCTTGTCATACAGATCTTTTACTTGCTTAGTTAGAGTCACACCAAGGTATGTTATATTATTTGTGACTATTGTGAAGGTTGTTGTTTCCCTAATTTCTTTCTCCACCTGTTTATCATTTGTGTAGAGGAAGGCCCCTGATTTACTTAAGTTCATTTTATATCCAGCTACTTTGCTGAAGTTGTTTATCAAGTTTAGGAGCTCTCTGGTGAAATGTTTGGGGTCACTTAAGTATACTATTATATCATCAGCAAATACTGATAATTTGACTTCTTCCTTTCCAATTCATATCCATTTGATCTCCTTTTGTTGTCTAATTGCTCTGACTAGGACCTCAAGTACAATATTGAATAGGTAGGGAGAGAGTTCGCAGCCTTGTCTAGTTCCTGATTTTCATGGGATTGCTTCAAGTTTCTCTCCATTTAGTTTGATGTTGGCTACTGGTTTACTGTATATTGTTTTTACTATGTTTAGGTAGGGGTCTTGAATTCGTGATCTTTCCAAGACTTTAATCATAAAGGGATGTTGGATTTTGCCAAATGCTTTCTCACAATCTAATGAGATAATCATATGGTTTTTTTTTTCCCTTTGAGTTTGTTTATCTAGTGAATAAGCTGATGGATTTCCATATAGTGAACCATCTCTGCATCCCTGGGATGAAGCCTACTTGATCATGATGGATGATCATTTTGATGTGTTCTTGTATTTGGTTTGCAAGAGTTTTATTGAGTATTTTTGCATCGATATTCATAAGAGGAATTGGTCCAAAGTTTTCTTTCTTTATTAGGTCTTTGTGTGGTTTAGGTAATTATGTAGTATCAGAGTAATTGTGGCTTCATAGAATGAATTGGGTAGAGTACCTTCTGTTTCTATTTTGTGGAATAGTTTGAGGAGTATTGGTATTAGATCTTCTTTGAATATCTGATAAAACTATGCACTAAGCCCCTCTGGTCCTGGGCTTTTTTTGGTTAGGAGACTGTTAATGATTGTTTCTATTTCATTAGCAGATATGGGACTGTTTAGACAGTTTATGTCATCTTGATTTAACTTTGGTACCTATTGTCTGTCTAGGAAATTGTCCATTTCATCCAGCTTTTCCAGTTTTGTTGAGTATAGGCTTTTGTAGTAGGATCTCATGATTTTCTGGATTTCCTCAGTTTCTGATATTATGTCTCCATTTTCATTTCTGATTTTGTTAATTAGAATTCTGTCTCTGTGCCATCTAGTTAGTCTGGCTAAGGGTTTATCTATTTGTTTGATTTTCTCAAAGAACCAGCTCCTGGTTTGGTTGATTCTTTGTATAGTTCTTTTTGTTTCCATTTAGTTGGTTTTAGCCCTGATTTTGATTATTTCCTGCCTTCAACTCATCCTGGGTGAAATTGTTTCCTTTTGTTCTAGAGCTTTCAGACGTACTGTCAAATTGCTGGTGTATGCTCTCTCCAGTTTCCTTTTGGGGGCACTTAAAGCTATGAGTTTTCCTCTTAGGAGTGTTCTCATTGTGTCCTATAAGTTTGGGTATGTTTTGGCTTCATTATCATTAAACTCTAGAAAGTCTTTAAATTCTTTCTTATTTCTTCCTTGACCAAATTATCATTGAGTAGAGTGAAGTTAAGCTTCCACATGTATGTGGGCGTTCTATTATTTATGTTGTTATTGAGGAATAGCCTTAGTCCATGGTGATCTGATAGGATGCAATGAATTATTTCAATTTTCTTATATCTGTTGGGGCCTGCTTTGTGACCATTTATATGATCAATTTTGGAGAAGGTACCATGAAGTGCTGAGAAGAAGGCATATCTTTTTGTTTTATGATAAAAGTTCTATAGATATCTGTTAAATCCATCTGTTTCTTAACTTCTGTTAGTCTCACTGTGTCTTTGTTTAGTTTTTGTTTCCATGATCTGTCCATTACAGAGAGTGGGGTGTTGAAATCTCCCACTATTTTTGTGTGCGGTGCAATGTGTGCTTTGAACTTTATTAAAGTTTCTTTTATGAATGTAGATGACCATGCATTTGGAGCATAGAGGTTCAGAATTGAGAGTTCATCTTGGTAGATCATACCTTTGATGAGTATGAAGTGTCCCTCCTTATCTTTTTTGATCACTTTAAGGTGAAAGTCGATTTTATTCAATTTTAAAATGGTTACTCCAGCTTTTTTCTTGGAACCATTAGCTTGGAAAATTGTTTTCCAGCCTTTTATTCTGAAGTAGTATCTGTCTTTGTCACTGAGTTTGGTTTCCTGTATGCAACAAAATGTTGAGTCCTGTTTACATACCCAGTCTGATAGTCTATGTCTTTTTATTGGGGAATTGAGTCAATTGATATTAATAGATATTAAGGAAAAGTAATTGTTGCTTCCTGTTATTTGTGTTGTTAGAGTTGGAATTCTGTTCATGTGACTATCTTCTTTTAGTTTTGTTGGAAGATTACTTTCTTGCTTTTTCTAGGATGTAATTTCCCTCCTTGTGTTGGGGTTTTCCATTTATTATCCTTTGAAGGGCTAGATTTGTGGAAATATACTGTGAAAATTTGGTTTTGTCATGGAATAGCTTGGTTTTTCCATCTATGGTAATTGAGAGTTTTCATGGGTAGAGTAGCCTGGGCTGACATTTGTGTTCTCTTAGCGTCTGCATGACATCATCCCAGCTTTCATAGTCTCTGGTGAGAATTCAGGTGCAATTCTGATAGGTCTGCCTTTTTATGTTATTTGACCTTTTTCCCTTCCTGTTTTTATATTTATATATATATTCTTTCTTTGTTTTGTTATTTATATATATATTCTTTCTTTGTTTTGTGCTTTTGGTGTTTTTACTATTATGTGGCAGGAGGAATTTCTCTTCTGGTCCAGTCTATTTGGAGTTCTATAAGCTTCTTTATATGTTCATGGGCATCTCTTTCTTTAGGTTAGGGAATTTTTCTTCCATAATTTTGTTGAAGATAAATAAATAATTTTATTTACTGGTCCTTTAAGTTGGAAGTCTTCACTCTCTTCTATACTTATTATCCTTAGGTTTGGTCTTCTCATTGTGTCCTGGATTTCCTGGATATTTTGGGTTAGGAACTTTTTGCATTTTGCATTTTCTTTGACTGTTGTGTCAATTCTCTCTTCTATCTCTTGTATTCTGTTGGTGATGCTTGCATCTATGGTTCCTGACTCCTTTCCTAGGTTTTCTATCTCTAGAGTCTCTCTTTGTGATTTCTTAACTGTTTCTACTTCCATTTTTAGGTCCTGGATCATTTTGTTCAATTCCTTCACCTGCTTGTTTTTGCTTTCCTGTATTTCTTTAAGCGATTTTTGTATTTCCTCTTTAAGGGCTTCTACATTTTTACTCGTGTTCTCCTGTAATTCTTTAAGGGATTTTGTGTTTCCTCTTTAAGGGCTTCTACTTTTTTACTTGTGTTCATCTGTAATTCTTTAAGGGATATTTGTGTTTCCTCTTATGGGCTTGTACCTGTTTACCTGTGTTCTCCTGTATTAAAGGAGTTATTCATGTCCTTTTTAAATTCTTCTATCACCATCTTGAGATATGATTTTAGATTCAAATCTTGCTTTTCCCATGTTTTGGGATATCCAGGACTTGCTGTGATGGGAGTATTAGGTTCTGATGAAGCCAAGTAGTCTTGGTTTCTGTTGGTAAGATTCTTGTGTTTTCCTTTCGCCATCTGTTGATCTCTGGTGTTAGATGTTCTTGCTGTCTCTGGATGGAGCTTGTTCCTCCTATGGGTCTGTAAGCCTGTGTCAGCACTTCTGGGAGATATTCTCTCCTCTTGTAAGACCCATAAGCAGAGGGTTGTGGATCAGCCTTCCCTCCTGAGTCCTGGGGTCATAGCACACCCTAGAGACAGGCTCTCTGCTTTTGGGAAAGGTTCAGAGAGTGCTGTGCATTTGCTGTCCCTCCTAGTTGTAGAAGGAGGTAGGAAGGATCCTGTCCCAGTTGCCCTGCCACTTGTGAGGCCCGTGCCTCCTGGCTGGTCCCGCCTTAGAAAGTCACCAGAGAGAAAATGTGGATCTCACCCGAGTCCTTGGGTCAGAGTACTTCCTGGAGACAAGGTCTCTGCTTGCAGGGAAGGGGCAGAGAGGGCTGTGGATCCACTGTCCTTCCTAGGTATAGATGGAGGTAGAAAAGTATGACTTTGCTTTTTCATATAGTTGTTTGAAAATATGATAGAAAGCTCCAATGATCAACATGAAAAATCTATTATGAATATATATTGAGGTTATTACTATTCATAATAAAACAATGTACAAATAATAATTCTAGTTAGAAATATACTTGTCTTTCATACATAGAATTCATAATCAGGAATAATCACTGAACTTCCCTTTAGGGTTGGGGTGGACAGTTTGCAGAACAAGCCCAAGTCGCTTCTTAAAAAGGAACATCAAGCCGGGCGGTGGTGACCCACACCTTTAATCCCAGCACTTGGGAGGCAGAGGCAGGCAGATTTCTGAGTTCGAGGCCAGCCTGGTCTACAGAGTGAGTTTCAGAACAGCCAGGGCTATACAGAGAAACCCTGTCTCAAAAATCCAAAAAAAAAAAAAAAAAAAGGAAAAGAAAGAAAAAAAAAGAAAAGGAACATCAAGTGAAAAAACTTCTACCAGATTGATATGTGGGCAAGCCTGTGATGCATTTTTTTGATTGATGATTGATGTGAGAGGCTCAACTCACTCGATAGCCTTATGCTTGCAGCATCAAAATGGGGATGTTCAGGAGCCATGTTTTGGGGAGCTATTCTTCTATCTTCCCCAGAGACTCATGTGCCAATCAGTAGCTGTTTGGAAGAAATGATGTTTGTATATGCAGCCTGGCACATTCTTGAGTGTGCCGAGAAGGCAAGGCTTATTTCTTCCATGTATTTGTAAAATTTTAAAGAAAGTATAATTGCTTCATTTACCCTTCCATCTACTTTCTCCTGTTTCTGCAATGTATCCCCCTCTAGTTCTCTTTCAAATTCATAAGCCTCCTCTTTATCCATTATTGCTTATATTGCAATATATTGCATAACAGTATGCTGAGCCCCCTAACTCCTCCATTGGGGTCCCTGTGCTCAGTCTGATATTTGACTATGAGCATCCGCATCTGTATTGGTCAGTCTCTGGAAGAGCCTCTCAGGAGACAACTATATCAGGCTCCTGTCAGCAAGTTCTTGTTGGCATCAGCAATAGTGTCTAGGTTTGGTGTCTGAAGATGGGATGGATCCCTACGTGGGGCAGTCTCTGGATGTCCTGTCCTTCAGTCTCTGTTTCACTCTTTGTCCCTGCATTTCCTTTAGACAGAAGCAATTCTGGGTTACTGAAGGGTTTTGTAACCTTATAGGAAGAATAATATCAAACAACCGGACCCTCCAAAGCTCTCAGGAACTAAACCACCAACCAAAGAGTACACATGGAGTGGCCCATGGCTCCAGCTGCATATTAGCAGAGGATGGCCTTATCTGGTATCAGTGGGAGGGGAGGCCCTTGGTTTTATGGAGCTATGATGCCCCAGCATAGGAGAATGCTAGGGTGGTAAGGGTGGATTGGGTGGGTGGGTGGGGAAGCAGCCTCATAGAAGCAGGGAGAGAAGGGATATAGGATGGGGGTTTGAGGAGGGAAAACTGAGAAGGGGGATAACATTTGAAATGTAAATAAATAAAATAACCAATAAAAAATATGCTGGGTCTACTTAGTATTGTCCAACGTATATGTTTTCAGGGCTGACCACTTGACAGCAGCTGACCATGTAATAGGGGTTTATGCCTAAGAAAAACTAATTCTTCCCTTCCTGCAGTTGTTAATTGCTTGTAGTTGCTTATTACAGTTATGGCACTGTGAGATTTTCCCGTCTATACTGGGATGTCAACCATTACTGTAATTGTTCAGGTCTTATGTAAGCTGCCATGCTGTTGAGATTTCATAGGTAGAACTTCACTGGCACAACTAAAATACTCAATCTCACAGAGACTTCCTGGTGCTCTGGTTCTTAGAATCTTTCTCCTCCCTTTTCTGTGATGTTTTCTGAGCCTTAAGTGATAGAGTTTTATTGTAGATGTATGACCTGAAACTGAGCAATCCAAAGTTAGTTGTTCTTTGTATTCTGACCATGTGTGGCTTTCTTTGATGCTCTCAGTTGAGGAAAGAAGCTTTGTTGATGAGGAGTGAAATTTATTACAATTTCTGGAAGTTCCTCAGTATGTTTCGTTCTTCCCTCAGGTGGTGTTGTAACCTTTGGGTAAGCTATCACTTATTTCAGTTCACTGCTCACCTTCAGAGACACTGCATAGTTTCCTCAGCAGCAGAGCAGGGAGCATACTGGCCTAACTGAACTGTTTTTTCAGGACATCCTAGTGCCCAGGCTCTGGCATGGGGAACACTTAATCGGTGAGCCAAATCTCACAATTGTAAGAAGAAACAGCCTTTTTTAAATTAAGAAGTCATTTCCCTTAGTTTTCTATTTTCTATTATTTTTACAATAATGATGGAGAATTGAGTTGAATTTGATTGGTCCTACAAGTGCTCCCAACAAAACTAACACAAACAAAAGAGTTCTGGGACCCCAAAAGAGACGAAGAATTAAATATGAATTTTCTAAGAAACGTAAATCAACAGAAGTATATATGAGCCTAGGCTTGTATTTTCATTATCTGGTTGCCAGAGATGGATTGTTGAAAATATGGATGTCCAAAGATGCTTTTGCTCTGTTTCCTTAAAAATGACTCATTTTGGTTTCCACATCCTACCCTTGTGCTGACCTAATACTCATCACACTTGACCGAAAATAGAGCAGCAATTACAGGGCAAAGAGAGGACAGAAATCAATATCTGTCCTAAGTGTAAACCATCAAAGGCATTCCACAGCTCGACAATGAGAAAGGAGAAGATGAAGGACTGTCCCATTTTTAATCGTCTGTTTTAAAGGATCAGTGATTTGTGTTGCAACACAGGAATTTGCTTTTCACTACTTGCAGAACAAGTGACAACATTGAATCTGGGTAAATACTATGAATTTTTTTTAACTGTATACAAGCTCTGAATATCAGAAAATGCTTTAGCTTAATAAAATCCTACTTATCCATATGTCTCTACATGTATTTTAAATTGCAGAGAGCACATAAAATATGAATTTCTTAAAGATTCCTTTCAATGGCTTTTAGGAAGCAAATACAGCAGCACAGTGGAGTATTCTATAATGTTACCACCCTTTAAATGTGCTATTCGTTTTAATAATTCCTAAATAATTTCACTTCAGCCCTCAGCACTCACATAAAAATAAACAGGCCTAGTAGTGATAATATGTGCCACTTACACCAGTGCTGTGTGGAGTGACCAGATGCCTGGGTATGATGGCCAATCATTTAGCTGACAGTAGTAGTTTCCATGAAGGACCCCTACTCAAGGAAATAAGACAGTAAGGTGGAGGAAGACACAGGAAGTCCTTCTGTTGCCTCTGTGTGGATGATGTGCTCACCTCAAAATACATACTGGAGTAGCAGCATCAGAGAGGAAGGAGGACCAGGAAGAAGAAGACGATGGGGGAGCAGGAGGAGGAGAAAGAAGGGGAAGGAGGAGGAGAAGCAGAAGAAGTTTAATATATTGGAAGGAAAATTCAGGCTTGTGTCAGCTCAGTGGAAGAAACAGTGGCATTTGCAGTTGACTCAGCTCCAATCAAGACTTTCAGTGAAAATTATAGTAGAGTTTTCACCTTAACCCCTCAAGAAAGAGCTCTATCACACACTTCAATTTGAAAACACTGTTTTCATGCATAGTTTAAACTTAACCAAAAGTATAGATTGTGATAGTGAGAATGTTGGGAATCTGGGTAAGCATTTGTTTCCCAAGTACAAGTGTTGTACTGGGTGATTCCTGGCAAAGGACATGATCAAACTCTCACAATCAAATAAACATTATACTTTTTCAAGGGTCTGAAAAGGTGTAATTATATGTACCTGCTTACAATCCACACATGTGTTATGATGGTGTGGACAGGAAGGCCTCAAGTTCAATGTCAGCCCCGACTGCATAAAAATTGTTATGAAGCCTAATAAATTTTACCTAGGTAAATCATCTTTTGCAATATGAATTAGCATGAGCCCTGAGCCCCAACCCAAAGAGACCACCAAAGAAATCAATTAATACTTTAGCCATCTGTTACTGGACTCAGGGGAATTAATGTGAAAAAACAAATATATCACACATCACCAGCCAAACAGTCAAAGGCTTAGAAGGCTTATAAATCCACAGTGTAGTGACTGGCAGATCAAAAGAGGATGGAAGATGCTCTATGGTAAAGATAAGTAGGAAAGAAAAAGGGACAGCCGGGCAGTGGTGGCACATGCCTTTAATCCTAGCACTTGGGAGGCAGAGGCGGGCAGATTTCTGAGTTCGAGGCCAGCCTGGTCTATAGAGCTCTAGGACAGCCAGGGCTATACAGAGAAACCCTGTCTTGAAAAACCAAAAAAGAATAAAAAAAAGAAATAAAAAAAATAAAAAGGGACAACCTTGAAGTTAAGGTTTTCTTTTGCTCATGCAAACAGAAAGCATAAATTCATAAACTTTTCAGCCTCCTACATCAGAAGAGACTATGACCAAAAGCATGGCCTTCAGTGGAGTAGTGTGCCCTTTTAAACAGCCTTCAGTTACTTCCTGAGGCCACCTTAGAGAACAATAGCATACTGCCCAGCCTAGGAGTGCCAGGAATGCCAAATAATTCCCTCCTAAGCTTCTATTTTATCTCTTTGTTTGTTTATTTAGTGCTAGGGACTCAAAGCCAAGGCCTTACACTTGCAAAGTAAACTACATAGAACTCCAGATGGACTGAGTGTTTTTCTAGAAGACAGCTGTAAGATACCACTGTTCCAGCATAGTGCGGCACTTCCACAGATGTACTGTCTTGAAGCGATGCCGGTTTCTCTCTTGCCTGGCTCACTCTTCAAAGCAATCTCATAGTACTCAGTTAAACGCCAGAGGAAAATTTCCCTTTTATTACTTTTGCTTTGATGTCAAGTAGATAAAAATGTGAAAAACAGATTGGAAAGTAAAGTGGGCAGTTCAGCTTTATCAAGAACAAACATCAGAAAAGAGTTTGTCTTAGTACCCAGAGGAAAATCAAAAATGAAATATTCATAAGAGAATAGTCAAGATTTTAAAATCTAAAGAATTTGTTAAAGCTCATTTAATGGACAATAATTTTATATAAGCACTCTGAGAAAAAACACAGGTTCTCTTAAGTCCTATAAAATTTAATTACTGAATGATTCTTAAAATACAGGTTGTATTTAAATCAATAATACTGTTGCTTTGTGTCATACATACTTCATATGTACTCATTCCAATTTCTTCTTGATTTACAATGATTTTCACTACATTAAAGAATTCAGATTTGTAAAGTTTAATAATGAGAACCTTGAACATGACCTATATTCGTACATCACTTCTGTCTGGCACTGACAATGATATTTTCCATTTGAGGACCATGCAGTTCCATCCTATGGAGGAGATGATTAATGGAACATGTGTTGGACAGTACAAATTTCATCATGCTCTCATGAAAGCTAGATATATGCCCTAATTCATAAACTATATGAAGAGCCTTCTCACCACCCATTTTATGACTCCATTTTCTTTTTTATTTGCTTAAGGAGTTAAGCCTTTAAATGTGTAAGAAATATAATTAGGAAGAAGAAAACAGATTTGAGTATTGAGAGGAAAGCCACTATTTTATTTTAAACCATTTTGGAATCACCAGATTTGCCTTTCAAAGCTGGGCTGAGGATCCTCCATTTAATTAAAGAACACTGCAGATATGAATCAACAAAATGTTCAGCACCTGTTTCCAGTTTTCCCCAGGGAGCCAGAGGGAGCTAGAAGGCAGATTGAGATTCTCAATTGGGCAGCTGAACTCCGGAGAGAGAGGTGACCTGATGCTAGGCTTTGCTTAGTCTCTAAATAAATCTGGTACAATGTGCAGAGTGTGTGAGTTAAGTTTCCTTTGTCAAAGAACCCACTTAAAATTTTATAGACTTCAGTTATGTCTATGAATAATGATAAAACTGTGAAGGACCATGGAGTCTAAGCTCAAAAGTATCTAATTGCGCAAATATTATCTAAGAGAAAGTCAGGACTGATTAACATTTATTTTTAGGCCATTAAACCCAACCTCTGACACTGCTTCTCTTTTGATTCCTTGCAGTTAATTGCACAGAGGGTACGGCCACACCCTGTCTTTGCCCTGGTCATTTACAGCCTACAAACTGATTCTATACTAACTTGGCAGAACTAAAAAATAGCTAAAGAATAACTAGTTTCACAGGAGTATTTCAGTTGCTGTCTGTAAAAGCTTCACCTGATCTCAATTTCAAGAGTAAAACAATGAGAGAGAAAGAGACAGACAGAGACAGAGATGGACAGAGAGACAGAACAAGTGAGAGAGATAGACACAGAGAGAGCAGGTGAGAGAGACAGCGATAGAGATGGATAGAACAAGTGAGAGACGTACAGAGATATTTGTCTTTATTTTTCTCCCATAGTAAGTTTATTGGATTTTATCTCCAAAACCCACAGTAACATACTTTTTCTAAAAAACAGAAAGTAGGAAATGCTCTTTTCGCAAAGCTAGGTAGTCTAGATAGTCAGGCATACTTAAGAAAAGGAAGTCTGGTACTGATTTAGCATTTTGAAGGCATTTGCCTCCACTACTCTTAGTTTATATTTTCTACACTTTCTTAAGGGTTTAATTACCCCGAAATAACTGTTCCCCCTGGTAAGTTTGCAAAAGTACTTATTAATTCTTTCAGAATTTCATAAAACATATCTTGCATATATTCCTCCTCAACTTCTTCCAGATCTAATCCCACCTCTGTATCTCCCCCAACATATTGTTGTTGTTTTTTTAAATTACATGTGTTCTGTTTAAATGCATGTATATGTAGCAAATGCCTGCTGTCAGAAGACGGTATCTGATCCTTTGAAATGGAAGGTTTTTTTTTTATAATTTGACATTGTTTGTTTATTTATTTACAAGAGTGTCTGTCCTAATCATAGTGCCTAAAATTAGGAAAAAATTAATTTCTCTTTGTTCTCTAGTATTCTGTAGTTTGTGACATAACAAATCAATTTTTCTTTTTGTTTTTCATATGGTACATCTATTTATATTTTTCTTTTTTTATTAGATATTTTCTTTAATTACATTTCAAATGATATCTCCTTTCCTGGTTTCCCCTCCCCACAAAAAAATAATCCTGTTCCTTTCCCCCCTTCCCCTGCTCACCAACCCACCCTCTCCTGCTTCCTGGCCCTGGCATTCCCCTACACTGGGGCATAGAACCTTCACAGGACCAAGGGCCTCTCCTACCATTGATGACCGATTAGGTCATCTTCTGCTATACATATGCTGCTGGAGCCATTAGTCCTACCATGTGTACTCTTTGGTTGGTAGTTTAGTCCCTGGGAGCTCTAAGGGTACTAGTTAGTTCATATTGTTGTTCCTCTTAAGGGGCTGCAAACCCTTCAGCTCCTTTGGTCCTCTCTCTAGCTCCTTCAATGGGGATCCTCTGCTCAATCCAATGGAAGGCTGTGAGCCTCCACTTCTGTATTAGTCAGCACCTGCAGAGTGTCTCAGGAGACAGCTATATCAGCCTCCTGTCAGTCTACACTTGCTGGCATTCACAATAGTGTCTGGGTTTGGTAATTGAATATAGTAAGGATTCCCAAGTAGAGCAGCCTCTGTATTGTCCTTCCTTCAATTTCTGTTCCATAGTTTGTCTCTGCAACTCCATCTATTTGCATTTTGTTCCCCCTTCTAAGAAGGAACTAAGTATCCACACTTTGGTCTTCCTTATTCTTGAGTTTCTTGTGGTTTGTGGATTGTATTTGGGTATTTTGAGCTTCTGGGCTAATATCCACTTATCAGTGAGTGCATACCATGTGTGTTCTTTTGTGATTGGGTTACCTCACTTAGGATGATATTCTCCAGATCCATCCATTTCCCTAAAAATTTCATAAATTCATTGTTTTTAATAGTTAGTAGTACTCCATTGTGTAGATGCACCATATTAATTTTCTGTATTCATTTCTCTGTTGAGGGACATCTGGGTTCTTTCCAGTTTCTAGCTATTATAAATAAGGCTGCTATGAACATAGTGGAACATGTGTACTTATTACATGTTGGAGCATCTTCTGGTTATATGCCCAGGAGTGATATAGCTGGGTCCTATGGTAGTATAATGTTCAATTTCCTGAGGAACTGCCAAACTGATTTCAAGGGTGGATGTACCAGCTTGCAATCCCACCAGCAATGAAGGAGTGTTCCTCTTTCTCCACAACCTCTCCAGCATCTGCTATCTACCTGAGTTGTTGATCTTATCCATTCTGACTGGTGTGAGGTGGAATCCCAGGGTTGTTCTGATTTGCATTTCACTGATGGCTAAGGATTGATATCTGTGAGCCAAACCCATGTCTCTGCAAGAGCAGTAAGTACTCTTAACCACTGAGCCATCTCCCTAGCCCTTACAAATAATTTTTTTAAAGAGTAAAATAGTTAAATTAAAATTCCAATAAAAGGATAATTTATTAATGTCAAAAGCAATAAGACAATGGCAGACATGTAGCATATGCCATGAATTATAACCATGTAAGTTGGTATAACAATTATATTTCTGAAGAAAACTAGTATCATCTAAAGACAAGTTCTAGTATTCAGAAGAATGCTAAGCCCACAACTGTGCAACAATAAAAAAGGAAACAGGGCATTCCTATATCCTAGAGTGGCCTATGATACCATACAGTATAATTTCTTTCTTTCTTTTTTTTTTTAGATATTTTCTTTATTTACATGTAAATTTCTCCATTCCCAGTTTCCCCTCCAAAAAACAAAGAAACAAACAAAAACAAACCCCTGTTGCCTCCCACTTCCCCATGCCTGCCACCCCGCCCTCTCCCACTTTCTGGACCTGGCATTCCCCTACACTGGGGCACAGAACCTTCACAGGGCCGAGGTCCTCTCCTCCTATTGATGATCGAATTTGCAATCCTCTACTATACACATGCTGCCTGAACAATCAGACCCCTCCATGTGCAGTCCTTGGTGGTTGAGACCCTGGGAGCTCTGAGGGTACTAGTTAGTTCATATTGTTGTTCATCCTAAGGGGCTGCAAATGCCTCAGCTCCATTGGTCCTTTATACAGTATAATTTCTAATCACAAGAATGAGTGCCATTTTACACGAAAGCACTCATCTGAGTCTTCCCTCATCAGTGGGTTCTCACTGAGATCATGCAAAAATAGATCTCCTGATGGGAGTGAATATATTTTACAGTACTACTTATTATCAACCTTTGCCAAAACTGTTGAACTTAAATTGAATGGAATTTCAGAAGTAACTTCCAGAGCAAAGAAGATATAGGGCTTTATCCCCAGGAATCACCAAACTGGAATGTGACTCAGGACAACTATTAAAATCTTTCCATCCAGCTGATATTATGAAGAAGAAAAGATTAGTCTAGATAAGGGATTAAGGGACAAAACATCCAATGTAATGCATTATCCTGGAGTAGCTACTGACTTAAATTTTGAAAGGAAATCTAATCTTTAAAAGAACAAACAAAAATGACCTACCTGTCTGTCTCTGTACCAATACCATGAAGCTTTTATCACTATTGCTCTCTAATACAGCTTGAGGTCAGGGATGGTTATTCCTCCAGAACTTCTTTTATTGTTGAGAATAGTTTTGGTATCTTGGGTTTGTTGTTACTCCAAATGAATTTGGAAATTGCTCTTTCTAACTCTATAAAGAATTTAGTTGAAATTTTGATGGGGATTGCGTTGAATCTGTAGATTGCTTTCGGCAAGATGGCCATTTTTATTATATTAATCCTGCCAATCCATGAGAATGGGAAATTGTAGGACTGTGAAAGGCAGCCTGGTTCCTGGTAGAGCTAAGGCCAGAAACCCCAGTGATCCTAGAGGGACCGCAGGTGTTTTGCCTGGTTCCCAGACACTAGGCTCCTGTCATGAGGCGTAACCCTCTGTAGATTTGTGGCCATCAGTCATGAAAGAACCAGCCCTCCCCCCCCCAAGACCCTCTGCAGGTAGAGGACAAGACCTGTGTTCACATAGGCTCAAGGCAGATCTCCATTTTAATGAGGTACCTAAAGGTCTGAAGGACTTAGCTAATTAAGCTTTCCTTCTCAGAAACTCCTCCCTGTAAAAGGTATTTAACCTCAGGCCCGCCTTGAGAAAGTAGGGTAAGATTTCACTCATCCACTTTCCCCTATGACAAAACATGCCTTAAAACCATGGACTGTCTCTTTTCCCCAAGATCCACCATGGGGAGCCATAGAGAAGGCCTTTGCCTGTAGAGCTGCCATCTAATCTTCCATACAAGGCCACTCTGTGCTCCCAACCATGACCAAGCTCAAGTCCAAGCCAGTTTGAGACAAGCCAAGGACTCATTCCCAGGGATCCAGCCTGAGTTCTCCCCCCTTTTCCAGCCTGCAGACCCTAGTCCATTCTCAGCTCTCCCTCAGCTCCTAGCGGAGGAGACTCCTGAGCTAGCTCCAGCTGTCCCCAGCACCTCAGACTACACTCCCCCCCCATCCTCGAGCAGTGTCCCATGGTTTCCCTATAGCCCAACACCCACACTGCAACATCGTGGGGTAAGCATGGACAAAGCTCCCACATCCTGCCTCCCTGAGCACCCGATCCCTATGGCAGAGCAGACTCAGGACCCAAATAACCCTACAGGAGATCTTTCCATTTTCTGGGATCATCTTCTATTTTATTCTTTAGAGACTTGGAGTTCTTCTCATACAAATTTATCACTCCAAGGTATTTTATATTATCTGGGACTATTGTGAAGGGTGCTGTTTCCCTAATTTCATTCTCAGTCTGTTTATTCTTTGAGTAGAGGAAGGCTACTGATTTGTCTGTGTTAATTTTATATCCAACTACTTTACTGAAGATGTTTATCAGATTTAGGAGTTTTCTGGTGGAGTTTTTGGGGTCACTTAAAATCATATCATATCATCTGCAAATAGTGATATTTTGACTTCTTCTTTTCCAATTTGAATACATTTGACCTCCTGTTGTTGTCTATTACTCTGGCTAGGACTTCAGAGGGGAAGCTAGGAAAGGGGAAAACATTTGAAATGTAAATAAATAAAATATCCAGCCTGGCAGTGGTGGCTCACTCCTTTAATCCCAGCACTTGGGAGGCAGAGGCAGGTGGATTTCTGAGTTCAAGGCCATCCTGGTCTACAGAGCAAGGTCTAGAACAGCCAGGGATACACAGAGAAACCCTGTCTCAAAAAATCAAAATAAATAAATAAATAAATAAATAAATAAATAAATAAAATATCCAATAAAAATGAACTTGCAAAAGAATTGACTGATAAAATTATAAGCAAAGTATGAGAATATCAATTAGTAAGTATTAGATATTTTTTCTTCCAAATATTCTGCAAAGGTAAATCTACAAGAGATTTATTTATCTGACCGTCTGTTCATCTTTCTACCCATCATTTATCAGTCCAGTCCAGTAATAGACAGAGATAGAGGGCAAAGACAGTAGAGGGAGTTGAAGGAGAGAGAGGGAGACTGGCAAGTCTGGTTGTCGTAGCACTGGCTGGAGGCTGCAAAATTTTGTGAAGAGCTGCTGCAATCTTAAATCTGGACTCTTAAGTGTAGCCAGCAGGATAGAACATCTTTAGAATTTTATGCTACAGTATTAAAAGGAAGTCTAACTAATTCAAAAAACATACTCTTGCTCTTAAGACTGTCTTGCACTGAATATTTTATGTCTAATAAAACATGCAATTGTGTTTCTAGCTTCATCTGTGACTAATAATTTTTCCTTTCATTAAGTTAAAAGTGATTTTGAAATCCCTTGGCTTGATAAAAGTGCATGTGTGTGTGTGTGTGTGTGTTTGTGTGTATGTGTCTGTTTGTGTGTATGTGTGTTTGAGTGTATGTGTGTGTGTATTTGTGTGTGTGTGTATGTCTGTGTTTGTGTGTATGTGTATGTGTGTGTGTGTGTTTGAGTGTATGTGTTTGTGTGTATGTGTGTGTGTGTGTATGTGTCTGTTTGTGTGTATGTGTGTGTGTGTTTGTGTGTATGTGTATGTGTTTGTGTGTGTGTGTGTGTGTGTGTGTGTGTGTGTGTTTATACCTGCCACAGTACTTATGTGGAGACTGGAGTATACCTTAGTGGAGTTGTTTATCTCCTTCTTACCATGTGAGTTTTGAGGATCAAACTCAGGTCTTTAATCTTGATGGCAAGCACCCTTTCTTGCTGAGTCATCGCAACAGTGACAATTCTTTCATCTTTTTGCTTCACGTACTTTTACATGTTTTTAGATGTTTGCAAGACTAGGTTACAAATATAGCCGTAGTAAATCAGATCCTGTAAATAAAGTGACTTTGTATAGAATGCTGGAAATTCGTGTTTTATTCTGTTTATGAGCTTGATTTATTGAATATCAGATTCTTGGTTTAAAAATAGGTTTCTTGTTGTTTGGTTCAAGTCATAGTTTCTATCAGAGGATAATGATCCCTTCTGCTATGGGAAGATACTTTTGCATTTAACATTATTGCTCAGATATAGCACAATGAGAAACTTTCATGTACAAAGTCCAATATTTATTCTGTATTAAAACTAGAAATCCAATTTTAGACCTGGAACTGGTTTACTTTTTATCATATTGTGTATTAGAACTTTGGAAGAAACACTTTAAAACATAAACATTTCTCTGAGATTTCCTGTGCTGGCTAGTTGTTGTCAATTTGACACACTGTAGACATATCTGGAGAGCAGGAACCACAACTGAAAAGGATGCTTCATGAGACTGGACCGTCGGCGAGTCTATGGGACATTTTCTTGGTTGAGGATTGATATAGGAGGCAGCCCATTGTGGACAGTGCCATCCCTTTGCAGGTGGTCCTGGGTGGCATAATGAAGGAAACAGATCATGTCAGGGGCACAAGCCAGTAAGTCGCATTTCTCTGTGGTATATCCATTAGTTCCCTGTTCTGAGTTCCTACTCTGACTCCTCTCCAGGATGGAATGTGACCTGAGAGTTGTAAGCTGAATCCAACCCTTTCCTTCCCAAGTGTCTTTTTGTCACAGTGCTTTATCATAGCAATCAAAACCCTCACACTTCCCTTATAAACCTTGCATTATTTCAAAGTTTGTTCTAAATTCTCCCTTCTTAAAGGTGGACATTGGGTTGCAATATTAGCTAAAGGGAAGTGAATGTTACTTACTTTAGCCTCAGCTCAAATGTCTTAAATGACTGAGTAAACCTCAAAAGTCTTCATATAAGACTGCAGCAGATCCCAGAAAAAATTAATCAAGCAAAAAAAACCATTAGTCTTAAAAGACCTTACAATTTTACTTAAGTACATCAGATTTTATTCAAAATGGTTTGTATGATATCACAGTATTCAATTGTTTCATCCAGTAAGTATCTATTGGTATTGGAATATTACTTATAAAAATTAGTTATTTTTATTTTATACTTATTATTTCTATTTCTATTTTATTCTATAAATACATTCTACTAATATTTATATTCTATTTCTGTTTTTATAATTGCTATTGTGTTTTCCTGTGAATGAAAAATGCCCTGATATGATGATATTCCCACCTCACTCACAGTTTGGACATTAATAGTGATCTGCTTTTAATGCATTCAGATTCTGAACATTGCTTACCACGTAGAATTTCAGTGTTAAAGAAAAAATTTACATTTTCCTGACAAAAACCTATGTGAATTTATGTGTGCATATATGTTCAATAACATTTTATAAAGAAAAAAAATCACTGCTGCATGTTTCCAGTTAATATATATTAATCAAAAATATAGTTTTCTTATATCATGTATTCTGTCAAATACATGTTTTTCTCTTTTGTAGCAATATTCACACCTAGAAAATTATATAGGTTGTTCTAACATATTGTTTTTATTGAACACATGGGTTTTTGGTATATGTTCATTTAAAAATGTAGATTAAATACTTCCTTAATATTAAATAGTTAAATAAACAAACAAACAAAAAGTAGGTAAAAAAAAAACAAAAAAGAAAAATCAACCCAAGTCTTATGCAATTACTTCTACATTACCTTCAGTCATTGCACTAAAGTTAATTTTGTGGTGTGTCTGATATATCAAAATCACATAATGGTATTTTCATGTGAATCATAAGGAAAAATGGCAGATAATTATCTTGAAACTTTCATTGATTTGAAGTAGTCTATATCTAATATAATACCTTTGAGTCTTTAGGATCATTCACTAAGTTACTATAACTTCTTTGAATTTAATAATTGGTTCTTCTTGATACCAAGAATGTGACTTAAAGTTTACTTTATAATTGCAGTTATTCAAAACATTAAGTATGCTCTTAATGTTTGCATTATAAGTATTTATAGATACATTATGGTTTTCTATAATACTTTATTTGGTATTTGATATTTTAGTGGTTTAAATTATAAGAATAAAAAAGTATATGGTCATAGATAATGTTAGTCTACTGTTATGTAACAGAAATAGTTGGGTGTGATGGTGTTTGCTTGTCTCTGTAACTCTGGAGAAGCAAAGGAAGATCCTTAGTCTGGTAGACATAGGGAATTCTAGGCCAGCCTGGTTTCCACAGTGAATTTCTCTCTCTAAAAAGGGCAAGAAATGGTGAGGAAAATGTCATTATTTTCAAGGACATCTGGGAGAGAAGAGAATCATACACAAATTTATAGAATATGAATAATCAAAAAATCATTCAATGAGTATAAAAGGAAAAAAATTATTTGATACAGGAGGAAATTTTCTGAAGTATAGGACTTCCCGTGAAAGTTGGCAGACAGTGAATAATGACACAAAGACATGAGAAATAAAAGAGATGAATATTCTAGGTTTCTTCCGAGACTGAGCATTATATTGAATGTGCTTGGTTTTGCTCTTTGAACAGCATCTAACTTTTTCCAGTTTTACTCATCAATTGTTCTAATCAGAGTAAATGCTTTATGTAGTCAAGTCTCAAGCTGAGGACTTATTTCTCCTGCTGACTCTCTGCTATTTTTTCTTAGACTCAACTAATGATGAGGTGATGCAGCCAGAGAGATACCCTAAAATGTGGTAGTGTGACTATGAAGGTTTAACACTGAATATGCCACAGCCATAAAGAGGACATGGTAGCTTACAAACTCTGAAAATGGGAGGTTGACACTTTGTGCACAGAAGAGATCTATGCCCCAGTTTACTACTGTTCATATGGATTTGACATATAAATCCAGTAGAAGTATAACATAAATGTGTTCCATTTGGGATCCTATATTTCTCTTTACAAATACTAGTCCTATTAATATAATAAGTTAGGGCCAAGTAGATCACAGAAATATAAAACGTGTATTTCCATGTTTCCCAAATTTAATATAAAGCTACTTTACAGAGTAAAGCTGGGAGGGGGAAAGGTGGTCTTTTTCAGGAAAAAGCACACCAATTGATTGTCCAGTGCCAAGCAACCCAAAAAGCATACATACAAGTGGTTACATCTGCAATATATATTCATGTACAAACAGGAAAGCAAGTTATTCTTTATTTAATGTATAGTGTTTCAAATTTCAAAGAAGTAAAACATAAGAAAATGTACAACACTGACTAAAATTTAACACCTGTTCAGTAACATAGTATAAAATCTTCAGGCTTAGAAGAATTATTTAATAGTAGTACATTGCTTGTCATTGATGTGTAATTGGAAACTATTTAACAAAACAAATTTTGGGTATTTTATTTTGTAACTTTTGAGATTATATTTTAATTACAATGTTTCTCCCTTGCCTTTCCTCCCTTCAAACCGTCCCATATATACCTCCCTACTCTTCTTCAAATTCATGGTCTCTTTTAAGATCAGTTGTTATTGCATTCCTATGTATATTTGTACATACATATAGATTCCAAATGTATCCTGTTGAGTCCACATAGTATTACTTCTATGTATATTTTCAGAGCTGACCATTTGGCACTAGACAACTAATTGGGGTGCCTTTTCCTGGGAAGGGCTACTTCTCCTTCTCTCAGCTTTACTCAGCTGTGTAGTTCTTTGTGTTGGGTTAAGGCCTTGTGGGCTTTTCATCATCTAGTTTGACATGCTCATTGGTGTCTGTTTGTTCAGCTCACATTCAGGCAGCCGTGTGGGTAAGATTTTTTTTAGGTTTGCTTCTAATGTTTCTAGGAGATACAATCTCACAGCAGATTACCCAGTTCTCTGACTCAAAATCTTTCTGTCCCTTCTTCCACAAAGTTCTTTGAATGTTAAGTGTGTTGTGCATGAGTATCTACTGAGATAGGGATCCACAACTTTGCATGTTGATTGACTAGGATTTCCTGTAGCTCTCAAGGACCAGCCTTGGCTTGGAGGAGGGTTGTGATTGAAGAAGGGGTGTTTGAGAGTGGTTAAAGAAATGACTAGAAGTCAATCTTGGGTCCAAGTTGACAGTGCTATAGTCTCGTTCTAGATGGTTCCCCAGACAGCACTCTCTAGGTAGCTCTTAGCTTTGTATTCTTCTTGAGATAGCTTTCTACTTGAGATAGCTCTCTTCTGGAGAGAGCTCTCTGTCAAGACAGCTCTCTGCTTGAGACAGCTCCCTCTTGCCGTTAAAAAAAAAAAGTAAAAAGTCTCTGGATACTTCATGGTTTTCTGACCAAATTCATAAAAGCATCAGGAAAAAAAAATTCTTTGATTTTTCTGACAAAACTCAAAAGAGCTTCTAGACAAAAAGAATTCTTCAAGAGCTGTGTTAGCTTTCTAAAGAATTCTTGGGTTTTCCAACCAAGGTCAGAAATCCTGTTAGAAAAATTCTAAAAGATCCATGTTCACTCTCCTAGCAATTCTCTCTCTCTTGATAGCTCTCTCTTGCAGACCAAAAGCCCAGTCTTTTATTTACATATCAATTCAATTGTTTATCTGGGTTCTCTTTTCATTATGTCATGAACCAACATTTTATTACCTTAGCCCTTAGATTCTTAGAAGACAGCAATCTTTTAACATGGCAAATGAATTCAGAGATCTGCCCACCTTTGTAAGCAAAGACAATAAGCTAGCTGGGTAGAATCTAACCATGCCAGGGCCTAAATTAGCTCTGTTCCAGGCTGAGCTTTTGTAAGCACAAACAATACACTTATCCAGGTATAATCTTTCTCTGTGATCACCACACTCTAAATCTTTGTATCTCCTTTCTTAATATCTTTCTGACAAGCTGGATCATAGTACAGTTGCCTCTTTAGGTCCTTGAAGCATCTCATATAGTTCATATTGCATCCTTGTATTTTGCATACCTGAGAAATTATACATTCTTAAACTCATTGTTTTTGGAGTTCTTTCCCATAGCCTTAAAGGCTGTCCTGAAGGTCACAGCATTTACCATTTTGCTAAGGGCATTAGACATGCCCTCCAAGACACATGCTATCTCTGATTATCATGGAGTCACTTACCTTGGTAAAGAAGACATTTCTCAATAACCTTGGCAGGGAGATTTCCCAAAGGAGGAACTTAAAGAAAATTATGTATATTATTATACAATCAAGCCTTTTACCTAGCAACAATCAGCACCCATAGAGGCCCACACCCCACTACTCTGCTTCAGAGGCAAGAACTATGTCATACCATCTCTTCTGCCTGTGCATGTAGGACTTGGCATGTAGTGGTCTCCATCTCTTGCAAAGAGAAGTTTCTTCAATGAGAGGAAAAGACTACATATACCTGTGAGTATAAGAACAAATGTTTATTGATTATTGTTGTTCAAAATTATGCAGGTTCAGTAGATTAGTGGTTAGATAACCATAATTTAACTAGCATTAGATAGTTACCTAGGTTTCCAGTACTAGATGTGGTATTCCTCTTGTTGAGTAGGTCTTACAGCCAATTAAAGAGCCATTGTTTTCTGTCCAGGTGTATGTGTCTTTATTGTACCTGAAAAGCTACCATGACATACTGGTCATTGATATAGTTCATAGGCTTCATATCTGGTTGGGACTTTTGGGAGCCTCTCCCCTTTGGAAGCTGGCATTGTACATTCTGGTACCAGGAAACTCCTCAGAGAAGGGACGTTCAATTAAGTTCTAACCCTGTTCCTGAAGTGTATAGTGTCTTCAACAATAGAGACTTACCTTCCACCTCTAGGAAGTAACCAAGGGCAACTGCTATAGACTGTATATTTTGGGAGTCACATAGACAGTCTTGGGTAGCAGTTCAGGAGAGGGCTTCTCATGTATGGTATTGAGTGTTTTGTTAGGTGACCTTTGGCTTTTGGAGGAAGCCTAGATGAGAAAAATTAATAAAACTGAGAAAGCATATTTATATGTTACATTAACTGAGTCATAGATTTTATTATATTTTTGTTGTTATGTATTGTTATATATATACTTATCCTCTTTAAGCTAAATGCTTAATAGTATGATTCTCTGTGGGTTTCTTTCCAACCATCTCTATTGTTATTTTACCTAACTACCTTCTCCTTATTCTCCTCCCGCATCCTTGCTAAGGAGCCCCTTGTTTCCCTTTCTCCCTCCTAGATCACATTTATTCTACCACTCCTCTCTGCTTTCTTCATATCTTCTTTTGTATTCACCCCCTTTCCCTTCTATTTTCCTATTTTCCCTACAAAGTCACTTGTGTCCTAGTCTTTCCCTTTGCTTTGTTCTCTTCTCACCTTCTTCTGGGTTTTCCCCACCACACTCCTGCCTACCAAAAAGACTCCTGTTTCCCTGTTCCTCTTTCAGATTACTTGAATTCTGCCAATCCCTCTACATTTTTTCCATCTTCTTCTGTATTTAGATCCCCTTTCCCCTCTAAAGACATTCCCCTTTCTCAATATCCTGACCAATTTTTCCTTTATTCTGCTATTTCCTTCTTTATTCCTCAATCCTGTCAATACTCTCATTTTGCTTTCCTGGTTTCTGTAGCTATTCCTGATGACATACTCACATCTGAAGATTTTGAGGTACCAGCCTCCAATAAGAGTGAACATGTAATGTTTGTCTCTCTGGGAATAGAATATCATACTGTCGATGTATTACATTTTCATTGCCTTTTTACCAGTGTAGGATATTCAAGTTGTTTCCATTCCTTATCTATTATGAGTGTTGCAGCAACGAACATGAATGAACAACTATTTTTGGAGTATAATTTCAAGTCCTTTGGGCATATGACTAGGAGTGGTACAGATGAATCAGAGGGTGATTAATTTTTAGCTTATTGAGAATTCTCTATACTGATTTTCAGCATGACTCGACAAATTTGAAACCAGACTACCAGTGAGTGGGGGTTCTTTTACCCATACCCCATCCAGCATTTATTGTTGGTTGTTCCACTGAACTTTGCATTCTGACTGAAGATGAAATCTCAAAGTTGTTATGACTTGCAATTCCCTCGTTGCTAACAATGACGAAGTTTTGTATTTTTTTGGCTTTTTTTGTAAAAATATTTTTTAGCTATTCTTTTTTTCTTCTTTTGAGAACTCTCATTCAGGACCTAGGTTCATTTTCCTGAATGGGTTGGTCATTTGTCTTTTGACTCTATATTTTCTGAGTTTGTTGTATATTCTGAATATTAAATTTCTGTCAGATGTATAGCTGACAATGATTTTCTTCCATTCTATAGCCTCCCTCTATACGCACTTGATTTTTTGCTGTGCAAAAACTTCAGCTTCACAGGGGATCATTTTTCAATTATTGGCCTTATTCTTGGCCAAATGCAGTAGGTCCTTAAACTCATTTCTACATTTAAAGTAGGTTACGTACTAGGTTTTCTTCTATCATTTTCAGAGTTTCAATGTTTCATGATTAGTTCCTTGATACATTTGGAGGATTTTTGTTTGTTCATTTGTTTGTTTGGCAAGATGACAGAAGTAGATCTAATTTCCATATATATATGTATATATATATGTGTGTGTGTGTGTGTATGTGTGTGTATATATGTATGCATATATATGTATATATATGTATATATAACCTAACCTAAAGCATCCAGGAAATTCTGGACACAATGAAAAGACCAAATCAAGAATAATCAGAATACAGGAGAACGAAGATTCCCAGCTCAAAGTACCTGAAAATGTCTTCAACAAAATCATAGAAGAAAACTTCCCCAACCTAAAGAAAAAGATGGCTATAAAGGAGCAAGAAGCCTATAGTAAACCATATAAATTAGACTAGAAAAGAAAATCTTCTCAATACATACACATATATATATATATAAATATATATATATACACACACATATATATATATACATATATATACATATATATATATATTCAGTTTTCACAACACCAATTACTGAAGATGATTTTCTCTTTCCAGAATAATTTTCAGCATCTCTATCAAATATTAAGTGGTTAAAGTTACATGTTTTCATGTTTGGGTCTTTGATTTTGTCCCACTGGTCTACATGTCTACTTTTGTAACAGTACTGTATTGTTTGGATTACAAATCCCAATTTTAAGGAAATACAATTCCAAAATTTGAGAAATTACAATTATAGATATATCATAAAACAAAGAATTTTAATTTCTACAGCATTGGATTTTGTTTGCTTGGTTTTTTGTTTTGTTCTTATTTGTTTGTTCTCAGCAAATTAGGAGATTTTGACAATTTAGAGGACTGAGCAAATTCATATGACTTTTTCAACTGTCTTGATAGAATATGACAGAGAATCCAAGTAATAAATTTAGAAAATGAAGTACTGAGATGCAAAGTAAAAGCAAATAAAGCAGGTTCCGTTTATATTTGTGAATTGTTTGTTTTGCAATATTAGGGGAATAAAATCATGGCCTTATGCTATAGCATTACATCTCTAGGTCCCTTTGTCTTATTTACAGCTGAACTGGGGTCTTTACAGGAGCCTCAGTCTGTACCTTTGTGAACGTAGAGAACTGTACTGAAGGGAGAGAAGACAGCACAAGGTAGGTAGAATTCCAGACAACATGGCTCAGGTAAACAGTCACCACTGCAATCCAACACCTCACTGATTTCTGTTTACTAATATTCTATTTGCCGTATTGCCTTCATATTTCAGTATAAGATTAAACAGATATGTATGTGCATGCAGAGTTTCTTGAATGCAGGTATTATTCTTTGAAGATAAAAATTAAACACAGTTATCCTTTTCCCAGACTTATATACTTAAGTAAATATTTTAGTTCCTTAAAATATTAATAAGGATAATTTTAAGCTCTTTGGTTTTTTTAAAGTTTCCTTTCACTATTTTCAGTTTAAAAATGACTATTAAAAAGTATCTACCTGGAAGAATATAGTATATAGCAGTGACTGTGGTTTTCACTAAGTGAAGACAGGGACATTCAAGAAGAAGAAAATGGCTATGATTTGTGAACACTGTTGTTTGTTACATGTTTGAGAAAAGATCTCCCTGAAAGCATATCCAAACCCTGTGGTCAACTCAAAATACAAATATATAAAAACACTTATAGCTGAACACACACACACACACACACACACACACACACACACACACACACACTTGCATAGCAACAATAATTAAAGACGATGTTATGAATCTGAGATCAATAGAGGAGTCATGGGAAGAGCTGTGAATTCCTATTCTTTGTATTATACAAAGAGTAAAATCATGTAACTTTATTATACATTCAACTCACTAATTGTAAAAAATACCTTATATTTGTTTGTTTTCTGTTTGTGATAGTTTGAATAGATTGGGCCCCCACAGACTGATGTGTGTGAATGTTTGGCCCATAGGAAGTAGCACTATTAGGAGGTATGGGTTTGCTGGAGGATATGTGTCACTGTGGGCTTTAAGGTCTTATAAGTTCAGGTCTAGGCAATGTGGCACAGTCTTGTGCTGCCTACAGATGCAGATGTAGAACTCTAGCTTCTCCAGCACCGTGTCTGCCTTCATGCCACCATGTTTGCAACCAGGATGATAATGGACTGAACCTCTGAAACTGTAAGCTAGCCCCAATTAAACATTTTCCTTTATAAGATTCTTCATGGTCATAGCAACAGAAACCCTAACTAAGACACCACTATTCTACAAACTTAAATAGACAGTCCAGAGACCTAGGGTAAAACAAAAAACTACTGGTCTTTAAAAAAAATGAATAATGATAAAAAAGGCTTCTAAGAATAGTTTCCTATACTCATAGATCACTAGAGACATTTCTCCCTGTAGCAGATACAAACAAATGCAGTCCCACAGCTAGGCAGTATGCACAGAGTGAGAAATCTCAGAACACATGACTCTAAATGGATGTCTCCATCAAATCCCTCCACTCAGACCTTAGGGAACTCCAAGGAAAAGGGGACAGAAAGAATGTATTAAGAACATCACAAAATGAAGACTCTCTAAACCAACATGAGCAAAACACTTATGAACTCATCGAGACTGAAAGAGCAAACATAGGTCCTGCATGGTTCTTCACTAGGTCATCTGCATATATTATAATAAAATAATCTTAATTCATTCTACTTATTGATTAATGTAGATAAATGATTGGTTTTGTAAGGGTTGTGATAGAACAGAGGTTTGAGAAAGAATCATGCACAAGGTTCTCAGTTTGTAATTTTCAACTACATTCTTAGACAACTATATTTCTAAGTAGTTTAAAGGTAGATAGGCTTTTCGTGTTTTCAAGGATTTTTTGTTTGTTTTTCTCTGAGAATTTTAAACATTATTACTGCATTTTCATCATTTTTACCCCTCCTTCCACCCCATGATCTTTCTACTCTTTCTCAAATTCATAATATCGCCTTTATTATTAATGATTTGTGCATATGTGTGTATACAATCTGCTGAGTCCACTTAATGTACATATGTTTTCGAATGACTGCCTGGGGTTGGTTAACCTATCAGGGCACTCAGACTTGGAGAAAATTCATTCTTTCTCTCAGCAATCATTGATTACCTACAACTCTTTATTTAAGAAAGGACCTTATGAAATTTCCTCTATCTACACTGCTCTGTCTACTGGAATAGCCATTATACAGTTCTTGTTTAGACAATGATATTGTTGAGATTTCATGCCGACAACTCCTCCTCCTCTGTCATGCCTTGAAGACATCATTTGTTGAGAGTTGTCCTGACTCTCAAGGTAAGATTTTATAGTATTGGTTATAAATTTAATTCTACTGAGTGGGCCCTAAGACCAGTTACAAAGCCATCAATCACTACCAAGATATAAGTGCCACTATTAACACTTCCAGGGAAGGGGTTTTCTGCCCTGCCAGTCCTTTTTTGTTTAACAGCATTTGTACTTAGAACTATTGACTATTTCTCCCATTGGCAAATAGCTTAGCAAATTCAAAGAATATGTGAGCTACTCCTTAAGGAGTAGACTTCCAGTTCCATTTCAGATCAATCCCTCAAAACTATGAATATGATGGACTTTGTTATAAAAGGGAATTCACAAACTCCATAAACTATCTAAATATTATTAATGGTGACTAGAATATTAGCATGAGCCTTGAAGCAGACTAGAACACTGGGTCAACCTATTCTAGTATATGGAAATCTGACCTTTTGATATGTTAGTCACACTAATCTATGTCAAACTGTGGCTAAGAAGACTATAAAAAGTTAAGTGAATTAAAAATTCTAAATATTTACAGATAAGAGAAGGGTCTTAATTTAAAACTTTCAGACCAATATTTTTGCCATGGGGGGTCTAGGGAAATGAGCGTATTAACCAAAAGTAAATGTCATCCTTAAAATTTCTGAAAGTAAATGCTACCTCACTAGATCTGTAAAGATATGCATAATTTTACATGGCAATTTACACTTATCCATTCATTAAATGAGTACCAAACTGATCATCATCCGTTAATTAATTTGTGGAATTTGAAAACTTCCAAATGGCATCTAGCAGCTAAACATTAATTGGGATTTCTTGTGGGGTAGAAGAGGATATCTTTGTATGTTTTAAATCTAAAAAGAAATAACATTGAAAACAATAATGTATTGGCTGAAATATCTTATTTGAAGTCTTGTAATGACTATTGATAGCATGGTCCTGATGTGATATGAAATTGAGAATACAGGTCCTGACTCGACAACTGCATAATGTACTCATTTTTAGCTTGTGAGTGCTGGCAAAAACTAACCAAAAAAACTTTACTGTGCACAGTGATCTGAAGGGTGAAGAGAGTTCACACTAGTTTTTGACCCCGGGTTATGTTGTGAAGAACACCATAGGGTTTGATATGTTTCTATTTGAGTAAACTTTAGAGTATTATAAAATGTTTCTGCACACATAACCATGTGTGATTTAGGCAATTTTTTAAAGACAATTCAAGCTCTTTGCCCCAGAACATAAAAAGAACAGAAACGCTAGTCTGTCCATAGTTACATCATTGGGAAATGGTAAAAGTAGAAAACATCCACTCCTCTTGCCTTCTTCCCTCTCCAAACTCCCTTGACCCAGGCTTTTCCCACTGTTATGAACAACAGTGATCCAACTTCATTTCCACATACTCTATAATGCATCTATCATGATGTCCAGTGTTCTGTTTTCAAAAAAGCAGTATTAGTTCTTATCATGTATGTCGTGGACCAAAGGTTTATAATGGCCACCTCCCTGAGCTTCCCCTCCCTGCTTTTGTCTTCAGAGTATCCTCATGTCATCTCTCAAAACATTGTCCATCTCCCAACACTCTTTTATGCAGAATTTTCTAACTAGGTCCCATTTAACTTAAATAAATTTGAACCCTTTCTCATGACTAAGGGTATCCAACATGCTTTCTCTCTCTGTAGTTTTGTTACTAATTTTGTTAGATGAGCTAGCCTGTGAAACCTTTTTCATGATCTGATGTGCCTCCTTTCTACAGATAAAGGCTTTGGGTTTTCATATGCTGCTCATTCACAATCCTTTATCAATCATATAGTTTATTCTTTCTCTGAGAATAGATGTTAAAGCAATCCAACGAGAAGTGTATCTTCTTATTGACTGATTTTGGTCATGAGTGTCACAGTAGAAAGATAAGCTCACTAAAATGGTAAGCTTCCCCTTCAGATCAAGTAACTCTGGACTCATTTTCCTTTGTTAGACAAAATGTCTTTCTTCATCTGGGGATTTGAATTTATTGCCTTTACCTAGGTTTGTTTCTCAAAGTTATCTACACTGTTGTTAGCTATTTCATGATCATGTATATCTCTGCTCAAATGCCAACTGTCCAAAGAGAGCATTCACCACTGCCTAGTCTGGCTTCCCTTCTTTCATATAAAATATTCTTCTTTATACCACTTGTACTTTTTTCGGTGTTTAGTTTTAAACATATACACTTACTCTTATACTCTCTTCTACACTGCAGTGTAACTTCTGTGAACTCTGACCCAGTTTGGAGTGGAACTCTGAGCCAGAACTCATCCACTGAAGTGTCCTCACAGAGAAATCCCTGTCTTAGACTAAATGGTAAAAACAAAACAAAACAAAATCAGAAAAGTGATTTGTTTGTTGCTTAAGTTGTCTGTTTTAATCTGTAGCTAAAAATTAGTAGGATTTTTTTTCTTTAATTTGAGTTTTACATGTTTTGAAGCTTCTGAACAATACTGGACTATGCCTACACAAAGTAATATGAATTAATGTTTGTATATTCATTTTTTATAAAAGTATTAATTTGTAGAGTCAGTGGCAGACAAAGAATAGTTAGCCTTCTGTGTCACAAGGCTCTCAATATGTTCATTATATGTCTTAGGCAAGAGAGACATTTGTCATAATAATTCTGCATGTCTAAAATGTCATTTACATTTGCTAAATACATGAAATTATGTCTTCACATTGTCTTACAAAACAATAATATCAATACAAAAGGTTCACTCTTTCCATTAATCCTGTATCCTTGAAAGTTAGAAAAAAAAAGAAAAGAAAGGAAAAGAAGAGAAAAGGGAAGAAAAGAAACAGTCCATTCAGTCAGTCAAAGCTGAGACTACAGTGCAAGCTGAATGAGGTGGCAGGAACTGACTCTTCCTGGAAAGAAAGCTCTGACTATAAGAAGATCTATAGCAAGTTAAAGTTATTGAAGAAGGGAAGGGATATAGTGGTGTGTATAGTAAAACCTTTATGTCTGGCTTTAAATTAAGTGTATAGTAAAGCTTTTGTACCTGGTTTTGAGTGCAATGATTCTCAAAGCCTTTGCTGTATTTGGGTCAAACAGTAGAAGCTGAGAAATTGTTATGAGACTGTTTAAACCTTGAAGAAATGTTGTCTTTCTGGAAGGTCTGAATTTGGTGCTGCAGGAGAACTTGCAGCTGCACTAATCTTGGCCCTAAGATACTCCTGGCAAACCTTGAGCTCCTACTTTGATAATGTCTAGCCATGGTCAAAAAAGACTAAGATTTGTATGGGTTGTCTACTCTTATGAACAGCAAAAGGCAAGATAACTTCGGTAGCTGGAATCTTTCCCAGCCCCAATGAATTTTATATAATGTTTGAATAAAATAACTGGAATGAACTAACTGGGTGTCATTCTTCCCAATATGCTGTACCTCTTGGCTCCTTCAGAAAAAGAAGGCTTACCATCCTGGTGAGCTTATCTTTCTACTGTGGCACTCGCGACCAAAATCAGTCAGTAAGGAGATACACTTCTTGTTGGATTGCTTCAACATCTATTCTCAGAGAAAGAATAAACTATATGATTGATAAAAACTTGTGAATGAGCAGCATATGAAAGGAGGAACATCAGATCATGAAAACGGTTTCACAGGCTAGCTCATCTAACTCAGTTTTCCAATGACAACCTCACTATGGTGGAATTTTGAAAATATATAGCATATAAACAAGAAGTTCTGATGTCATCACTAAGTGAACAGAATTCACTGAGTATGAATTTAACTGCATATGCTAATTTATGACTACTACACCTATATTTATCATGACCATCTGGTAGAGTTGGTAGACATTGGGGATATAAACATAAATCATGTTCCAACGGGCTGCTGGGAATCCAAAAGGGGTCACTACAATGTATCAAGTACTGCAGTAAGGGTTTAAATATTTAAAGGATTAAATTTCTGGAGATACAGTTGATACATAATGGCAGGGAATAATAAACATCACACTGGAACAATGGACACAGAAGCAAAACAAGTCTTGAATTTGTCCTAATATTCCCTAACGTATCACTAGCCTGGGGGGTTAAGTCTACAAAGTGGAAGGTGAATATTCTGCTAATTGGAAATGGCATGAATCAATGTGCTGAATGTATCAAATGTGTGTGTTGGAAAATCAAAAGTTCATCCATGTTTCTGTAAGGTAAATTACAGGCAAATTTCATTAGAAGATGAAGACTAATACATGCTGTTGAGTTAGGTAAAAGAATAATTTTACACTAGTTGTGCTATTAAGAGACTCAAAATAACAGCACAACAGGTATCCCATCTATGGATAGTTGTGAGCCATCATATGGGTGCTGGGAACTGAATTCTGGCCCTTTGCAAGAGCAGCCAGTGCACTTAACCACTGAGTTAACCCATTTTTTTTTAAGGGGCAGGTAGTAAACATCTTAACAGAATATGGATATGCTCCAATAAAACTTGATTTATAAAACCAAAAAAAAAAAAATAATAATAACAGCACAACAACTCAATGGATAAAGGCACTTGCTACCAAGCTTGACAACCTGGGTACAATTATTAGGACACAAGTCACGAAAGGAAGAAACCATGAAAGTTATACTCTGCCATTCTCATGTGTGCTATGGCACATATATGCCCATACACATAAACACAAATCAATGGCTAGAAAAGAATTTAAGAAAAGATAATAAGAATCATTGAAAAGTTCCCCCTTTTCAGGAATCTGCCTGACTTCACTGTAACACCTGGCTGTTGTTAAAGTCAGTTACAAGGAAGTAGAGTTTCTTAATCTTAGGTATATGGGGATAGAAAAAACAAAACAAAACAAAAAGAAAACAAAACAAACAAACAGCAACTATAACAACCCATGGGGGATAAAAACAGGAGAAAGTTAGATGGACCAATATTCAAAGGGATAGATGCCTGACACTCCCCTATTGGTTACAAACAAGGATAGCTTCAAGTAAAGTCCACAAGCAAAGAGATCAGATTGTATGAATTAACATTTTAAGTTTATTCTAGATGTGAATATTGCAACTTTACAATATTCCTTTCAGATAATAAATGACATGAAGTGTAGAAATCGAGTGTTTTAATGACCATTATTTAGCCAATACCTCCATTGTAATACCCAGCATATTACAGATTCTTAGGGACTAAGTTTTTTTCTTTCATCTTGCTTGCTTGGTTGTCAGTATTGAGGATTGTGCCTAGTATATCATATATGCTAAGGAAATGTCCTACCCTTTAGCAATATGCTAGCATGGGAGCAATTGCTGATGAGTGATGGAATTTATATTCCATATAAATGGACAGATGTTCTAAATAAAAGTAGCTTGAAATGATAAGTAGATATGATAGTTTATTCTCTCTGGGGAAGTAAATCATGGGTAAGTTCTTAGAGGGCATGAACAATGGCTAACTGATATGAGATAAATGTGTTTTCAGTGGTCTTAGTCATTTTAGGAGAGGAATATATGTCTATAAACTCCACAGAAGACAGAGAAAGGAAAGGAGACTGACTTGGCTAAAGTACAGGGCAACATGGAGATAATAAGGATAAAGATATAATAATCTTCATAGTACAGAACTTTTTCTACACAAGAGCCAGTATGTTAATGAAGTAAAAGGTTATTTTCAAAAGTTGAACACTATGTTCATTTCAAAAATTTAAAACACACTTTATGAAATCACTTAAACCTGAAATGTAAGAGTAATATACATGTTAAGTTGTTAACATTATAAAAAATTTGATGGGAAAATACAATAGTTCATTCTCCATTTGTTCACCATAAATTTTAACTCATATTTTATTGTAAGCTTATATCATTTGTTATGTTTTTTGAATGCTTACCTTTCTGAACATCACTTGTGATCTTTGAGAAATAGGAATACACGGAATGCTTTTAGATATGGGAATACTAGGGGACAAAAATCTCTGTGTAAAATGATTCAAGTACTTTATAATCCTTGAAAACATATCTGTGTCGTGAAAATAGAAGCACTAGGAAATGTGTAGCTGAGGAATCTTGTTAGTTTTTTGGTTGATGTTTTGTTTTGTTTTTATCTCATTGTACTTTTACCTTGATAGTGTTTGAAGACATATCCTTGTGGCTTATCCATATCTTAAGCTTTAATAGTGAATTAATCACTTGTATACTCAAGGAAGATAGCTTGATCAATATCAGAAACAGCTTTTACTAAATGCACGTTTGAGTAATACATGTTGAAAAATCCTCTTTATGAACTAAGTCATATTTCTTAGAACATTAAACCAATAAGCATTAGATTTGACTTGGCCTGAGAATGAGCTCAGAATCATGTCTGACCAGAGTGTCCCAAAGTGTGGCCATCTATACATCCACATCTATGAAATAAACCCATCTAATACATTATTAACAATGCTGCAAATTATAATGGACCAAAGATTAATTTTTTATGTGCAATATGAGTCCTCAATCTTGAACCTTCCAAGAAGGAAATGAATATTTCTAATCCAACTGAGCTTAGAAGAAAACTAATGGTTTTATACTTTTGTGAATTGGACAAATTACTAAAATGCTTCAAAATATTAATTACTTTTAGAAATGTGTAGTCAATTGAACAATAAGCACAAATAAACCATCATAATAGCACTGGTTTGCTCTGTAGGTCATTCGGGACGCTGTACCCTGTTGAGTCATACATCTCTAATTGTGTTCAGTTACCAACATCTTAAAGGAAGTTAGCCAACATGCTTGAAGACATCTTAAATATTTAAAATGAGTAGATGTTTGCAGTATTAAAATCTTCCTTTTGCATGAAAGAATAGCTAGTGTATTCTAGTACTTTACAACTCTTGTAACCATCCTTTAGCCAAATGCCTGTAATATCTGCAGTATCCATGGCAGCACCACAATGCAGGTTCCTTATTGAACTTAGAATTACCTCCATTTTCTATAAAATGAAAACACAAAAAAATACATCAAAAAAATGTTCCACATATGTGTTTATGCATGCAAATAAATTTTAGGAGACTGTAAAGTGGTTTAAAAATACCAATTAAAGTTTCTGACAGGGCAGCAGGGATAGAAACTCTGTAGAAAGCACAGTCACTTTCTCATTCAACATAGGTTCCAGAACCTCAAGCAGTGAGCTCTACAGCATATGCCTTTTCTAAGGACCCAGTGAAGTTTACCAAAGTCTTCCTTGATGATAAAGAGCTAATCATAAAAGATGCTTGCTGTATGTTATCTTTTTTGTTTGTGTTCTCTTTCCTAACTCTAATTCTCTTTGAGAAAAGATTGATTATCTCAGAAGACACATACAAAGATTTTACAAATAATATTTGTGATGTAAATCTTGGAGATCATTCATCAGTAACACTGTGGACTTTTAACTGTATTTTTTAAAAAAATGCCTTGATATTTATTTGAAAGTGGTTCTGTCCCAGGCTATGCGATCTTAGAAAGAGTCAGTGACTTTCTGCTCTTCTCTAGGCTGCCTTTTCAGAGCCCTCTTAACTTATAATGACTTGAAAAAACATTATCGCTATTTCTTTTTTTTTCCTTTTTTTTATTAGATGTTTTATTTATTTACAATATCTCCTTTCCCAGGTTCCCCTCCAAAAATAAAAAATAAATAAATAAAAAAAGAAAAGAAAAGAAACAAAAACTAAAACAATCCCCTGTTCCCTCCCCCTTCCCCCTACTCAACATCCCACCCTCTCCTGCTTACTGGCCCTGGCATTCCCCTACACTGGGGCATAGAACCTTCACAGGGCCAAGATCCTCTCCACCCAATGATGACCAATTTGGCTATCCTCTGTTATACGCATACTGCTGGAGCCATGAGTCCCCCATGTGTACTCTTTGGTTGGAGTTTTAGTCCTTGGGAGCTCTGAGGGTACTAGTTAGTTCATATGGCTGTTCATCCTAAGGGGCTGCAAACCCTTCAGTTCCTTGGGTCCTTTCTCTAGCTCCTTCATTGGGGACCCTGTACTCAGTCCAATGGATGACTGTGAACCTCTACCTCTGTATTAGTCGGGTACTGTCAGAGCCTCTCAGGAGACAGCTATATCAGTCTCCTGTCATCCAGCACTCACTGGCATCCACAATAGTGTCTAGATTTGATGATTGTATATGGGAAGGATTCCCAGGTGGAGAAGTCTCTGAATTGTCCTTCCTTTAGTCTCTCCTCCATAGTTAGTCTCTACAACTCCTTCCATTGATATTTTATTCCCCCCTTTAAGAAGGAATGAAGTATCCATACTTTGGTCTTCATTCTTCTTGAGTTTCTTATGGTTTGTGGTTTGTAATTTGTGTATTCCAATCTTCTAGGCTAATATCCACTTATCAGAGAATGCATACCATGTGTTTTCTTTCGTGATTGGGTTACCTCACTCAGGATGATATTCTCCAGGTGGTTTCCCCTTTCCAGACCTTAAGCTGTACTACAAAGTAATTGTGATAAAAACTGTATGGTATTGGTACAGTTACAGGCAGGTAGATCAATGGAATAGAATTGAAGACCCAGAAATGAACCCACAAACCTATGGGCACTTGATCTTTGACAAAGGAGCTAAAACCATCCAGTGGAAAAAAAGACAGCATTTTCCTCAAATGGTGCTGGCTCAACTGGAGGTCAGCATGTAGAAAAAGGAAAATTGATCCATTCTTATCTCCTTGTACAAAGATCAAGTCCAAGTGGATCAAGGACCTCCACATAAAACCCAGATACACTCAAACTAATAGAAAAGAAAGTGGGGAAGAGCCTCAAGCATATAGGCACAGGGGAAAATTTCCTGAACACGACACCAATAGCTCACGCGCTCAATGGAGCTGAGGGGTTTGCAGCCCCTTAGGACGATCAACAATATGAACTAACTAGCACCCTCAGAGCTCCCAGGGTCCCAACCACCAACCAAAGACTGCACATGGAGGGGTCTGATTGTTCAGGCAGCATGTGTATAGTAGAGGATTGCAAATTCAATCATCAATAGGAGGAGAGGAGCTCGGCCCTGTGAAAGTTCTGTGCCCCAGTGTAGGGGAATGCCAGGGCCAGAAAGTGGGAGAGGGCAGGGTGGCAGGCATGGGGAAGTGGGAGGCAACAGGGGTTTGTTTTGGTTGTTTTTGTTTGTTTCTTTGTTTTTTGTAGGGGAACTGGGAATGGAGAAATTTACATGTAAATAAAGAAAATAAAAACAAAACAAAACAAAACAAAACAAAAAACAAAACAAAAAAAAGAATCGACAAATGGGACTTCATAAAATTGCAAAGCTTCTGTAAGGCAAAAGACACTGTTAATAGAACAAAACAGAAACCAGCAAATTGAGAAAAGATCTTTACCAGTCCTATATCTGATAGAGGGCTAATATCCAATATATACAAAGAACTGAAGAAGTTAGACTCCAGAGAAACATTATCGCTATTTCTAAGAACTGAAGGCCAGATTCTTAAGATGGCCACCTTGCTCTTCTGTAGAGGGCTGGCCCGATAAATCTCAAGATTACCAAAAGTTACTTCAGGTTCTGGCCAAAACCTGATGACAGGAACTCTGTTTTCCAGTCTCCCTTTGATATTTTCCAGCTAGCAGACACAGCTGGTCTAACCCCATTTATACTGGCTAATCTTTTGTAATATTTCATTTCCCTGAATCTGCAGAGCCTCCATCTACCCTCCTATTTTTCTGGCTTCTGTGTAATCCAAACCTGAGCTCAGTTCACACTGTTTACCTTATTGCAGTCTTCATTACTGATTACATACTGTTTTTTAACTTCAACTAGTACACAGCCTTGTTTATATTTAAGGCAAGTTGCCACTTAATATTTTAGGGCTTATGTTTCCTCATTAGTAAAATATAGTTACTAATTATCTGTATCTACTCTCAGAACTGTTGAATTAAAAATGATATAATGGTACTTCGCACAGTTGTAAAATAAAATAAGCTATTGCTTTAATTTTCTACCTTTTCTGTGGAGTTAAGATTGCATAATTATTAAAACATATATGGTAATTCAAAGTGGAAAATTTAAAAAGCAGGTATTAAGGAACATGTACAATTGACTTCCATGATATTACATACCATCCAAGCAAATACATTTTGAAAACCTGAGAAAAAAATTTATTATCTGTGTAATAACATGCTGGACTATCTTTTTTTCTTTCAGTATGATCATAGTATTCTACATTTTCAACTTTTACTATATAAGTATAATGCATAATTGCTTTCTTAGGTTTATAGAAACATACATATGAGAAGCAAGAAATATGCCTACAGTCTTAAGGACATCTATAATGAAGATCTCAAAAATAAGGTTATAAATGGTGTTGTAAGCCCTAAATCATCTACTGACCCACAACAGAAAGACTGTGCTGTCTCTGTCATTCCATGTATTTAGTACCCTATAAGCTGACATCTCTGACTGTCATTGGCAACACAAGTTAATCTCAACTGACAAAGATAAAATTAGAATTATTGTAATGCTTCACATAATTTTCATCTACTGTGCAAAAATTGTATAGTATTTCTGTCTTTATCTCAAAATGATTCCTGGTCTGTAATAGTATTCATGACATAGCATATTCCTTGTCATACTTCAGCTGTACCATTGAATATTGCAGTTTGTACAAAAATATTTTAATCAAGCAAATAGGAAAGAAAAAAACAGATCATTTATGAACAACTTAATAGTTTTCTTGGATGTAATACTAAAGTATTTTAGTTGTCTTGTTCATACAAAGAAAAATCCTGACAAAAACAAGTTGACTTAGAAAAGGTTGATTTTGATTACTAATTTATCATAGCAGTAAAGTCATGGCAATGGTAGCTTCAAGAAACTCCATTTCATCCACAGTCAAAGAGTAGAGGGAGAAGAATGCCAGCGCAGGCCAAGACAATGGGATGGTGCTGCCTACAGTTAAAGTGACTCATGCCACCTGAGCTCACAGAGGCTACTCCAGTCTACATAATCCCTCACAGGTATGCCCACAAGTCTCTCACAGGTGAGTTTAGAGACTAGTCTAGTAGATGTTATTCTTCAAAGTCATGTTCAAAGAGTAACCTAAAGTGGATAATGTCTCACATGTATACCTAGAGTTTAACGTATTCTAGACAATCCCTCAGAACTATGCCCAGAAATTTGTCTTCTAGGTGATCCTACATCCTATTAAATTGACAATCAAAGGTCAAAGGAGTCATTGGACACTATTGTTTTCCTTCTGCTTTATTGGTTCGTATTTTGCTTTATGTATTTGTTCTATGCTCATAGGTGGGAAGAGATGCAAATTGGTGCCAAAGTGGCATGAATGTTTTGAGGGTAATAAGTAACCAGCTACTTTCTGATTGGATTTTAGACTTTATTCACAGTACTAAACTCAGATCGGTGCTGTAGAGATGGTCAAGAACCCATGGCTGGAAAGATTTTATCCCCCATGAGAACATACCACTTCTACTTTCCTGAACAATCATAATATCAAAATGACCTTTGAAAACTACTCTTTATACACAGAGACTAGTGCAACTTTCATCCCTCATCATTGAAGTTTGTTTGTTTAAATTAATACCTACAGATGGTGCAGAGAATGAGCAAGTATGGAGTGCTTAATGTTAAATATAACATCTATCACAAAAAAATTTCTTTTCCTGGGACTCGGAGAAGATTACAGAAGTGGTAGTGGAAAGATTGTAGGAGCTAAAGTTGGAGAGAACTGCTTCAAAATAGTTTCTTCTGAATCTGACAGAGCCATGGCACCAATGAAGTTACAGCAACTGTAGTTGTTGCTCCCAGAAGATCTGAAAAAAAATCAAGCCTGTTACAACTCTAGTCGTAATGGATTGGGCACTGAGGAGCTTTGACAGCTTCAGGTAGCTGAAATTTGAAGAGCCATCTTTCTTCAAGAAAGTGGCTTATGGTGGTTTGTCTATGACCCAGTATATGTTCCTATACATAACCACAAAGGGACAAACCAGACTGGACTTAATGGCCTATACAAAGAGTATAAGAAATCTGAGAGGAGGTGGAAAGGGAATTGGGGTTGATTTAATTATAATATATGTATAAAATTCTCAAAGAATGACTAAATATATGAGGCTTTAAAAGACAAAAATGTTTAAAAAGCATTGTCATAAACAATTAAGAAAGGAGAAGTCTCAAATGATCAAAATTATAAAATAAAGAAGAAACACAACAGTAAATTTCAAAGAAATGCAAAGAATGGGTTTGGACTATGAGTGATTTTGCTTTGATAATTAGAAAACCTAGAAAATCATAAATTACTATAATCAGGCAGGATACTAAATGAAATATGAATAAACAAGAAGTCTCTATATACAATAATGAATGAGAAGATTAACTCAGTTGATCAAAATCTCACAACAAAGAAAAAATGGTATATGATGACTTCACTCCTGGTTTGTCCAAAAATTGTTAAGAAATAACACAAGTTCTTTTTAAGCCTTTCTATTCCAGTTGAAGATAAGGGAACATTTTCAAAATAATTTACTATGCTAGCGTTATCATCAGACCTAACAGATAAAAACACCAAACCTAAGCTGCAGGGAGATAACTCTGATGAGTGTACATGTAGAACAAAATGCCAGCACACAAAATTCAGTAGACATTAAAAAGATCTAACACCCTGATGAAATCCAATTTACCTGTGGGATACCATAAAAACACCAGTAAGTAATTCAGAAAGTAATAACAGTAAACCCTTACATACTTATAATAACTTTAAACATAAAGAGATTAAATTATTTCATCAAAAGACACAGTGGCTACATTTACAGGCAGGAGTAAGGGGCTGGGGGATTAAAAGAGCAATCCTCAAAGACAGTCTGCTTACAAAAGACATATTTAACCTTAGGGACATACAGAGGTTGAAAATGAAGTGCTGAAATATTTATTCCATGCAAATGGCAGCGTCCAGTCCATCATAGGGTTTAATGTCTTTAATAAGGAGCCACATAGCTCTGGAAACTTGCTTATCTAAAACGCTACAAATAGAACTGAGGCAGAAACAGATGAACAACTAACTCTCCTATTTATCACTTTTCTTTCACCCATTGTTTCGAGGCTCACGAAGATAGAGATTCTTGTTATGTCACAACAAATACAAAATGAAATCTATCTATCCATCGTCTCTCAGCTTAATCTCAAGCATTTTCCAACTGATGAAATATATTGCCAAATTAAACAAAGCTTTCTATTGGATTACCTGGTGGTTTCTCAAATGGCACAAAAGACATGAAATGGTGACATATTCTTTTAATATCTCAATTTATTGATTTCTCTAAGGCAATTAAGCTCCATGTGGTCTACTTGAAATGACCATTATGATTTCACTTGAAATCTTAATATACGTATCTCAATTAGTTTGATAATTAAGAAAAGAGACTGGCTTCATGTTACACTCTGAAAGTTGAATTAACTTCCATTTTGTAAACATCATTGTCTATTCTCCCTAATAAAAACTTTGTGATAGTAATTGACATTAGCGACATAGCAAGCCTATCTAGAGAGCCAAGCATAGGTATGTTGGGGATTTTAAACAGAGGTATGTTCTTATGATGGACTGGACGCTATCATTTTCATGGAATAAATATTTCAGCACTTCAGTTGCAACCTCTGTATGTCTCTAAGGTTAAGTATGTCTTTTGTAAGCAGATGGGGGAATATTCTTTTAAAAGTACTAGATTTTAAAAGTACTAGAATTCTATTTTATTATATTGACAATAAAATGACATCAACACAGAGAAAGAATTTCATTAACTTGTAAAATTCTCCAAATCCATATTTTAACACACTCAGAAGAAAATGTCCTACAATTTTTTTCATATAACAGCACTATTGGCATGTTTATACCAAAAAGTTAATAAAATTAATTTATTTCCCATTAACTAAGATCTCATTTCTAACTACAAGGCATATTATCTTTTGAAAACCCAAATTGTTTCCCACAATTTTGACTAATTATTTTCTTATTTTAAAAAGGCCTCATGGAAGCCTAAGACAGAAAGTTTGCCATGAGATCAAGACCACTCTGAGCTATAGAAGAAGACCTAAACTAACTAACTAACTAACTAACTAACTAACTAACTAATTGACTTACTGACTAAATAAATAATTAAAAGAAAATTTAGAATGAAATATTATAAACAAAGAAAATATTAATCACTGTTATCCTCATACTACTAAAACCTAGTTATACAGTGTCTTCTAAAACATTATGTATATATCTTAACATTATTTTACCATAATCCTTTTGGAAATGCAATATACCAAAATATTTTCCATATTTAAAAATATCTTTGAGAACATAACTCCAAGTGATTATTTTCTTAGTCTATATAGATAGTGGTACAGCTACTAATGCTGATCACTAATTCACAGAAGCAGATCAGTTTCCAGATTCTAGTCTATCATAACCCAAGTATGTTATTGTTTCCTGACTAATTATTTACATAATTAGAAAACTAACAAAATGAGGAAGTCTGAACCACAAGTTAGAAAATGTCATGACCTTTTGGTAAACGTTGCTAAATTATTTTACAGAACAGAAATTTTGTATTTATTCAAAAACTACAAGGGAAGAGCAAATGGGAAGGGTTGAAGGAGGAGGAAAAGGGGGAAATGATAGATTTATATATTAATTAAAATAAATGCACAAGAAATGTAGCCAAATATTAGGCAGAGTTTGGGCAATCTTATTGAAGGGTGGGTACTGTAGAAGCCAGAGGTGGTTAAGGTCAGCACAAGAAAACATACAGAATCAACGAGCCTGTGCCCGTAAAGGCCCACAAAGACTCTACCACCAAACAGAAAGCATGTGTGGAAGGGACCTAGGCTCTCTTCACATAGGACACATTTGTGCAGCTTGGTCTTCATGTCAGACTCCTAACTGTGGCATTATCTGACTCTGTTGCCTGCCTTTGGATCTCTTCCCCTAAGGTGGATTGCCTTGCCTAGCCACAGTAGAAGGTGCGCCTAGATGCAGATGGAGATCTAAGGGAGGCTCTCTCTTTTCTGAGAAGAATAGGAGGATGGGGAGGAGGAGAGATGAGAAGGAAGGACTGGGAGGAGAAGAGGGATGGGATGTAAAGTAAACTAAAAAGTGTCAAAGGGGGAAAAAAAGTAATGCAATGGAAGTTCCTACTTAGGGCCTTGGTTTAATATTATTACAATATAAATTAATACATTATGTAAAAGATAGCATCTAATCTTGGTTCTAATTTGCATTTCTATGATTGGCTACAACATTTGCACATGTATTTGTTTTCATATTTATAATATTTATTTTCAAATTAACTTTTTGTTCCATTAGTTTGTTTTTCTAATGGTAAATATATATTACTAACACTGCATATGTATACATAATATTGAAAACTATCCAGTGTATATATTTGTTTCTGCATTTTTTAAATTATAATTTTTATAATTAACACATAATGATATATGAAGCCTGCAATGTGATGTTTGAATTCATGTACAGATTTATACTGAACAAATCAGGATAATTAACTACATATCATCTCAAATATTTACACTCATTTGTGGTTAGGGCATGCTAGATTATTTGGTTATATGTGGTTAGGGCTTTCTTCTAGATTATTTGAAATATACACTATAACATGCAATGTAGTCAGTCACTGGGAAATGGCAGCACAGACCTTGCTCCCAACTACAGCTTGTTTGTAGCTGTTGATCAGCAGTATCTCCTCATATTCCCCTACTTAGTCCTATCCATAGTTTCTTACAACAATTTTCCTGTTCTCTCTCTACTTTTATGAAAATTCCACATGTGATGAGATAGTGTATGTGTTTTTGTGTGTGGCTTATTTCATTTAACATGATGTATCATTAAATGCTATTAAAAGTCATGTTAGTACATGACTCAAATGACATTATTTCCTTCTTCATTAATCACACATGGTTCTCATTGTGCATACTATACATCCCATTTTCTTTACTCTTATATCCAGTAATGAACACTATAAATGATTATGTACCTTGGCTATTATGAATAGTGCTGGAATAAACACTACAGCGCACCTATCTCTTCCACCTACTGATTTCACTTCTTTGATAAATAGACAGCAATGAGATTTCTGATCTATATATTAACCACGAGGTTACCTTTTGTTTGAAAGGGACCTTCATAACTTTTATAGTGATGGCTAAACTAATTTATTTTCCCATCAACAGTTTGAAAGGATCCTTTTCCTATACTTTAACCAACACTTGTTTTTACTTTTATTTATTTTGTATTTCCCTATTAGTCATTTTTAACTGGAATTCTCTCTGTGTACGTTATAGAATTATCTTTTTAAGATGTATTTTCTAATATGCAATATACATTTCTATAGTTAATGATATTTTACATACATTTATATGTATATATTCTCAAATTATTTCTTACATATTTCTGATTGTTAATTTATATTACTTGTGATATATATCTTACCAATACTTAAAAGTTAATTGTTTCATATATATATACACACATATATGTGACAAACACAAAGAAAATTGGAAGATATATAAATATATGTGTGTGTATATATGAAAATTCCACATGTGATGAGATTGTGCATGTGTGTGTATATATATATATATATATATATGTGTGTGTGTGTGTGTGTGTGTGTGTGTGTGTGTGTGTGTGTATTCCAATTTAATTTGCTTATGTCATATTGAAAAATATTGCTAAGTTCAGTATTAAGTGTATATTTTATGTGTCTAATTCTGCCTCATTTCTTACAAAGCATCAACCTCTACAGTCACAACTGCAGTTATGTATGGTCATATATTTAGGTGTTCTTATGGGATTTCCAACAGTGGGAGCAGAGGCTGCCTCTGACTGTTGTTTTTAGGGTCCCTTTTCCTCCTACTAGACTTCTTGGTCTCCAGCCTTGCCTAGTCTCACTGTAACTTGTTATGCCTTTGATATCCCTGGGAGGTCTGCTCATTTCTAAGGAGGAACAGATATAAGGGAGGGGCTGGGAGTAGAGGAAAAAGGGGACACCGTGGTCTGGGTGTAATATATGACAGAAGAATAAATTTTAAAATAGCTTCTTAAAATGATTTATTACTAAACAAAAATGACTCACTAAGATGGTTTATAGTACTAAACAACATAACAAAAAGAAAAAATAACATGAAAATGGCTTGTAGTACTTGTATACAAAAACAGAGAAAGATCCTAAGGTACTTAAGTTCTTTCTAATTTTTAACATTATTTAATAAATTTTTAAAAAAATATTTAGTCATCTACCACAAAGATTGATCATATGGATATCATTTTCACTTTAAAAGAAACAAATAATTGTTCCTATGCCATAATACAAGTTACATTTTCCAGGACCTTTGAACAGCTAAACCTTAGTTTGATTCTGAGTTTGGACTTTTGTTATGCCTTTCTTTTCTCTATGTTTATGTTAGGTATCCACTGATGTTCCATTTTTTAATTAATAGAAATTAAGAGAACTAGGTGCTTCCCAGTTCTCTTCAGCCAACCTGACCTTCTGTTTCCCCTCCCTCCCTACAGCTACCTTAGGAATTTCTTGTAGTACATATCTGCTAATCACCTCCTTTGTTTTAACTAGACTATAGTTTAGTCACAAAGTCACTTATGAGAACTTGATATTTGTGCTATACAACTTCTCAAAAGAAAGGATGCATCATGCTTCTCTGTAAGTCTGTTCTACAATGAAGTGTTCTTAGTTCTTAAACAGTGTTTCATCAGTTTCTTTAGAGATTTACACTTGATCTTTAGCCATACACATTTTAGAACACATTTGGCATGGTCCTCAATCCTGGAGTGTTATGTCTGTTTCCAGATACTGCTACAAGGCCAAAAGAACTGTTCTATGTGAACAACATAGTTTTCATATATTTATGAAAGGAAGGTTAATAAAATAAATACAAAAAATTAACAATTGAGTGACTCCATTCACAAACACTGCTTTCTGATACAAAAAAAATTAATTCCTTGGCTATTCTGAGATGGGGAAAAATAGTCTCCTACAGGGAAGAGAACACCAATTGGATATGCAACACTAAATCATAGCACTAAAAATTGCAAAAATAACATTACACAGACTAAATAGTTTGAATTTATGTATTTAGAAATATATGTATGCAACAACAATGAATGTAAAAGAATACAGGAATGTAAAAGAGTGAAGTGAGGTACATGCTTGGTTTGGAGGGAGGAAATGGAAGGGGACTTGATGTAATTACATTATAATCTCCCCAAACATAAAAACATAAATTCTGAATTCTTGGTATAGGAAAAAGTAGGCTAGTTCTGTAAAGACGTATTGTCCAAGCCAACTGATGACTATTGACTCAAGAATAAGTCTAAGGATGTTATGTCTAGCTTTTAATGTGATTGAAACCAAAGATCTAACCAGTCAATGCAGGGAAAAGCAAAGCCTCCTATAAGTTGTTCATCCTAAGGAATGCCCAAGACATAGGGAGGTCATGACTCTCCTGCTAGAACATTGTGATGCTAATTTACCATAGCTTTCTCGGGGCACATCTTAACAGTCTTGAAGTCACTGATCTTTACCCAGAGGTTCTATGTACAGAATCATGAAAATGGCTGTAGAGCATTTTGTTTGAAGGATGTGTAAGTGGTGCATTATGGTGCATTATTTATCACTTCCACTCCCCTTATTTGACTCAGAATAGTCCATGACTTTGAATTTCCAAAGGAAATAAATTGCTGCATTATTTGGGAATGCTTGGTTCTTTCCATTTTCCAGGCACAGTTTTTTAAATATTCTTTATTCTAATTGATCTTAATTCTTAAAATAAAAAATAACATGAAATTAAAGTTAAACAAACAAAGGTACCCTTTTAGTCAGCTACAAAGTATTTTTTTTTGAAAAAAAATATCTCTTATTTGGAGATGGATTCTAAGCAGGTATGAGTAGCTTAATTTGAAGTATTTTAAGTTTTTCAGTTTATATCCATTTCAAAAAGGTTATATAAATTTGTTTTCCTGCTATGGGTTGTGAATGCACAAACACTAAGTTCCAAGGCAGCAGACTTGTGCGATCACTTCATAAAACTCACTTGGCTTCATCGTTTCAGTGCAGATATGACAAGGCTGTTTATCAGTAGGTAATAAGATAGATAATTTAACTGTACAAGCTCTAATTGGTCTAATTCACTAACTGACCTCTCGCCACTTGATTCACTAGTACAATCGAGCTCTGATAAAGCCTTTAATTGTAAATTGCACACAGCTGTGAGCTGCTTCTCACGCTGGCACAAAAACACTATCATCGACTGTTTCTTCTCGGCGACCTGCTAATTTGGAGCGTATGTAACTGTTTTTAATGCTGAAGGCTTGACATACCACAAACAGCAGATGTTGCAGCTGCCCCGAGACGCTTTATTTAATTCAATTACGTCTTTTGGAGATATGTAAAAAAGCTAGGCAAGATGAGAGAGGGCAAGAGAATGTTAAAAATGGAGCCCCTGGTTGAGGCCCAGGTGGCTCGATAGGCAAATGATTGGGTGAATGTCTAAATGATCTTTTTAATTGAGTAGACTGACGGCTAATCAGGGTCATGAAGTGTTATCACACTGATGAGCTGAGAGGAGCCCTGGGCTGCTCTGCAATTAATGCTGCTTTTGTGAAAGAAGAAAAAAAGAAAGATCATGTATACCATCTGGCAATTGTTTATGATAAAAGCAGCAGTTTGCTGCAAATTCCAGTTAAATGCTATTCATAACATTATTTTTGCTGCTGCTCAGGGCAAGGACATGAATCCCAGGCCTTTGTCTGACTTCTTATTCTCCTGCACAACCAAAACATTCATTTTCTTCAACGTGTGTTATTATTAATTATTTGGCTGCTTGCTACTGTATAGCCTGAATGATCCTCTGTTGGATACGGCAATGCGAAGCCCAGCAAACACTTCTTGGACTCTACTTTGGCTCTCATGCCAATATATCCCATTTCAATAAAACAAAGCAAGAGCCAAAGTCACAGCCAAAAACCAGAGACTACAAGTCCAAAAAAAATTGTGTCCTAGACATATTGATGATGAATAAGGAGGGAGATGGAGTTCGTCAGAGTAGCACATATCTGTATGAAGTGATTTTTCTGTAGATGTCAAAGACATCAACATCTGCAAACTCTAACAAAAGAGAGAGATCGCTCAAATATATCCACTTCTCCTCATGTTCTCACTTAAGAAATTTTCATGTTAGAAGAATGCCAGCAAGAACAAAAGACAGGCAGACATAGCAGGTTACAGGGGTTCCCACGAGGGTAGTAGAGGGTTTGTGTGAAATAACTCTACAAAATGGCTGTGCATTTTTACCTCCAGTAACCTACAAAACCAAAACTCATTAACCAAATGATAGATTTTTAAATACTAGGCTACAAAAGGCTTAACTATGACTTTAAAAAGGAAGAGAAAGTCATTTATAGAGAAAGAGAGTAAGATAGAGAGAGAGATGGAGGAAGGGTATGTGGAAGGAGGGAGAGCTGGCTGATGTGTGTCACTTTTCAAAGTATTGAAGGTGCACAGATTCAGAAACATACAATGAGAAAATAAAGCTTGACTTGAAGTTAAGGAGTCACCTTTAGAGTACCAAAACCAGGGGGAAATTCAAAGTCAAACATGGTTTATAGAGTCAGATGCCACCACTGTGAATCTCTCTGGTCTTTCTGATGCAATAGGTGTGTGTTCTGACTTGGTAACTATAATCTAGTGGAAAGTTATAGTAGTTCCTGACACAGAGTCTACCCTCAGAGAGGCAAAAGCATCACTAATATAATTTACCATGAATGTGAACTGGCTGCTGTGATCCAAGGACAGCCTTGGAGAACCATGGGAACCTACAGGCAGACACGATGATATTGAAGTTAACTGACAAGTGATGTTCAGTTCTGTAAAAACTAAAATTATAAATGGTGCTACAAAGTGAATATGTCAGGTTGTGTCAGAGAAGACCTCCTAGGACATCGCTAGAAAGGCTCAATAGTTATTGAATAGTCATGTGGATATACTGTGTAAACGTATTCACATATACAAGTACAGAGCAAGTATCAGTGTAAAAGTATAGTGTATTTTTGACTTTTTGGAGAAGTATTGTATACATAGTCTTCACCAGGGTGTTAAGACTTCCTTCTGAAATGATTACAGAAGAGCACTGTTGGAAATAGTTACTTTATAACAAAAGTGTTTCAAAAAACATGAGTTGCTTTTGTAACCATAAAATTTTCACCCCAACAGATTGTGAACTCATTTATAAGAACTTCTGCAATGACCATTTCTAAAATGGTTTCCAGAATATTAAAACTCAAGTCACATGGTAGTTTCCTGTTTCATTGTTACAGAGACTTTAGCTGTGGGGGAATATCAGCTGTGTGTCAAAAGAGAATGTGATAATGGCCATGATAAGGAAGAAGGAATAAGAGTGAGAAATAGAAGAAGGAGAAGAAGGAGAAGAAGGAGAAGAAGAAGAAAAGAAGAAGAAGAAGAAGAAGAAGAAGA
>NW_022196912.1:54928321-54951007 GCF_008632895.1 Mastomys coucha
AGAAGAAGAAGAAGAAGAAGAAGAAGAAGAAGAAGAAGAAGAAGAAGAAGTAGTAGTAGAAGAAGAAGGTGTTTCCATGTTGTAGAATATTTCAGAAGAATATTTATCCAGCTAAAATTAGAGAAACAAAGCACACAACCATGTATGAAGATTAAACACACACACAGCACACACAGACATGCAGAACACACAACACACACACACACATAGATTTGGGGGGAGGTAAGAAACACAAGAGTCACATGGATGAAAGCAGCATTAAAGTACATAACATTATTAGCAGAGATTGATGCAACCTAACTCCAGCTTCCTTCTAGGAAAAGCAAGTTAAGCATTGTAGGAACTTAAAGAAAAGGAACTGAAACAAAGTGCATCATGCCAAAGGCCAACCTCTAATGGCTGAAAAGGTAAAGGGTTAGTGTCCTTTCAAAATTCTTTATGTGAGGGAAAATTATATTAATGTTGGTGAGAATGTTATAATAATACCAAATATTGACAGGGTCTTATTTGCCAGGGTTGTGGCTTCTTTAAATGTATAACCTTATTTGATCTTTATAATCTTGCCATGTGGGTGGTTTTATTTCCATATTTCTTATGAAATAAGCATACAACCAGACTTGTGGATTTAGGAAGGAGAGTAGCCTGGATTTAAATTAGCCTCTAATTTCAAAACTTTTACAACTCAACATTACTCCCCCCATGTAGAGATTGGGAGATATTTTTAGACAAGAGAATCATTTTGAGCTAAGAGTTAGCTTCATTTAATTCACATTTGCCTAAGTAATATTTTAAATTTATTTTACTGGCATAGTCTATTCTTTCAATAAAACTTGAATAGTACAGATACGCTAATCACTGCATACATATTTATTTAATGCACAAAGTAGTTTTGCTCATGCTTTATCACTTGTAAAATAAGGACACTTAAAGACTGAGCAAGGAATTCAACCCCATGAGGAGCTTAAGAAAAGATACTGGTTCTTTTTTTTATTTTTTCATTTCTTAAACAGTTTACTTTTTATTTAATACTGAAAAAACTAAATTATTTATTCATATTTTTATAGTATGACACTTTTATTAAATATGTTTATGTAGTAGTTAAAGAGTACTAGGAAACAAATGTAAAGTTCTTTAAAAAATTTTTATTCCTGTTGTTATTGTTATTATTTATTTTTATTATCATTACATGTGTACCTATGTGAAGGTATGTTCATTTGAAGCAGGTGCCCACAGAGCCTGAAGGCATTAGTTTCCCTAGAGTTGGAATTACAGGAGTCTCTGAGCTAGGGCTCGAACTTAGGTACACTGCAAAAACAGTGCTCATTCTTTACCTCTGAGCCATCTTTTATTCCCTTTCTTTTTCTTCCTTCCTTCCCTTCCTCCTCCCTTTCTTTATTCCTTTCTTTTCCTATATAAAGGAATATATTGTATGACAAAATAACTTTTTAAGTAAAGATGTAGAGGACAAGATATCCAATAAACCAAGTAATTTAATTTTTAATGGACTTCTGAGATGACTTCGGAGAGTGATGTCAGGATATTAAGAAAATACAATGATACCCAGTGTCTTTTACTTAAACTTCCTTCATATTACTAAACTTCCTTGAGACATCTGATTCCCATATGAAAGTTGGGATCTTGCTGCTGGATCAAAACTCCTTCACACAGACTGAGGAAGCACCTGTGTTTTTGCCACGTGAACATTTAGTGAAGAAAAACACTGGCTGAAAGAGGTGCATGCTAGGGCCCAGCCCAACAGCAGCAAACAAGTGCCTAACCTAAGGACGTCTCTATGGGAAAAGCACATGCAAACAGGTTTCATAAATCTCAGTGTCAGTCAACCAAGTGATAGAATGAGGGAGGAAATGGACAGATAGAATTTACACAACATTTTAATGTTATAGTTCACTGCAGAGTGTTGACAGGAAGGCACACACTAACATTACAAGGCTATGACACAGAAACAATGGAGACTCTATGAGAAAATCATTGAAATTGGGATGCAGTGGCAAGAAGCCTTTCTTTCCCTTTACATTACCTTCTTGTCATCCTGAGAAGTAGGACTGAAGATCAATAGTGCATTGTATTCGAGTACTACAGAGCCTCTGCTCTCTCTGTCTCTATCTCTCTGTCTCTCTGTCTCTCTGCATGTCTGTCTGTCTCTCTCTGTCTCTGTCTCTCTTTGTGTGTGTGTGTGTGTGTGTGTGTGTGTGTGTGTGTGTGTGTGTATGGATGTTTGTGTTTGTGTGTGTGTTTGTGTACATAATAGATATGTAGATGATTCATCCCTTTTCTTAGTAACTTTCAAATTTGAGATTATTGTCTTCAAAACCTGCAGTCTGGGGCCACAATGAATTAAAACTCATTTCTGGTTTAACAGCATTAATAGAACAGAAAGTAGGTAGGTGTTTTTAGGTTGTGTGGCATGCAGAGCCTTTGATGCTAGGAAAGAAGGTAAAAAGGGCAGCCATGCTAGGTAATTAAAGCTCACATGGAACCCAGCTTTGGGTTGAGCTCTGCAGGTTGGCTGCACAGAGGTCCTGCTGCTCTGCCAGCTCTAGCTCTGCTTATGGGTGTTCTGGGGAACTTTGGACTATTTGTCAAATATCTTCTGTCTCTCTCACCTGATTCAAGAGTAAAAAGGTGAATCACATCCCAACTTTGTCTTGAGGACTGAATGTGATAAGGCATTAGGCTCTTAGCACCCTCAATCAGGGGTGTTGATTGGTTTTGTTGTTGTACAAGATTAATGGTTACATGGCATAAAGTGAGTGAAATTGTATACAATGTATATACATATGTGACCTACATGTGACAGAGAAGATAAAATAGAGATACATAGTCTTATTATAAGTGATTTTAAAGCCATGAACATATCACTCAGACTAAGAGAGTCACTGTCAACACTGACACTTAGCCACACAAATGTAGATGCCACTCCTTCAGAAAGATATTAAGAAAGAGCTCACTACATCCTAAGATCTTAGAAGTGTGGGGAGCCGCAGCTGCCACCCTATATACATATATATTGAACACCTGGTCTCTGGCCAGAGCAGAGAGCATTGAGATAAACAAGCCTTAGTTGGAAAAGCTGTGTGCCTCTAGTCTATGATGCAAGCGGGCATGATTTCTTGTAGCCTATTATGCTTTGCTACATAGTTGATGCTGATTGGGACCAGGGAAAGTGTTTAACCCACAAGGGCTGGGGGCTGGAGAGAGAGTAAGTAAGATGTAATAGATATAGATAGATATAGATAGATATAGATAGAATTAGGGCTGGTGATGGGTTATGTAAGATTTAGGAGTAAGTATTTAGAATTGGGGCTGGTAATGGGATAGGAGAGAAGATGTATGTAAGAATAGAAGTAAGATGTAAGGATAGATGTAAGATATAGAATTAGGAATAAGTATGTAACTAATAAGATGTAACTAATAAGATGTAAGTAGTAATAAGTAAGATGTAAGAAGAAGATATAGAAAAATATAAAAGAAGCTAGCTAGTAAGAAGAAGTAAATATGAAGGTTCCTGATTAAACTGCATGGAGAAGGGCTTGGTGTTTGCCTCCTTACTTCTAACTGGACGGGTAAGGCGGCCGACAAGAAGTTCATAGAAGCTGGTTGAACAAGGGAGAACAAGAAGTTTGGGGAGCTTTGTTTATAAAAGTAGTTGGCTGTAAATGGTGCACATTTATCTTCAACCTATTAATATCTTAAATTACTACCACATGTAATAACTTCAAAGATCCTGATAGCCAAGAACTTGAACTTCTAAGATCACAAATATAGGTTCAGATTGTACTTGCTACAAGCTAACTATAGTATCTGTGTTAGTATAACACAGAATGATCAAAAATTCTAATAGTAAGCATTTTGATGACAAAATACACCAAGAAATGGAATGTTAAGACAAAGGAGTAGAGAATGATGTTTAGATTGGTACAGCTGGTTGAGTCCTCAAATTTTAATTAGTCATGATAAGGAAAAATCAAAAACACACATGTTCATTTAAAAAGATTTTAAAGATTATAGGAAGATTAAAATCAAATGTAATAAGTAAAAAGATCGTAAAAACTGAAATATAAGTGATGTTGGAATCAATGGGGTACTGCCATATTACTAGAAAAGTTCCAGTAACCATAGAGCCTTGAAAGCTGTTAACAGACAGTAATTAATAGCAGTAATTAATGTGCCGAATACTGTGCTACATTGTATGTGAAAACTCTTCTGCTCAATAACTTATTTTTACTGGTACAAATTATAACAAATAAACCCAGGTCCTCATTCTTACTTCTATCCTAATCTCTTTTCACGCTGTTCCACTTTGGCAAAGAAGCAAACCTGAGGTCACAGGCTGTATTTGCTTGCTACACCTTGTGCATATGCTACATACTTATTCTGATATTAATGACCAAAGGACATAGTACTATGAAAACCACATTTTCATGAACTTTTCTATTTCATTCATCATGAAGATCACTCTTCACTTTGATAATGGCAAGCTGCAGCAATATAGATTATCCCATTAATGCACAGTCCATAGACCCACTGTAATTATGTAAGAAATAAATGTGATTCATATGTTCTGCAAATGTTGGAAAAGCAGTTCATATCCAAGGAAGGGCATGAGGCCACTGTATTTGTCTTATTTTGATTCTTTGCTAACTCCTAGACCCTCTAAGGATACAAATTTTCAATGTTGTAAAAATATTTCACTCATGACGGAATAGGGAAGCCCAGAGAGAATATAACATATATTTCTTTGTCTAGGATTTTGTGATATTCCTAAAAATCAAAAGTCATTACCATAACAATAATTTAGTTCCCATACACTGTGAGATCCCACTTTGCAATAGCAGCTCTCCCCAGTGTTAAATGATCAGATACCAAGGAAGAAACTTAGCAAGACACATTCCACATTCTTCAATCCTCCATATTAACATTTCCTTGTAGCCATGTCCTTGTAAAGATTTGGACTTACAGGAGGGTCCCAGATGCCAGGGAAGTGATAGGCTCCCAAGACCTGATGGGGATGACTTTAACTGAAATGTGCAGCAAAAGGGAGATAGAATCTGTCGAGACCACCCTCAGTAGATATGCATGGCCCCATGTCAAGGGACAGGGCCACCTAGCCATCTCAAAGTTTTTAACCCAGAAATGTTCCTGTCCAAAGGAAAGACATGGACAAAAAGTAGAGCAGAAACTGAAGGACTGGCCATCTGGGAATTGCCCCACATGGGGATCCATCCTGTCTGCAGACAACAACCCCAGACACTGTTGCTGTTGCCAAGAGGGGTTTGCTGACAGGAACCTGGTGTGGATGTATATTGAGAGGTTCTGCCATCACCAGACCAATGCAGATGTGGATACTTGGAGCCATCCTTCAGACTGAGTTCAGGGACCCATTCAGTGGAGCTGGTGGAAGGACTGGAGGAGCAGTTGGTGATTGAAATCCCATAGAAGAATGTTGGCTGGCCGGACCACCCAGTGCTCCCAGGGACTAGACTACCAATCACGGAGTGTACAGGGAGGGATCCACGGCTCCAGATGTGTATGTAGCAGGGGAGGGCCTTGTCTGACATCAGTGGGAGGGGAAGCCTTGGTCCTGTGGAGGTTTGATGCCCCAGTGTAGGACAATGCTGGAGTGATGGGACGGATTGGTTAGGTGAGTGGTAGAACCTTTGCCTTCATAGAGGCAAAGGGGAGGGAAGAGAGGGTTAGTGATGGATTGGAGGGTTGTGGAGGGGCAACCAGGAAGTGGGATATCAGTTGAGATATAAACAAGTGGAATGATTAATAATAAAATAATAATAATAATAATAATAATAATAATAATAATAATAATAATAATAAAGATTTGGGCTTGATACTTCATGGGGAAAGTCTGAGTTGCATGCTGTGTGAATTTACACACATCATTATTGTCTAGGCACAATGTTGACAAAACCAAGTTCAACATGATAGTATTTGAAATTGCCTGCTATGGCAACTTTACACATAGATACTTAGAAACTTGTCATGCTCAACCAAGCAGAGGATATGTTATATTTATTCTTTTGTTTTATGTATATGAGTATTTTCCCTGTATGTGTATGTATATGTATGTGTGGATACCACATATGAAAATATTCTCCTATTTTTTCCATAAAGGAAAGAGATATTCTGTATTTAATAGAAGTCAAATGCACTTAGATCATTGACATGGTCAGGTCAAATGTAGAGACACAAGAGAACAAGATAACCTGGCAGATCCTGAGTGACGATTTCAACACAGGATCGAGAGACAGTCTGAAGTCACATAGAGGCATGACTTTAATGCTAGGGCATTTAGGAGTGGCTAGGAAAATGGCAGAACTGACAGCTCAACCTGGTATTTGGCAATCAGTACTGAGTGACTGAGAACAAGGACTCTGAAGACAGCACGAGCCTGGAGCACAAATAATGCCAGGATCTGCAAATAATAGCCACAGCTGCAAAGCCAAGTGCGCTGCATGGGAAAACACTGTAAGCTGCACGTCAATCCAACACACGTGCTCTGCCTGATGCCACTGCTGGTTTAAGTCTTAACAGCCTTCAAGGGGTCACAGACCTGGCTCCTTCACGAAGCACCAATGTTCTTATAAGCCACTTTACTGACTCCGTTAATATTGAACATTTCAGATAAAGTTTGAGTAATAATTTTACTTCTGTGAGTGTATTTCAGAAATTCAGAGGAAATGTTTTTTCTTATTTAAATAAATCTACATCAGCCTTGTTTATTGATGAGAAAATAGACATTAATTTTATAAAGAAGCTAATTATTCATGTGTACACCTTTATGCAGATAACAAAACATGTTGATTGAGTCAATCAACAAATGTTCTTTGTATGAACTTTATTTAAACAAATAAAAGTGTTTTTAATGTAATAACTATATACAGGAAAATAAATTCCTTTTAAATTTGGCAAGTTTCATTTTCTGCTCTCTCCCTCTCTCTCTTTCTCTCTCTCTCTCTCTCTCTCTCTCTCTCTCTCTCTCTCTCTGTGTGTGTGTGTGTGTGTGTGTGTGTGTGTGTGTGTGTATCTGTATATGTTTCTATTAAGGAGTAAATATGAACTTCCACAGGTACACAAAGCAGTACCTTTAATAGAAAAGCAGCCATTTCTAAAAGATTCTTTAAAATTAAACCATTTCCTTTGTTATTTAGTGCAATAAGAGCTTGAGTATTCCTAATGATATATTAATTGACCTGTTGTTACATAGCATAAATAGCAGAAAGCTATATTCAACATCCCTAATATCAAACTGTAGAGAGAATTTTGGTTTCTTTAAAAACCCAGTTATGTTATGTAAATATGTTTTTCGTTTTAATCCCAGGTGTGGGATATGGGACTGCTTCAGATTGTCCACAGAAGCTAACAATGATTTGTCTTGTCCTCCGACAGGAACGTGATTCGAACAGCTGAAGATAGTTTACATTTAGAACTCTGGGGACTCTTGAGGGGGTATAAAATAGTGAGAAGCCCGTAAGGCTGTACGGCTGCTCCTCCTCCTGCTGCTGTGATTTGTCACCTGGTTCTGAGCAAAGTGACTAGAGGCAGAAATTGGTTATCGTGATGATGAAGTGGCTCCAAGAAACTCGATGTCCTTAGCCAACAGGAAGTAGTGTAATGATATGACTGCTCCCTTTCCCTCTAAATTTCGTGCTCCCTTGCCTAGTGCTGATGGATTGGAAGAGATTAGGGTGGAGAAAGGTGATAAGAACCCAGTAAAATAGCCAAAGAGTCTTGTTACATCCAGCATCTTCCTTTTGGTTTATGACACATGACCTTTGGTGGTGAACTTTTCTGTTTTTCTTGAACACAGAAGCTAAATAAAGCTTCCATCTTTTTGTTCCTAAGTGTGATTATAAAGCAAAGATAGGAAGGAAACGTAGATTAAAGAGGAATCGGAGCAAAGAAAACCAGGAAGCATTTCTCAACTAAGTCAAAGATCCACACAGCAGGGTTTACAGCTTAGCCATGTTGGAGATATGTGCACAGTTTCTGGGACTCTGCTCCGGAAAGAGGAAAAGAAATATTGACAAGTTAGCCTGTCTCCAAACTCCTATTGACAAAATTGTGTTCCACAGGAACATTGACTGCCAGCACTTCTGTATTAAAATGCTCTGTTCTCCCTTTGATCTGTTGAACCAACCAGGTTTCAGAACTCTGAGAAGCTGTGACTCACCTGAGGCCACAAGGGTAGAGGAAGCTTCCAGTCAGTTTAGGCCTTAGGAGGCACTCCGTTCCTTCCATAATGACCCAAGTGACAGTCAAATGATCTTCACTGAGAGAGAATGCAGAGGCCAAAACATCAGCAACTTTCCCATCTGGGACAGGGAAGGTGAAAATGACAAAGCCTGGTCCTAAACAAATGTCTACTTTGTCTCTAAAGGAGTTCATGCACTTCAGTGCATTCAGGGGCACACAGTCACAAGTCAACTCAACAACTATTGCCAACTAGTATTTATGAATTTTCAAAGTGCTCGGAATCTCTACCAAAGTATTTTTATCCATCTCTTAAATCCCACAATTGGTTCAATATGCTAATCTGTAGAATTGATACAATAGCATAGAAATGTTCTCAGTGGTAAGTGACCACTGACATTAACAAAAGCACAGAGTGGTTAACAAAGACAATTAGTGTCAATCTCTGGCCTCCATATGCACCCATGTCTGTATGCATGCACATTAAGGCACACATACAAGTAGGAAAATCAGAAAATGTATCCATGAAATGTTTCATTCAAATTAACAATTGTGTTCTCAATAGCAAAGTATTTACTTATTCCCAATACCACTGTTGTTGTTGTTATTATTATTATTATTATTATTATTATTATTATTATTATTATTATTAAATTATCATCATCGTCATCATTATTGTCTGTACTTCCACATATTATAAGAAGTTATTTGAATAAGTGTAGTAGTTTCATTTCTTAACATTATTGGACTAAAAGTGGATATTATAGTGGTAAAAAATAATCTGAATGTGTCAGTCTCACAGTCAATAGAAATGATTAAACTCTATTAAAATAAAGAATGGACAGATATATAAATAAGAACACGAACCTACTGTGTGTGAAATTCCCAGCCACCTGATGTCAAGATACTTAATTTACCTTGCTTTATTCAATTGTTACTAGAAGTCAAAGGATATGGCAGCCAGAGCAAAGCTTTAGGGATTATGATCTATACTCTATCACTCTTCTGCTCTGACTTACTCTTGGAAGGTGATTTTCTTTTCTTTCTTTCTTTCTTTCTTTCTTTCTTTCTTTCTTTCTTTCTCTCTGTCTCTCTCTGTCTCTCTCTGTCTCTCTCTCCCTTTCTTTTTAGATTACATAGTGCTTTGTTAACCTTAACTTTGTTTTTGTTTTTAAAGATATTTTCTTTTTTCTGTGATTTTTTTTCAAAACAGGGTTTCTCTGCCTAGCCCTGGCTGTCCTGGAATTCACTCTGTAGACCAGACTGGCCTCGAACTCAGAAATCCTCCTGCCTCTGCCTCCCAAGTGCTGGGATTAAAGGCATGAGGCACCACCTCCTGGCTTAGATATTTTCTTTATATACATTTCAAATGTTATCCCCCTTCCTGGTTTCCACTCTGTAAAACAAAACAAAACAAAACAAAACAAAACAAAACAAAAAACCAAAAACTTCCCTCCTCCCTCCCTGTGCATTCCCCTACACTGGGGTATAAATCTTCACAGAATCAAGGGCCTCTCCTCCCATTGATGACCTAATAGGCCATCCTCTGCTATACATATGCTGCTGGAGCCATGGGTCCCACCATGTGTACTCTTTGGTTGGTGGTTTAGTCCCTGGGAGCTCTGAGGGTACTAGTTAGTTCATATTGTTGTTCATCCTAAGGGGCTGCAAATCCTTCAGCTCCTTAGGTCCTTTCTCTAGCTCCTTCATTGAGAACCTTGTGCTCAGTCCAATGGATGGCTGTGAGCCTCCACTTTTCTATTAGTCGGGCATTGGTGGAGCCTCTCAGGAGACAGTTATATCAGACTCCTGTCAGCCAGCACTTGCTGGAATCCACAATAGTGTGTGGGTTTGCTGATTGAATATGGAAAGGATTCCCAGGTGGGGCAGTCTCTGGATTGTCCTTCTTTCAGTCTCTGCTCCACACTTTGTTTCTGCAACTCCTTCCATGGGTATTTGTTTTGAAAATGACACATAGAACAAAACCATGTTACAGACCACACTTGCTATATCAATTAGATATTATGGATGAGAAATAAATTAGTCTCCCAGTCGGTTGCAGACTTATGATTCCTTATTAGAACATGCACTGCCAATATTTCTTAAAGAAAGCTACCACATTAGATTGGGTGCCATTGAAACAAAAGGTATATGTTTATGAACTGGTTTCAGGGCCAGGTGGCATGGTGTGAAGAAACATTTTGTAGGGTTAGAGGGCTGGGGGTGTGTGACACAGATTTCTTCTGTAATGATGAAGATTAGTAATGGGTCATTGAAATTTGGGAAGTTAAGAGAGATGGAAAAAGCAATACTATAGGTGCTTGTTTGTAGATGTTTATTTTATTTTATTTTTTGGACAGGTATCAGGAGAAAGAGGTTGGTGTAGGAAAAAATAAAAAATAATTGACCTCTAGGGAAAGAAAATATGAATTTAAAAGCTTGAAAACCTAAACAGGAGAGAAGAGGTGAATCTGTGAACTCTGAGTTTCCTAGCAGTCTTCATTTTGAATTAGAAAAAAACTGATTAACTCACCTGGCAGAGAAGAACAAACTAATCATGTGTGTGTCAAACATTTTGCTACTAGTACTATAACTCTATAATAAATACTCCATTCACTTAAAAACTTAAGGTATATTTCTATCTTAAATTGATTAACATATAATGGGAACACTTTGAGTTCAGCAAAGATACTGTTTATAAGTTGAGTTAGGAGGGCCATGTACACTATTAAATGAAATGCATAGGGGAATTCTGTGCTTCTTTGGGTCGTTTTAAAGTTTTAATGTTATTATTAAGTTTAATGGACAGAGAGAAAGAGAGAGGAGAGAGACAGACACACACACAAACACATAGATACACAGAGAGATACACAGACACACAAATAGTCACCAAGCTTGTATTTATTTTATTTTGAATCAGTCCTTTGTTGTGGAAACTTATCTATGAATCTTGTGAGAAATAAGAGAAAATATTGCTTTCATTCCCAGAGCAATAGAGATACTACACTGTAAAGATTTTCCCCCAAAATGACAGGAACTGAGACAACTGAAGGCAGGGTAGAAGATAGAAGAAATGGTGGAGAAAAAAATAGTTATACAGTACACTGACAATTGAGATTAAATATAAATTTTATATCAATTTTTACAAGAAGCAAGCTCTTATGAAAGGGGAAAACTGCAAACATCTAAAACTGACTCATAAAAATTTTTATTCCTCAAATATCACAAATTAGATTAAAGTTCATATACAAGGTAAATCCTAGGTACTATAGACAGCTTCTAAAAAATATTTGACACCAATATTTAAGGCTCATATCAAGTAGTCCAAAATGGCAAAAAAGAATACTCCGTAAGTTTGCTATTATATTAAGGTTAAAATCACTTGATACTAATATGAGAAAAATAAAATATGATTTATGGAGTTAAATGTGTAATATTTTGAGAACATATTAACAATGTATATTATAAATATTTCAATGAATTAAAAATGTGGTTAAATTGAATTTAATGAGAGTCAAAATCAATGTCTCATTGGAAAAAATTAATAAGTTACCCTAATAAGTAAAGCTTTGTCAGCATATACAGGAAATTATCAGTAAATATTAATAAATAAATTAACAATCTTTCATTTGACATGAACAAATATTAACTAATATAAAAAGAATAATTAAAAACCTGTCAGTGGTAAGACATTTTAAGGCATGCCCTTTATGATCATGTACTATATAAAAACTTAATATTTATATAAATAGCATTTTCTTGACTTCTCATTATGCATAAATTCTAGCTAGGAAAATGTAGAAGTAGATAACATGAAAATTCTTCTAAGACTTGGGAATTATATGAAATGATCAGCAATGATATAAGAAATGATTATTGGAACAACCACAAAAAAACAGGAATTTTATCTTGATATATCAAATTAGTCATCTAGTGCACTTACCATGGGAATTTTATATGTAAGACAAAAATTTAAAACTGCCTTTTTATATGTAAGAAAAAAGAGCCATTGATAAATACTTTAGAGGAATTAAATGGGACCTAGAAACTGACAAGCTCTGCTGTAGCCACAGATAGAAAAACTACTTCACAAACAACCCAAGCCCCCATCCATCCTACCCCCTAGACAAATTTAAAACAGACAGGAGAGACCTTAGACTTCTTAAGCATGGTTCAAATGACACTGATAACTTCTGGGCTGCAATGTTGACAAATTCACAGTTTCTAATGAAAGTCAGACACCATCTCTTGAAATATGCTAAGAGCCCTTACAGCTGAGTGTTCTTATTCTGATTTACATTTATGTGTATGCTTCTGTGTTGAGCTTGTGTATGTGAATATAGGTGTCAGTGGAGGCTAGAGGTATTGGGAGGCCAGGAGATATTACCTAGAATTTCAGTTACAGACATTGTGAGCCATCTAGTTATGGTCCTAGGAACCGAACTTGAGTCCTCTGAAAGAGTACTCCATGCTCTTAGCCAAGGCATCGTCTTTCAAGCTCCAATGAGAAGAACTTGTAGTTGTGAAATTCTGTTCATTTTTTGACATGGTAATGAATGCACTTATATTTTATTTTATTTTTTCAAACATATACATGCTTCAGATACAGTCATATTATGTTTTATAACACCTTTGCTATACTCAAGCTGAGAGCAAGCTGAAGACTATGGGGATCAATGTTCTGTTCCTTTCTGATATGGAGGGCAGAGGCTCTCAGCTTCCCACTGTGCCGTCTGGCTCATGTCACCTCCATGACCAGGGACAATTCCAGCCAGGTGCCATCTGTTCTGTTGGCACTTGAGGTTGAAGTCAACCAACACATGTCAACAGAGTCCCACCCTCTCCGGTGCTGGATCTTTGCCTGGGCTTGGCCCGATCAAGTTACCCTGGAATCCAATACTATTTTAAATCTACTCTTACAGCCTCTTGAAGACATACGTGCTTTATTTATTTTGTTCTTTTCTTTTTAAAACAGCATCTATTTGTTTACTTGTTAACACAGTATCTTGTAGTTATTCTTTGACAATTTCACACATGTAAACAATGTATCTTGTTCATGTCTAAGTCCAACTTCTACTTCCTACTTTTTCTAGGTCCCTCTAATATGTCCCCCCTCCCTAGGTCCTACCACCTTCCCATCCTCTCCCTACTTTTCCTCCTGTAACCCACTGAGTTTAATTGATGCTGCCTGATGTAATGTTGATTGATCTCATTGCTTGATCTTGCACATGTATTGTTCTTAAGTGTTACCTTAACCCAATATGAGCCAAGTCAAGCTGTAATGGGAGCAGGAAGACCTGAATGAGTGACAGTCTGAGTATTTTGTTGATACAGGCACAACCGTATCAAGGACCCTGGAGCCTCACACTCAGAAGGATATCAAGCTCTTCATGAGTGGGTGAATTCAAGTGTTGAAAGTTTAGGCAGAAAATGTTCAACATAGCAGACTCCTCATGGGTATTTATGGCCTGAAGACTACTTCCGTACAGAATTACTAGATTGCTTAAATAATAGAAAATTCCTAGGCAAAGTGCTTTTCCTCATTAATTACTGTAGCTAAGCACTGTGGGAAGAGATGGACACTTAAGGCAAGGGACCTAACTGGATAAACTCAAGAGGCATATTTCTCAGAGTGCATTTCTAATGGCTCCAACATAGTCTCCTTAGTGTGGAACTTATGTGATGGATGGCCCTTAGACTCTGCTTAGTTCACTTAATAATTCTCTGATGAAACACTTACTAAAACCAGTTCAGGCAGGAAATGGTTTATTTCAGATTACTGTTTGCAATCTGGCTTGTTCCTCATTGCTTGTTCAGCCTGCTTTCTTACACAATGCAGGGGCACCAACCCAGTGGCATCACATTTGTCCCATTGGATGAACCCATCCACATCAATCACCAGTCAAGAAAAGGCACCACCAACTTGCTTGTAGGCTAGTCTTAATGGAAGGGCTCTCTCAATTAAGACACTCTTTTCTTCAATACATCAAAGTTTGTGTTAAACTAAGAAACTCTCTCTCTCTCTCTCTCTCTCTCTCTCTCTCTCTCTCTCTCTCTCTCTCTCTCTCTCTCTTACACACACACACACACACACACACACAAACTCCGTATGCCTTTCCTCCCTAAGATCCTACAGTATTCACAGTAGAATCACTTGATGTTCATACACTAAAACATGACATTTTCATTGGCTAGAAATCCCAACCAGGAGGGTAAGGTGGGGGTAAGTGGTTAAAGAATGGAGGAAACATGGAGGCAAGTAGGACACAGAAGCACTTCTGCATATAGGACACGGAAGCACTCCCGTGACACAGAAAAACAAAGTTGTGTTCCAACTGAATTAAAGCCCTCATAGTCTTTAAATTACAACATTAATGACAAAGATGGCCTCTGGTTCTGATGAAACTGACATGAATTTAACTAGAAGCAGAAATGTCTCAACATGATAGGGGTGAAAAGATCCTTCTTTAAACGACGTATAGGGAGGGATCAGTGGGTAAGCTAAAAGGACTGTAAGGAAGCTTATCCTTTCTGAAAAGTGATAAGAGGGAGAAAAGAATGCAAAGTGAAAGTCCATAGAGGCAGGGTACAGCTGAGCCAAGCTGTTCATGGCTGGTAAGGAGGAAGAGGGAAGATACAGTACTACTTACACCGTCCTTCACAGGCATAACCCAGTGCTCTTAATACACCCCAGTAGTCCTGTTCTCCTGAAGGTTCTCTCACCTTCCAAAAGAGACTCACTAGGTCCAAACCCTTAACACATGAGCCTCTGATGGGCATTCCAGATCCAAGTGTCTTCAGTGTACCAAGCATAGTGGTATCACTGTGCCAACATCACCTTTGCTAGTGATTCAAATGTCAGTTCTGTTGATTTGAAAGATGTTTCCAAATTAAGCAACTAAGTCCACTGCTACCTTCAAAGTATATAAACGATTCAGTTTCAATACTTGTTCAGAGTCCCTCCAGCCTCAATAACCCAAGGGTATCCACTTTTTTGCTACTGAGGTTCCGTCTTCTGCATTGGCTATTTCTACATTCCAAAAAACTGATATCACCAGACCAGCAATGTCTTCAGACTGTGTCCCCTAATACACTTGCAACCAGATATGGTATATTTATTAATTTTGTTCCATTAATTTTAGAGATTCAGTTTCATTTCCTGAGAATGCAGCTTACTTAGTTTAAGATGATGATTAGCTTCCTATTCTCTGCCAAAATTTATATAGTTAATTCCCCACAACTACGGTGAAGTCTTTTTGTTCTCACAAACCATTCTACCATTTAGCTATATTTCAGCTCTTGATTCACACTAATCCTGAGCTGGCTTTAAACACCTCCTGCTACTTCCTCCAAGTGTATAACATTAACCATTATACCCAGAATATGAACATATAATTATTGACTGAAATTATTAAATCATGTAATAGACCTCAATAATTTACTAATTCTCTCTAATCAAGACTGCAGTATTTGAGGAGCATGTCTTCATCCCATCTACCCAATCCATCCATACTGAGGCCTCAGAATCTGGTGATCACCACCATCATATCTTTTTTTTTTTTTATATGAGCTCTGCTTTTGAAGTGCTTTAAATCAAATCCAAGACCTTGTATATGCGAAACACATCCTTTTTAGATCCTTTATGTGAGATGGTAGAGGAGGAGTCTTTCAGTGATTGGTTTCTTTCACTTCATAAGTGAAAGATGGCCTCCAGTATAATCCATGTGGCTTATGCTTGCGCAAGTGATAGAATGCCTTTTATTGTTAAAGATTGAATAGAACACAGAGAGAGAGAGAAAGAGAGAGAGAAAGAGAGAGAAAGAGAGGGGGGAAGCAAGGGAGAGAGAGCTAGAGAGAAATATTTGCCCATTCATCCCTTAGTCAGCAGAGTTGGATTCTATTTGCTTTAATTTGTGACTAATGTTGTAACAAATAGGGAGGGTAGACAATATTTTGAGATACTTACTTAATTATTTTTAATAAATATCCAGAGTTGGGATTCTTGGATCCTATTGCTTTTCTATTTTCCATTTTTGAGCTAGCCTGCCTATCTTTTTCCACAATGGCTACACTCATTTACACCCTCCTTACAGTGCCTGAGGATTCTCAAAAGAGATTATCTTGCCACAGTTATGACTCTTTATACTATTTTAAAAACTTAATGGAGAATGTTGCTTTATAATATTGGTCCTCCCTCCCATGACACTTCCCAATCACCAAAGCCACCACCTCGCCTCTTCCTGCCCCTCTTTCTCCTCCTGTCACACTATCACAACCTTCCACATGAAACACTGTTCTTGGACTGTCACTACCATTTCTCTCCTTTGTTATAAACAAACACTATTAGCCTTCATAACCCTACACAGTTATCAGTACATATTTTCCACCACTGTAACAACTAGTTCTTCCATTTTAACCCAATAAATACACTAATGTATTGTTGCCATAAAAATATTGCATGTTTTATAACACTCTCCAACTGTACCAAGATTTTTTTTGGAGACCTCAGTCATTTTAAATTGGTTTGATTGACTAATAATGTTCAAATGGGAACCTTGACTATGGGGCCAACACAACATAATCCATTCTTTTACACAGTTTTATTTCTTCTTTTCTTAAATATTTTTCTCCGATATTCAGGATAACTCACACCCTGCTCTTTAAACTTTCTTTTACTGTTTGAAAAACTCAAATAGTACAAATACTTATGCAGAATTGAAACAAATAATGAATGTTAATTATGATATATATTTTTGAAATGTTATATTAGGGCTTTTATAGAAGCTAGCCAGTTGACTATTTTAAACATTTTAGTAGATATATTTCCCCAAGCAGCTCCTGTATAAGATTCTCACTTCAGGCTTTTCTACTTCTTTTTACCTTAATGTCCCAACAGTCCTTCTGTCCTAGAAACCGTGAAGTTATTCTACTTAGCCAGTTGCATTTTGTCTTGTGCAATTCCTTCTTTGGATTCTTCTCTATTTTGAAACCATCAGCAACTAATAGCCACTTATTAAATGCCCTCAAAGTCTCTGAGTACTGACTTGACCATCTCTTCTGACCTGCCCCACACATTGTAACTATAGTGTATGTCCACCAGAATGGAAGCTGACTTGATCAAACCACCCAAAACCCATTTATTATTCCCTTATGCCCCACCTGACATTTGCCAAGTATCATCGGAGGATAAAATACCTTCGGCAAGTGGCTTGTGAGAACTTTTGGGTTCTGATTTTTTTTCTAGGTGGTTCTAAACATACTCCAATTAACTACATCAACTTATCTTTAAGTTTGCAGTCTGGACAGGTAGCATGGAATACAATAGTGATAAATACTAGAGAGAAATATGGAATCTCAAAAAAAATGTCTTCCAATACTGAACTTCTTGCACATCCTTTCTCCTTTGAACTATCAACTTCTGAGTCATTACTATGATTTTCTCACTGCATTTCTAAGAGAGGAGAGGTTACATTTATTTTCAACTTCAGGAATGATGACAAACACTTATATTCAGTAACAAAATTATTGTGACACTTTAGCTGTAGAAAGAAATATCTTTGAAATAAATTGATCAAGGAGGAAATCTTGAAGTGAATCTTGTGTTGATGGCATATTTTTAGAGTGTGCTCCTTTGATCAAATCGAAGAGACCCTGAGTACTCTAAATGCACAGAAAAATTATGAATAATACTAAAATGTAGTTGTATAGTGATATCTGTTTTTTATAACTAAGTTTGTCCACCTTTATGCCCACTTTGGGACAAATGAATACTTCTCAACAAATATACATCAAATATTAAGGGAAGTATTTTAATCAAACAAAATGATGAGGCTATCATTGGACAATAAATACAAAATTAAATGTGATTTATTTTGAAGTCTTGGCTCTTTCTTAATCCCATAGGAAGCAGCAATTTGGAGTGGCAAAACAAAACAAAAATATCTTCTAAATTATCATATAGATAAAATTTAATATTTGGAAGGTGGATTTCTTTTCATTAAAATGTGTGACTAAACTTTATTAAAGCAGCAGTTATAAGTACTGAGTTTTCAAGAATATCCATTCAAAAGTTTTGAGTTTGGTACTGTAATTAATCACCTGCATCCTTTATTCCAGATGTTAAACATTTCAGGAATTTGGTTTAAAACTTTAAAAACGCATTACAGGATGATTCTTTAGATTTCTGTAAACAACCTGAATTTGTCCATTTGTGTATATAAAATATGTCATCATGACAATATTCACCTATGAAATTATGTTTATCTCTGAAATCTGTGTTTGCATCATGAGTTTACACAACAATATAAATCTCTTGTACTTTATGTAGTATTATATTGAAATCCATTTACTTAGAAAATATTTACACAATCAAATGCTCTTTGTAAATTTGCAAGGAAAAATACCAAGTTCTACTGAATAAAATTTAATATTAAAAGTTCAGATTCTAAATTTAAAGCAAGATTAGTTTGTCTACAGTGTCTCAGTAAAAATCTTTGCTTGACTTGAATTCATTGATCTTTTATGAATTGGATAGTGATTATCTCAATGCTCCTCCATGATCAGAGAGTTACTTACAATCAAATACCTTGCAAATAGTTATAACTGGTTACTCTGATTAAAAAAACAGAGTATACACTGAAATCTATAGAATTCTGATTCTATAAATTGGGACAAGTCCTCACTATACACTGTCATCTTATTTGTATGGTACTCAGATAAATTTTGGCTTGGAGTTGCTTTAGTCTCCCTTGAATTTGGTTGTAATTTCAAAGACGGGAAGGTTAAGTCCAGTATTCCATAATGCTTATTGTAATTAGAAAAGGTGATGATTAGGGAAATATCCTCTTTCAATGAAGTTGTTTTGCCAATGAATGTAAAACAATCTTTATTGAGTATCAGTACATTATTTCTTCTATGTGTATTTAATCTGATACTTTTTCGATATTATATGCACTAATTTCTACTTTTATAAATTTAAAATAACCTTTAAATAACACATTATCAGTTGATCTTCCCTTCCCAAAAGAAAGAAAGAAAACAAACAAACAAACAAGCAAACAAACAAAAAGCCTTCGATAATCTGCCTTTGGCTAACAGAGTAAATTGACATGAATTCCTCAGTTGCTTTCAAAAAAGACTATGAGAGAAATGTGATATTTCTTTTTCTTAAACAGAAAGAACAAAAGCATTTATTTTACTCCATTATTCATTAAGAATTTCATACAAGAATATTCTATTACATAATTTGTGCTCTATTCTCAAAAAGAAAGAAAAAAGAAACTAAGAAACAAAGAAATAAAGATAGCAGATAAAGATGAGATTCACATGCACAGAAGTTTAGAATCTCATTTAAGCTGGAAACAAGAGTAGAACTTAGAAGCTGTAGTTTCTAGTTTTACTTCTGTCAGGTTACCTTAAAGTTCCCTTTTGGAATCACAAATTTTAATAATATATCTTTTTATCCAACAAGGAACAATTTAAATGGCTATAAATGAGTGAATTTTATTTAAATAGCTGTTTAAAGTATCATTAAAAATAACTCTGTTAATCTTATAATGACCTTTGGGAGAATATCTTAAATATTAATTACATATTACATAATTATAACTAATTAACATTATAAGCTAATTAGCATATTAGAGAAAGTCAAGGAATCAGGAAATGAAGAGAAAAAAGAGTAAGAAATAAATCAAGATTTGAACAGAATGTGGGTGATTTACAGATTCCATAAATAGTTATTTTTTCTAATTTCTCTCCACTAATCTATTCATGTTCAATAATAATGAATTGTTAAAATTCCATTTTGAAATAAGCAAATACAATTTTACAGCCTAAAGGCATATGTATATGTGCATATACATATATAATATTTATGTGTATGTATACATGTATATACGTGTATAATATTATCATAAAACCCCTTGAAATGTGATTGGACATAGTAGATGTTTGTACACATATATTTGTTTGTTCATATATGTGATAGACAAATATATGAGCATCACACACAAACATGTACACAGGAACTCTCACACATACATGGTTCCATGTGTTTGAAAGTAGAGTAAATATTTTATATTCTCAGTAGAGAATTCTTCAGGATTCACTCATAGAATGGAGACATGATACACAGAGATGTGTCTGGAGTTGTGAAGTCTCATTCTGGAATCCGTGTTGTACAAGGCTAACACTGTGGCCATGAGCCTTCCATCCTCACCTAGCACAATTTCTCCTTTCTGTTTTTACTCTCAAATGCAGAAACTTTGTTACTAGATTGTTATTGTCCAAATTCTCTATTGTGTATTTATGTCATAGGAATGACTGTGTGAAACAAATGCTTGCCAACTAATGACCCTCATATACTACCCATTATACAAGTGTACATACATTCTTGAGAAAAAAAGGTCTTTGAATATACATTGCTATCTTGACTATGTATTTTTTATTAAATAATTTTATTAAATTTTGCTAAATCATTTTATTAAATTCATATTATCCTAAAAAATTCCTCAATAGGAAAACAAAATCTGCCAAAACAATACACAGTGTGCAGGAAACATAGAATTATATCCTTTGATCATCTTTTTAAAACATTTGCTTCAATGTCTGACATGTAAATAAATAAAATAATAAAAAATGAAGAAAAATTTTCATAACTACCTTGCTCTTGTTCCTCTGAGTAATTTAGGGAAAACATTTGGATTTTAAATGTGAATATGTAGGAATATTTTGGTTCTTGATGAATTAAAAATATACAGCCTAGATCACCAATAGAAATACTGGGAGAGGATAAAATGTATTCTGGGGAAGTTGCTGGTTATAATTCAGATCTTATAATACTTCATTGAAGCGTAAAATTTCCTAGAAAGGTTTTTCACAAGGGTATATCTCTCAGGCACTGAGTGCGACATCAGGAGATAACCTGTAGGAGCAAGGGCTATGTGTTTAGGAAATTTACACCATCTATCAACGTTTTCAAGCAGAAGGAGGAAGGGAAGGTTGACTAGTCTTTCAGCCATAGTGAAGAGCCATAGTCCAGTTCTTGGTCTGTAATTCAGCATTAGTTTAATGGTACCACCAAATAAGAATGCAAAAATGCATCACAAAAATAATATGTCTACATATAACTATAGAAGAGCAACTGAAGATGAACTGGCTCAAGGAAGGGTGGAGGAGTTAGAAAGAGCATGACTTTTGTGAGTCTGTAGGTGCTAGAATATATGGAAATTGGGAGTTTTTTTTCTTTTAAAGTTGTATATTGATTTATCAATGGACATCTGTGTGCATAGCTATGCCTATATTTATTGTTGTAGCTGTCCATCCACTCTGAGCGGTACCTACATGTCCATGCTTGTGCAGGTATACAGGTAAACTCCTAATATGAAAGTTCTTTTGAGGCGTTTTCACGCATTAATACTTCAAAAGATTTTATGTAAGCTGATAGTCTTTGTAATAAGAACCTTTACCTGATGAGCCATCTCACCAGACATAACTGTATTTTAAATATCGTCATGAATTTTTTTTCTCATCAGATATAAAGCACCTACAAAGGATTTCTAAAATTTGTATAAAATTTTGCATCTAAGTGAGAATTATTGCTTTCTAATGGCATGCATTTTCTAACAGAAAAAGTAAATTTGACGTAATTCCATATCTACTCCCATTATTAAGGTTATTAATATTGCCTGAGGTCGTTTACAGTCACCTGTTTCACTTATTGCTATCAATCTTACTAGCTTAACGTTTAGTCTGAAGTTCATCTTTACAACAAACCTCAACACAAGTGCCACTAATGTGCCACTTAGAGTCGCCAGGACACATATGCAAACTGGGAAGCACTCACTGGCAGAGTCAGAACAGTGCTATTTTAATTGCAAACACATTGCATGATTAGTCAGCCCAGCAAGTCTTGCACCCGAAGGCACAGATGTCTTCTGGCTGGACCTCCTGGGCGATTGGCAACCGGACCACTTGTACTGCTTGCTGTTAATGAGAAGTCTATTGGGGAGCTATGAATGCTCCGGTGCCCAGTGGGAGATAACTGTTCAAAGCCACTTTCAATTTTTCCATTCCTTAGCACCTTTTTAAAACAAAGAGAATCACTTTTAAACACCTGATATGCATTTTTTTTTTTAGAATAGTAAACTAACGTTTAAGAAAAGAGCAAGCTAAAAAGTAAGTAGCATATGGCTCACTAATAACTTAAGCCTGAGTATTTCTGAAGCTCCATTTCTTGTTGTGCAGATTTCCTAAGAATGAACAGTGCAACGTTAAAGAGCCAGCTGGGAAGAACTCTGGAGAGTGTGTGCTGACATGTTAGATATGTTTGTCTGCCTGCCTGCCTGCTGCCTGTCTGTCTGCCTGCCTCCTTCCTTCCTTCCTTCCTCCCTTCCTTCCTTCCTTCCTTCCTTCTTTCCTTCCTTCGTTCCTCCTTTCCTTCCTTCCTTCCTTCCTTCCTTC
>NW_022196912.1:54951017-54976601 GCF_008632895.1 Mastomys coucha
TCTTTCTTTCTTTCTCTCTATCCCTAATGTTGTCGCTCTTCCTGGTCCCCACTCCCACTCACAGAGATTATCCCCCAGTGCCCCTGCCCTTTGCCTTGGAGAGGGCGCCCACATACACCACCACCCTGTTGCATCATGCCTCTGCAGGATTAGGTGCATAGTCTCCTCCTGAGGCCAGGCATGGCAGCCCTCTGCTATGTTGGTGCCACCGTGGGGACATCGGGCCACAGCCCTAGCATGTTCTTTATTGAGAGGCTCAGGCTCTGATAGCTTCCAGAGGTTCCAGGTTAGTTGATGTTGTTGGTCTTCCTCTTAAGCCTTGTCGATTATTACCTTGGCTCACGTGTTAGCCAGAACTTGGAAGTCTAACTTTCCCAAGTAAATGTTTTAAAGACATTTTTGATTAACAAATAACTATAAACACTGGTAGATGAAGGAAGAACATGGTAGTTTCTCTATTTTATTGCACTGGGGTAGGTGATGACAAGCAAAAATTCCCTGTAACCCTGGATCCCTTGGAAGTTTGAAAATAGCTGCATACAGGGCTGGAGAAGTGACTCAGCTGTTGAAAGCACTTGCTGTTCTTCCACAGGACCTGAGTTTAGCTTCCAGCACCCTTGTCAGGCTCATAACCACCTTTAGCTCCTGCCCCAAGTAATTCACTGCCCCTTTCTGGCCTCTACGACCCCCAACAGCTGTCATTTGCACACAGATACACACACACACATACACACACACATATACACACATATATATATGCATAAATAAAAGTAGTCTTAAAATCTAAAAATATGTTACATTTACATATATTATTTTAAAGTATAATTTTATTGACAGGCATATATAGTATGTAATACGTTTTCATATTTTAATTAATAATTTATACTGTACTTATATAATTTGATTTTAATTGCTATGCTATATGATCATAACCTAGTCTAGTAATTTAAAAAGTGTTTGCTTTTTGCTGATATTTGACCAGACTGAAGGAATCTACACAAGGATTTAAAATTACTAACTAATAGAATAAATATATTATTCCATAATCTTTGATAATATAACCCGGTCTAGTTAAGTACTTATTTGTCTTTCCTATACCAAGCATGTACTGAATATTCACAATATAAAATGTTCAGTTTGTAGAGACAAAAAAACAAAGCATGGTTCTTATCTTTAAAAAAAAAAAGAAAGAAAGAAATCCATAGTGTAGGGGGCTGGATAGATGGTTCAGTGATTAAAACCACTGCTTGCTATTCCAGTGGACCAGGGTTTAGCTATTAGCACCCACATGGTGGCTCACAAATGTCTCTAACTCTAGTTCCAGTGTATCCAAGACCCTTTTCTGATTTCCATGGGCATCAGGCTGTACACACTACACACACACACACACACACACACACACACACACACACACACACAAAACACACAAAACACACACACACAGACTGAGGCAAAAGGCTCATACACATAAAATTCTTTAAATAAATCCAAAAGGGAAATGAAAGAAATCATAGTATATGTTGTGATAATAGTATTTTTTTAAATTACAATTTACAATGAATAGTGCAGAAATAGAAAAAATATAATAGAAAAAGTGACAATTTAAATAGGAAGTGATGAAGTTGGTGAGGCTGGAGTAAAGACATGTTTTAAAGAAAAGGCGATTAAAGGGTGGTGTGTGTAGCCATTGTGATGTGAGACAGAAGCAGGGCTTACAGGGAGGGCAGTCTGGTGACTAAACCGTGAAAGCTGTGAGACCCAGAGGAGACAGGGAGGACAGAATGAGGGCTGAGGAATGAAAGGCCTCTTTCTTTAGAGACTGCAAGACACACGCGGTATTTCAGAACAGGAAATGACTGGCATAGCACAGTGAAGCTGTTTAACAAATTTTACTCATGAGGAAATCTGAGTTCCTGAAAACAACAACAACAATAAAAAAAAATCTTAACCTTTCCAAGACAAAACTTACTAGAAGGAAACTCAAAGAAACCCAACCAAGATGAACTAGTTCACACTAATCTAAGAGGCAGATAATTTTCATTGATTTTTTTTTATGTATCATATCTTTATATGGCTAAGAGGATGTGAAAACATAATACCTTAAGAGCGTGGAAAGTACATAAAAACTAAACCTAATCAACTCTGAATTCTTGACTCAGGAAAGCAGCCATGCTTTCCCGCTGACTAGTGGATTGAGCCGCACAGACAACCTGTGTCTCAATAATGCTTTAATATATTGACACTAAAGAGATGGCATAGTGAGTATTTAGAAAAAGACACTTAACCCTACACCTAGGAAAGGTTCAGAATTAATTCATGACCTCAAACCTTCCCATGTCTAATCATCTTCTAATGCCTCAGAGGGCAAATCAGTTGTTGGGAGTCTTGGGACACTGTTATTACCACTGCTGAATTATTCAGGCCTGTGTATCAAAGCATCACGTTAAATTGCTTTGGTCTTATGTAAAATTCTTCTGATCTTTGGCAATCATTACTTATTTACAGCTTCCTTAATTTTCCCCCTTTGCAAAGAATAAAGTTTTATTAACTATAGCTAAAAGGCAGTATTTTACTTTTATAGTTAAAAACTGTCTCTAGTTAAAAAAAAAGAAAGAAAAAAGAAAAATCTTATGTTTTCTGATTTAGAAGCAAGGCCTTCTATGTGAAATGCAGATTATATGAACAGTTTCTTTCTTGAGAGATAATCATAATATTTATTATAAAATATAAATATTAGGTTTCTTTCTTCATGTGAACTATCTGCAGGTATAGTAAATATAATTCTTTTAAAAATAAAACTAGGATAATAGCAACAGTTAATGTTTACATTTCTTGAAACATATGTGATGATTATTTCAAGAAAATGTTAGAAAATTAAATAAAAATTTCCCATGACCCTGGAAAAAAATTCAACATGTAATTTTTTTAAACTGAAATTGGCTGCAGTTTCAGATTGAGGCTTTAAGCAGAACGAGTCTGTTTAATATGGATGTTTTCCTAAAACCTGGGCTTGGGAAGTTTGTACAAGAATAGTTGATTCTCAGTGTTCTGGTTTATATATTGATCAGCAGCAGCCAATCTGTCTTTGGCTTTGAAATGGTCCGTATTACCTTAGAAGCATCAGGACACAGTGTAGATAAATAATAATGAGGGATTGTTTGTCTCTACATTTTGTTTTCCTATGAGTATTTTTCCATTGTTGCTGTTAGAGATTAATAAAAAGTCTTTGCAATATTAAAATCTGAATGGTAAAACCAATGGCAACTGTAGTACAGTATCATGAAAACATGAGATCAATTTTCTCAGGGTATAATTTGCTTCAGAAATTAAAATATATTTGTTACATGTGTGAGTTAACAGTAATGTACCTTATTAATAATTAGAAGAAGTAAAAATTAGTCTTTAAATGCTTAGAGAAACATGACTTTCAAATGAATTTCAAAGCACTATGTCTTAGGCTGTCACATTTGAAACATTTTGTGAAACGAACCAGTCTCCTGAGAGGCTCTGACAGTACCCGACTAATAATACAGAAATAGAGGCTCACAGCCATCCATTAGACTGAGTACGGGGTGGAGGAGCTAGAGAAAGGATCCAAGGAGCTGAAGGGTTTGCAGCCCCTTAGGACGAACAACAATATGAACTAACTAGTACCCTCAGAACTCCCAGGGACTAAACCACCAACCAAAGAGTACGTGGGACTAATGGCTCCAGCAGCATATGTATAGTAAAGGATGGCAAAGTTGGTCATCAGTGGGAGGAGAGGCCGTTGGTCCTGTGAAGGCTCTATGCCCGAGTGTAGGGGAATGCAGGGGCCAGTAAGCAGTAGAGGGTGGGGTGGCGAGCAGGGTTATGGGGGAAGAAACAGAGATTTGTTCTTGTTGTTGTTTTTCATTTTTTGGTTTTTGGTTTTTTTAGGAGGGGAAACTGGGAAAGGAGATATCATATGACATGTAAATAAAGAAAATATCTAATAAAATAATAAAAAAAAAACCTTAGTATTCACATCCCATACATCCTTCCCACCCCTGGTCTCCACGTGGATGTCCAGGGTAGACAGAGGTGGGAGGAAATAAAATCTGGAGTGCAAAAAAATTAATTAATTAATTAATTAAAAAATTAACAAAAATAGTATTTAAGGCCGATTGTTTTAAATGGCAATGGATGAAATACTAATCAGTTCCTCTTCAGTGAGTTCTGGCATGTAAAAACAGGTGAAAGAATTTTCTACAAGGAGGAATCTCAGAGACGCTTGGAGAAAACTGTTTGGCATTGGATTCATTCTTTGCCCCTGCATCTGCCCTGCTCTCCGTGGTAAACATTTTGAGACTTGTAAATAGCAAAGGAACCTCGGATGCTCCAAAGCAATCAGAACCTCAGCTATGTAAATGCTTAATGGCACTTCACAGAAAACAACAATCTGGTGAGCAATTTCAGGGTACATGCCTGAAAGCGTCCCTTCTTCACGGTTGAATTGCAAAGGCTAACCCATTTATAATTATCTGGCTATCAAAGGAAATTGATAAAATAGCCAGCTCCCTCCCTTTTGTAGATATTCATTCATTCTATGCGTGTGTGTTTTCTCTGCATGGATGCATGTGCATCACGTGCATAGTTTAGAAAAAGGGCTTTGGACTCCATTCCTTAGGGATGGTTGTAAACCACTATATCAGTGATGAGAAATGAACCGAACCTGTGTCCTTAGCAAGAGCAACAACTACTCTTAGCCACCGGGCTAGCCATCTCTTCATCCCCAACTTTCTCTTCTCACTGTCCTCATTTTTGGAAAGTGTATCCCCTTGGCTTAACCTCTGGCATGTGCTTCTAACTTCCTGAAAGCTCGGGAGTGAACAAGATACAACTGTCCAGTTATATACTCCACTTTCTGTCTGCGCTACATGCTTCCAAGCCCTTCTAAATGCCTGCATTACCAAAGAGACTCTGATCCTGTATTCAGCGTAATGCAAAACAGTCCTGACAGCAATCATGAGCAGACTTGCCTCATTGCTTGCTAAATTGTTCTCCAAGTCCCTTTGGCTAGTCCTGTGATGGCAATATCCTGTGTATCTAGAACTAATGCACAGGAAATTATAGATGCTTTCTCCAACCTTAGCCAACAAGAGAATGTAGATCCAAGTTTAAATATATAGAATATGCCTCTTACTGCCAACAGGAAGTCCTGAGAAAACTTATGCATGCACTTCCTAGTTCTTGTGGAGATAAATTTTCTATTAATAGTTGATAAGTGAGTATTAGCACGTTTAAAGACATTCTTAAACTTTTCAGACATAATTCCCTACAGACGACTCTCTCATTCATTTGAGAAAGATTTGTTTTCATGTAACATAAGTACTTTTACATGAAGCATTTGTGTTAATCCCATTCTGTTGACTCTCTTTATAGTTCATTAGATTATTCAATTGTTGATCAAGATGGACTAGAAGCCTTAGAAGATCTGAAATTCTTAAAATTAAGTTGATCAATAACTGATCCAAAAATGATGGAAGTTAGTCTCTTTTGGAAATGTTGTAAAAAATTATTTCAACCCCTGACTTTGTTCTATCCTCATTCTGTGAAAAGCAGAAAAATTCTTCTAAGGGAATAAGCCTCAGTCTCTAAGTTTTGTACATATATTCTCATTATCTCCTGTATTTAACCTCAATATTCCCAGAAGTCTCTTGTCAGGTCTTCAGCTCCTCTAAAGCAAATGTACCAAAAACTAAACAAACAAACAAACAAAAACAAAATCACTGTACATAAAGATTGTCTGAAATCTCCATGTTCATATTTCTCAAGTTGATCCAATTAATCAAATAAAATTATCACTGTTTCAATATTTATAAAGTTCTATCCCTTTTGAATTGTTTTGTCAATATCTTAATAAAATACTAGATATTTAATCTTATTTATTACAATAAATCCTTGTTAAATTTTAGATTCTATTGTATTTTCATAACTGTATTCAAGTCTTTGCTAAATATAATTATAATTCTAAATATAATTAAAAAAATTTTGCCTTCCTCTTACTTCAAACCATCAATGGCTCGCTCATGTGTTCTTAATAAATTTAGGCAGTTTGTAGTGGCTTATTTTCTTAATTTATTACTGAGGACCTTTCTTTCTTCTAATTGTAGAAATCAAATTATTTCGATCTTTTCAGTGTGTTCCTTGTCGAACCATATGTGCCTTTACTCATTTATCTGTTTTCTCTATAAAACTTTATGGAATACTTCCCATTTCCTTTAAAGTACCTGTAACCCCTGAAAATGACTAGTTGACCTAGATACTCCTCCAGGAGTATCTAGTATTAGCACTAATAGTTAAGTTTCCTGAATAGTACTCATTTAAATGATATTAAAATGGATCAGAGTAAGTATGAAAACAAATATTAGCCATATATTACCAGCCCCATAGAAGATTTAACCAATAGAATACAAGACTGATTTATATATATCAAGTTGCTTATCAAAAAAATAACTATATCCTATTATAATGAATTTATTTTTGTTTGGCGTGTGTGTGTGTGTGTGTGTGTGTGTGTGTGTGTGTGTGTGTATGCACGCACATATGCACAGGTATGCATACCTGTGTATGTTGTCATGGATTCATGCTATGGTACATATGTTATGGGAACAGGTTCTTTTCTACCATATGTTTTCTGGGGACCAAATTCAGGTTGTTAAACTTGGCTGTAAGTGCCACCCACTAAGCTATCGCAATGGCCATAGAATAATTATAAATTGGCAACTGATACTAATGATGGCCCTCTCTTTACCTTTATTTGGATATTACTTGAAAACAACCTTCAAGTTAGAAAAATTCTTACCTACGTCCATAACAGTATGTACACGGACAAATAACTAATGGTATAGTTATTTATCTATATTAGATATGATAACAAAATAAACACAGGAGCAGATGTGCAAGTAGCACAACTAAGCAAATCCTCCTTTTTGAGAGAATTTTTTCTACCATATTTTTATTTAACTTACAAATTTTACTACATCATTCCCTCCTCATCATTTGTTGTCTTTTGTGTTTTTAATGGAAGTTATCCTACAAAGTGTGAGGCAGTAGTCCATTGTATCTGTCATTTATATTCTTCTTGCCTTGTTGAACATTTTTAAATAATTGATCATTTCTATGACTTTTTAAAATAAATGTCTCTTCCTTTATAAGAAAGTAATTTTTATTCACCAGATGTAATTGTCATCTTGGAGTCCTACTGCTGAATAAGATCACCCTTTCTAGCTCTTTTTGAACTCTGTCTGGCTGCTTCAACTCAGTAGTTCTGGCTCAAACTCATCTCCAAGCTAACTAATTCAATATGGCTTCTCTCAGCTTCTTAGTGAATTGTTCTGCTTGGCCTCAAACTAACTCTGGCAATTTGTTCTAATCTCTGGCTCCTTCTTTTTGTCTGTCTTCAATTGCTCCTGCTGACTTGCACTAACCTTCATAAATTCATGAGCAAACTCAACTCCATTACACTGCACTCACAGCTCTGACTCTCAACTGACTAACTGAACAGAGCTCCACTGCCCTGCCTGACCTCACCTGAACAGAACAGGAAGAATCTTCTCTTCCTGCACTGCTCTTAAATAACTTCCCTTTCCTGCCTCTTCTCCTGAGATCTGGGCATACCCTATCACTGCCTCATTCTGTAAAATCTTTCTTTGATTCATTACTTTGTCTGCCCCTCCGTTACAATCACTTTCAAACAAGGTTGCTTTCTTCTACAAACTAATCTTACCTATATTGTTTGGGATTGAAGGTCTATACTAAGTCTGTGTCTGTATTCCAGTCAGAGCAGTCATGGGGCTGAAATAAAATTTCTCTACACTTTTAGCCAATAAAAATAAATCAGGTATTTATTTTTGCTTCCACACCATAAGTATTACTTTCATGTGAAGGAAATTTTCATCCTATTAAGATAATTGCAAGCATCTCCCCCTACTCTGAAGATGAACTTCTGCCATATTGTTTGTCATTTTTGCTATACAGAAGCTTTTCTCTGTGATGGAGCCAGGCTCAGTTATTTTGCTTTTGGTGTTATGTTCAAAGAAGTCACTGTTAACAACATATCAGAAAACTCTTCTATTTAAGTTTCTTCTCTAGGTTTTAATTAGTTGGATTTTGTGTTTACTTAATTAATTTTGAGTTGATTTTTATGTCTGTTGTAAAATAAGTAATTTTACATAATTTTACATTAATTTTAATGTTTTTCTTTTGCATGTATACAAAAGACTATTTTTTCTTCCCAGTACCTCTGTTGGCAACAATTGCTTCTGTTTTCTTTTCGAAAAAGATATTTTACTGAGAATATGACACTAAAGTAGTGACACAAGCTAAGGAAAGTGAAGCCAGAAATCACAATATTTGAGGAGACAAGAGAATGAATATGAAAGCGATGAAGCAAGTGAAGTTTTAGCTGAGTACATGAAGCACTAATTCTGTGAGTGAGGCTGGTGTCTTGCATATGATAAAATGTAGTCCTTCATCACGGCTACAATATAAGACCCGAGAGTCAAGAAATTTGAAATCTTCCACCTCTTCTGCTGATGCTGAACCAAAATTAGCTCTTAACACTTTGCAGTGATCATCGAGGTGACTAGGTTTTCTGATCAAAGAAAGAAGATTCTCTATTCACTTTTCACATAAAGGAACTACTTGTTACTTTTGCTATATAGACAGATGTAGCTGTATGATGTGCTTCTGAGAAATGTGCATGAAAGTGCTGCATGGTTCCAAGAGAATTGCTGACTCAAATTATCAACTCTATCTTTGCACTTTTGTAGAGATGTTGCAAGCCCAAGCTCTCACAGAGACTGAAGTAGCTCAGATTGCAAAGTGAACCCTTGAAGGACAACTATTCTTGACAGCTGTTTTGGAGAGTTGCCCAGCACCTAAAGTCAATCAGTACAAGAAAGCAAACATGTTGCCCAGAACCATAGAGGGGTGAGTAGTTTATATTGCCATAGCCAAAGCCAGCCTATCTTGAGAGGTGCAACGGTACAATAACCAAATAGGTGCTATGTTTGATTGGGTGATCTGCAATTCAGAGAGGTACATACAGAGTACATGTGAAGGTATGGAAGTAAACCAAGGTCATATATACTGTTTGAAACAACTAGACAAACTTTAAGACACAATAATATGAACTAGTGACAAACACAATCCAGTAACTGACTAAAAATAATATTGACACTGATTTTGCTACAACATAATTTACTGATTTCACTTAGTTAATTTGCTTTATTACACTCTTGCTTTGTAGCCCAAGCTGATCTGAAATCCACTTTTTAACCCAGGCTGCCCAGAATTCATGAGCAGCCTGCCTTAGTGAGGCAAAAGCACACACGTGAGACCCTGCTATCTTGAGATCAAAAAGAATCGATACTCAGTGCTCAGTCATAATTGCTCTGTTTTTACAGGTCAACACAAGACGGTGTTTTCCTACATTTATACATGCCTTCTGGATGGACTGTACTTACATGGTGATTTCTGATGAAAGGACCTAACAACTATTTTTGAGATTAATGCCAGGATAAGTATATATCTACAGCAACATTTAAGTTTCATAGTATAAATTATAATTGGATCAGATAGATCAGATGAACAATATTTATTTGGTTTGATTTTTTTTTATTTTAGATATTTTCTTTATTTACATGTAAATTTCTCCTTTCCCAGTTTCCCCTCCAAAAAACAAAGAAACAAACAAAAACAACAAAAACAAACCCCTGTTGCCTCCCACTTCCCCATGTCTGCCACCCCGCCCTCTCCCACTTTCTGGCCCTCGAATTCGGTTTGATTTTAATTCCTTACTTTTTTCATGTTTATCCCTCTGTTTTACTTTTTTCCCTTTTTCTAAGTATACAAAAATAAAAAAAATCCCAATGTAATAAAATTTACATTTACTGATTTATTTCATCTACACTTACCACTTCTCTCTTTAGTTTGGTTTAATTTTCTTAGCTAAAATCAGTCTCTCCTGACCTCTGGCTCTGTCCATCTTTCCATCTCCTCTTCTGGAATAGTCCTTGAACTTTTGAAAAGTGCTATGACAAAGATATTATAGATGTCCTATTTGTGAATGAGCTATGCCAGACATTATTGTAAATGTCTCAATTTCAGAATAAATCTATAGCATATTTATTGTCATTTTATGGATGATACAATTAAAGAACAGAACGGATATAGCTTATTCAGTTTGTGAAGAATATAGGGATGCTCATTGTCTGCCATCTCAAATACTGGCTCTCTGTATAGGCACATAGATGCATCTACATTTTTATGCTTATGTAGCTTACTATTATAATAAGTGAACCAGACAATATTTATATTGATATGAGCAATGACCTCATGCATTTTTATAACCAGTAAATTTCATGTGAAATAAAATGTGATTCTTGAAACTGGGCCTTCAGAAAACTTGTTTTCACTTTCAAGTGTTTTCATCACTGTGTAAAGATACTTACTATAGCTTTGGGTATTGACATCACACAAAGGAGGATATCTACCAACAAAGCATCAGAAATGCATAGATGGCATTAAAGATAATCCAGTCCAAAGTAGCATTACCTACCATCCAGCCTTATGTGCTACACATGTGTATTTCTGTGGCTTAAACTCCATCTAAGGTAATAGCCAGAAGAACTATAAATAAATAAGTAATTGTTTATTGAACTCAATGTATTTTTGTAAAGTTTGTCTTATAACAAAAATTAACTGATACAACATAAATTTATCTTTATATGGAACAAGAGACGGCAAATAGACATTTCAAATTTTACAATGAATAATTAAGGTGAATAAAAAATTGTCTCTGAACATGCAAGAGAAAACTATTAATAGTTTTCTAAAGCAGATGTGTCAGAAAATACTGTTGGTAATAGTCATTCTTTGTTTTTATGCAGAAGAGTCCAGAATTGGGATTCTTTTCTTATCCTGTCTTCACTCATTTCCTTTTAGGAAGAATTGACATTTTGAGAGAATGAGCTAGTCTGTCGAACAGAAGACCTATTTCCAGCCATGAAATTATTGCTGTACCTACATTCTTGGCTCCTCCAGCTAGCAATGGAGCCTCAATGGGGAACAGAATTGTGGAGGTGGCTTTGCCTCATTCAGGGTTCAGCATGGAAAACCACATTGGCTACAATGGGTGATTCCTGGTTCTTATTTCAATATTGCAATATCAAATTGAGAATTATGCACTATTTTGATATGGTAATGTAATACAATGAAAATTACAGAATGTGTAAATATGTTCCTGGGTAGGTTAAGGCTCTTATTATGAAAACTAGGAGCATCTCCCAGGGAAAAATGGTGTTAAGGATAGAATATGTTATTAGAGTTATTTTTTCATGGTTAAAATTCCTAGCTTTTCTCTTAAACTTCCAATGTCCAAGACATGGGAAAGTGATTCATAACTCTCAATTTTACAAACCTGAAGAATTATACATTTAGAGAGAAAGGATATTTACAGTAGTTATTTATTCACTTCAAATTGTTTTTTGGACTCTCTTAGAAATCATACAGAGCAGCAACCCAGATTGACTGAAGTGTAACCGATCTCCCAGATAGAGCATATAACACTTTGACTTTGGTTACTATATAAAGCAGTAGACTTTCCCAAAATATTTTTATGTCTTCATGTTTCATTTATTTTAGTAAGAGTGGCTGTTTCCTGCCAAGGTAAATGGAAATACTTGATTTGACAGAAACATTCTATACTATGACCTTTAAGTCACTGGGAAGAGGCTTAAAACACTTTTCATGACTTAATCAAATTATAAACCACTCTATATCACTTTTTCCCAGGAAGAATAACATACACACAATTATAAAATACCTCTTTTTCCCCAAAGATCCGAATATAATAGAGAAAAAGTTGTATTCCCCAACGTGTACATGTGTTTTATAAATGCGGACATAGCAAGTTCTGACAATACTCCCTGTCACCACTGAAATGGTCTCTGTAATCACCACAGAAGCTACTGAACCTGGAAGAACTGCCCGACTTAGAAAATGGTGGAACCATCTATTGTGATTAAGCCAACTGCCTAATTTAGCCTACCTTTGCCACCTCAAGAAAAATAGATGCTTCAGCATTGTCAGAGGTAGAAAACACTGTTTATTTGACCCTGTGGTGACAAACTCCAGGGATCTGCCCTAAAGAGATTGAGTAACTTAAAATAGAACAAGAAAGCAGCCATCTGGAAGCTGGTGCCATGCAGTGTATAGACTGAATCTATCAGGGCAGCAGGAGCTACACCTGCAGGCTGAAGGAGAGCTATGGTGGTGTATCGCAACACCTTGCAAAGTCTAGCACAGGCCCCTGAGCAGCACACATGTTCACAATGAAAGTTGGTTTTAGCAAGGCAATAAGGCAAGCGTGCTGCTGGTGTGTCGTTCACTCGGAGGCAAATATTCACTTAGGGTAATTAGCTTGAATAGTGAGATTTTAATCATTTCATTCTCAACATAAATATTTGGCTAATCGATATGAAAGGTATTTATTTTCTCTATAGTTGGCTTTGCTTCTCAGCATTAATACTGTGTGACAGATGGCTGATGTCATCTCTGCTTGGAAGAACTCAGTTGGCAATATTAGCATGGCATATTTCTGGGGATTTGTGATATGCTGGGAGATGAAGAAAAATAAAAGAGTCCAAAAGGGTATTCCCCAAAGCAAATATATTTATAGAACTTAGTAGCATGTCTTCTTGGTTCATTATAAGGGAATACATGTTCCATTTAATTAATATTTTGTTTATATTTTAGTAAATATTAAGAGTTCTCTTGTGTATACCTTTTGAACACCAGTAGTTTACAATATCACAAATGTATGATTGCTTAATTTTCTTTTTTCTATATCTGAACAGCATATTAAACCTATCTTACTTCTGCTAATTATTCATTCAACTATATCAACAATTATTGCATTAATATGATAGAAAGAGACATACTGTGTCAGACTAGACTTTCTGTGAGTCCTGAGTGACTTTTGTAGTGGGTCTTACATTGGGGAATTTGTTTCTGGCAAACGATCCATTAGGATATCTTTTACTGTACATGTTTCCTCTCACTACTGTCAATGGTTCAAAGTGGCTTTTGTAAAACTGTTAAGTTTTAAAAGAGCAGAAGATAGAATTAAAACTGAGTTATGCAGTGGAGAAATCAGAGGGTGGGAATATATGATTGTTTTTTAATTGAGAGAAGATGGATAACACTCATTTGCTCAAAGTGCTTTTCTTGAAAGCCTGAAGATCTGAGTTTGAGTGTCCAAATTCTGCATAAAAGCTAGTAACAGTGATGCCTTTCTGAAATCCCAGTGTTCCTACAATAATATGTATGTCAGGGAATCTCATGAAGCTCATGGGCCAGTTAGCTTGATATAAACAATCTAAACAAAAAAGAGCCTATCTTAAACAAAGTTCTAAGTGAAGACTATCACAGAATGTTTTCCTCTGACCTCCACATATGTTCAGTGGCATATAACACTCACCCCCCCCCACAAATCATACATACATCATAACGACATATAATATAATGGTGGGAGATGAACAATTTATTATAATATGTGCAGTGTATCTAGACATTCTTTTGGTCACTCAACACAGTAACTTATGCAGCAAATGCCTGGACAAATCATTGAAATAGTTAAGACGTGTTGCTGTAGGGGAAATGTGGAATGGAACACTTGTGTAATGTTCTGAAGGACTCAGAAACAATTTGTAGTAGAGATGTGCCTCAAAGTGAGTTAAATAGCCCTGGAGTTGGTGTTCTAATTGATATGCTGTAGAGAAGCAAGGGACACATCCCTAAAAGAAAAGGGGTAATAGTAGTGGTGACAGCCTGACGTGTATCACAAAGCACTTGTGTATTAGGCCTAGCATCTTAGAGGAGTGTAGCTCCCTGAAGAGAGAGATTCAAGTTGTACTTCTCACTGTATCCTAGTTGCTCTGTTGAACAGAATGAAAAATTAAAAGTAATCAGTAAGTAAAAGAATTGCACAGACAGGGCCAACATATGATTTTTACATTGGAGTTCTGGTAGTTGGTTTCATCCTGAAATCTATAGACTTTCAACAGGGAATCATCATTTTTAAATTTTCCCTTCCTTCCTTCTCATTGTTCCAGGAATACCCTGGATTAGCTCCTGTATTGCTATGATTTCAATCACTTGTTTACCTTAATGATCGTTCTCTAATTTCATATTCTCAGTTACTGGAAACTAAGGATAACTACTCAATCATGTAAAAATAGTGTCAATATTTATATTTGGCACATATATGTTTTCAGGTTCATAGGGGGGTTTGTCTTGATATATTTATCTTAAATTAAAATCTGATAGGCATACGTATTCTATAATCAAAGGTGCCTCAGGAACTAATCCTGTATTAATGATAGGAATTTAGCTGATAAAGCATAAAAGTAATACTTTGACATGAGTACCTTTATCTCTAGATTTACTAATCTTTATGTTAGAGAACTATGCCAATAAAGCACGCTTATAGCACTTATAAGACAATTTTAAACTTGCCATTTTTACAAAGAATGAAGTGAAATTTTCATATCTAACATTATTTAAGAGTTTCAACTCCATCTATCATCTAAAAACCTATAAGTAACAGATTGCAATTAGCTGATGATATGTGTACCAATGTAGCTGCGTCTACTTATACCTAGGTAGCTATATCTGCTTTTGCCTATGTAGACATGTCTCTTTAAATCTGTGTATCTATGTAAGGTTGGGACCATTATAACTTCAAATATGGAGCAGGCCAGCATTTTAATGGCATCTTAAATGTGCCTTGTTTCATTTCGCTTATATTTGCTTTGCACTGCAGACAGTGCCAGCCACTACAGCTGAGAAATGGAGGCTAACAGGAAAGCACCGTAGCCAGTTTAATGGTGCTGTGTGTTCTTTATCTAGGTATGATTAAATAATCATCAGAACTTCTCTAAGGGCTAATCTGCTATATTTTCCAGATTTTCACCTTGGGGACATATTGTCCCTTGTTACTGAAACCTCGGGGACAGAAGGGGACGCCACAGGGTGGCACAGCAGGAAGCTGAAACACTGATGAAACAGTGTTCAGTTAATGAAGGCATGGCCCATGGCCTCTGCTGCTCTGCCATATGTTTGAAGAAATGCTAATGACTACAATTCAAATACCTTTTTCATCTTAACTATATGTAAATGTGTTTATAAATGCTCTCTTATAAATATACGATCACATTTTTAAAAGCCAAGTGCTAATGTTGCTTTCAACATCTATAATACACAATAATTAAAACTTAAGCAATTCTGCTTAATTATACCTTATGGGAAACTGTAATTTATAGAAATTAAGCAGAAAAACAAAGATCAACAGAAATAAAACAGCAATTGAACAAGTGAATAGTAAATCACAATGATCATTCATTTATGGCAGCAAAATCATTGTAAGTAGACTACGATCCTATCCTTACGCAATTGACCTGTGAAATAGAAGGTGTTAGTGATTCGGGCAATGCATGTAGGAACACAGCGTGAACCAATAGTGTATGGATCATATGTCCAGTGAGGTCTCATGCCACTTCCCCAAACCAAGCGTGATGGTTGGTGGAACACTGCACCGTTGTGATTTTGACATGCAGTGCTTCTGCTCTTCTTCTTATACTCTGGCTCCACATGGCATAGTTATTTGGAAAAGTCTAGGATCCTTCTTCTCTGACCCATTCCTCAGGTGTGTGCTGCTGAGGAACAATGGTTCGTGTAGAAGAACTGGGAGATACAGTAGTGGATTGCCCTACTATTAGGCACTTACTAAAACTACATTAGAGCTCAATGAATTACATATATGAAACTTTATCTAATTTCATCTAAACTATATTCTAATAAGGATAAATCCCAAGTTTTAACACTCAAGAACTTCCCTGTAATTGTTCATTGTGGGATAAAATTCATTTGAATCAATGGGGTCTATAGATATACATTAACAGAGATAAAGAACTACTTCTTCCAGTTCTTTTAACTTTTACAAGAGTAAACTTTTAACTTTTATAAGAGTGTTTGCTTACCTCTTCATGGAGCACCACCCTTCTATGGCCAGAAGGGAATTAAATTATTTCCATTATGGGCTGCTGATTTCCTAACCTGCTTAGTCCCTGCCTTCTACCAAAACTGTGAAAAAAATTACTTCCTTTCATTTCCTTGTAATGCTTTATAGTTTGCACTTTAACATATATACTAGTCACCTTCTTTCAAACTTCTCAAATGCCTGAGACATGACCAATATTTTTATTTTTCAAGTCCATAGTCTAAATTTCTCAAATTATTTCTACAATGCATAGGTTATAATAGATCACCAGGTATATAAGCAAGTTGTGTCCTATACTAAATTCTTGTACTGGTAGCTGTCAGAGTCTGTCTCTGTCTTACTTCTTTTGTCTACTGTTGCTTCATTGCTTGTAATTAAAGCTTTACATTCCATCAGCTTTTCAACATGTGCATGATACAACACGGCAAATCGCTGATTCTTGAGAACTCCTCTTGTTTTACTCCAGAGCATCCTGACATCTCTAGGATACAAGTTCTGGGATGTTTGTAACCTGATCTATATCTGTTCTTCCTTGATATCACATTTGTTTCATAAGCATAAGAAATTAAATGTTCATTTCTACAAGCAGGTATATTCTCTTTACTAACTACAAGTTCTACCTGTTTTGAATAAGCGCATTATTCAAAAATTTTAAGAGCAAAACTGGAGGGAGTAAAACTCTCTAACATGTGTTACAAAGCAAAAGACAGGGTTGAGAAACATCTTCAAAGCACTCTAAGTAACAGTGATGGAAAGCACTAGACTGATTTTGCTGAACTAGAAAACTGTCAGGGATGTTTCTCCAAATGAGCTTAGCCATGAATGAATCAGGATGTACTTTAAATATGCTGTTGACCCTTCCTAGGGAGCATCTCTGCTCTACTTAGCTTTAGGAATATAGTAAGGGATTGTGATTGCAGAAACACCCAGGGTTTTGTCCAGCAAAAGCCTCTTAATCATAAAAACAAATGTCATCTGATCCAGACAAAATGACAAAAAGGCAAATTCTCCTTGTCCCTTTATTGAAGAGGACTACAGGCCGTAATACATTCAGAGGCCCTAACATCTTAAAATTCATTTGTCACATATGAATCACTGGAAAGTACAAAGTCATTGCTGATCAAACTAGACATTATTTACGGGTAACACATTTACATAATTTTTGCATATGAATATATTACTCATGAGTATGTACTTTTATTACTTTTTTATTCTTCATGAATTTGATTTGTTTACTTTAACAATGTAGAGTGTCGTGCTTTCTACCTCTGTCTAGTGTTATTCCGGGTCATAATACACTCTGTCAGTCTACTTTTCCTTTTATAACCAATTAAAGATTTTAAAAGACCCATTTGTCCTAGGGGTTGTGAAAACAATTTAATGATGCAAAGCATATGGAAATGTTTGCAAACAATGGGAAATGGCAAGTTACACAAGTGAGTCGAGATCTTGAAGTTCAACAACTTCTTAGGGAAACACGAACATTGGAAATAACATTTAAAGGTAGAAAATTATTTGTACCTTGAGAAGGATCTGTATTCTCTTTGTCAGGAATAATCTTCAAATGGTTTATTTCCCCCATGGAGAACCACATCAGTGGAAGATATCCTCATCATGAACTTAAACAGAAATATTTCGGCACAGATTTTGAAAAAAAGCATTGGAATTGATGTAGAGATAGTATATATTGTAAGATACTCAAAGAAAGGGGTACCTGGGCATCCCATCTATGACATCCAAACTATGCAGAGTGAGAACCAGGAAAATGAGGTTCCTGACAGTCATTGAAGCTGATCATAAAAGCAAAAGCTTTTCCAGTGTCAAATATCAAGTAGAGAGGAATGCCACCATCTCCAACTCCTCACCTCCTCTCTCAGGTTCCTTGACCTCTTGGGTCTTGCCCGGGTATTCACAAAAACCCTACAGTAGAAAGTGCAGTACCTTAGCCTCTTTTACTAAAGACTCAGGGACTTATCATTGATTAAAAGTCTTTTTTGTTTGAGGACACAAGAAATATGAAATTCAAAGATAGAACAATTAGAAAGATGTTTTGTTTACATTTGAACTTTAAAAATTATGCTACATCAAATAGAGTATGAATAACAGTATTGCAAAGAAATGCAAAGCAGAAATCTTTTTGTTGAGAGGCAATTCTCTGCTCTAATTTTTTTTAAGGTTACATTGGAGATGTTAATCACTCCAGTTGGCAAAGATTAACATTGTTCACTATTAGAGAATAATAGGCTGAATGATTAAAATCCCCATTCTTTTTTTTCTGGGTGTCAGGAAAGATTTTCCTCATTTTTATAATTACATGAAAAAGTAACCCTTTCCAATAAGAAATTAATGATTCTTCCATCTCAATTGGTTATGAATTTAAATATCTCTAAAGAAATAGGGGTTAAAGTAAAACAGTAGAATTACTTCTTTGTAGATGCTTGGTTTGTTTTATATGCTACTCTAACTCCACACATCTTGCACTATTTCTAAAGTTGATTAGTATTTTATACATGATTGTTTACTGAGTAGCAGTCAAGAAGCAAATTAATTAAAAATAGGTTAAAGCTGATCATGAATATTTTAATTATGTTTAAAAACAAGAGATTAACAATATACTCACTGGAGTATGAATTCTGCGAAGAGAGTAAGCCTTCGTGTGTCAAAATTTTATGTCTGGTTTTCAAAAAATATCACAAAGGAAGAATTTGGCAAGCATCCATTTTAATAAAGGCATAGTTTATACACATGAATAATACTGCCAAAAATTAATTTTGTAAAAATATGTGCAGTGATGCACAGAATATTTTTATATAAATTTACTTATAAGGTGACAATATAGCAGTGTACTGTAAACCACATGAGCCAAGAATTTTATTAGGATTATATATATGGCTTGAACTTAAAACCTGGACTTGTCAGAGAAGAGATAAAAAATGATTGGTTTAGTTTTCCTTCCATGGATAACTTCTCTTTTAGAAGCATTCCATACATACTATCATGATAAGTGTTTATTAACATAGGATGGTTATATATCAACTAGAATTGACAAGCAGTTGTCTTTGTTTAGAGAATGTTCAATCAGGGCATCCAACCTTTTGACCTTGAAATATGATATTGTTATCTACAAATATGTTTGGCTAAGTTCATAGCTATCCTGGGACAACTGACATCCAGAAGCTATAGGTTGGACACACCTGGCTTGAACGAACAACAGATATTTTTGTGTATTAATAAAGTTCAGAGAAAATAATAAAATGTTCTTTATTAGATACAGACTTACAGTATGTATTGAGATATTATTTGGTTTATGTCTTAGAATAAAATAATAAGACTTGGACAAATCATTCATTTAACAAGAGCTAAGAGAGTTATGTACACAAATAGTTACAGCAGAAATAGGATTAAATGCTGGTCTTCTGACAATGGATGTGAGTATAATTAACACTGTCTCTTATGCTTAAAAGATTCCTTAGAGCCTATTTTCCCCATCTCAAAAAATAGATAAAGCTATTACCTGATTGAGCCCAGAAAGTGACTAATAATAATATACAAATAATAAGGAGGATCATGGAAGAGCAGACACAGAGAGTAGTGATGTTAAAGTTCCTTTGAAGAGAAGTCATTCATGAGTTACATTTCCATACCTATGGATTTTGGAATCTGAGTATTTGATTTCAAGACCTTTTTAACTCAAAATTTCATAGTTGGAAACTAAAAATGAAAGCTAGTTCTGAAGTTCATGATTATAATCCTAGAATTTGAGAGGCCAAACCAAGAGTTTGGGAAGTTGATTCAAACTTGAAATCAACCAGGATTGTATAGTGAATTTTAGACTTCTCCATTGTATAGAAACAAAAGTCTCCACACATTTGTGCCTAAGAATCCTTGGTGAACTTAAGCTGTGGAAGTGATGTCCTTCCATATAATTCTCCAAGCTTCATATGAGTTTTGCATTACATTTTAGAAAATTTAAGTAAGTATCCTTTTTGAGAATTATATTTTAGTTTCAATCATTATTTCTCCTTTTGGCATTCTGGATTACATTCTAAAAAGAATATTCAGTAATCTGACATTCTAATTTACTTATTCAACTGATTATGCCATTGCATGCAGGCTAAAATAAGGGATGTTACGTTGACTTGAATCTCTGAATAGCTATCTATTCAGACGTAAGAGTAAAACCTCTCTCCCACAATTATAGAAGGCTGAGTTCACACACAGTTGTCTGTTTTGTTGTAGTTATTATTTTTTGTTTTTGTTTTCATTTGAAGGGCCAAAGTATCAGGCAAGGCAGTTTAGTTGCCAGATAGATTGCTTTCTAGATAGTACAGCTGGAGCAGCAGCTGTCTAGGAGCAAAATGGGCAACTGGATAGATGAGGCGCTTCAATCAGCAGTATTCAGTCACACTTATGGGTCCACATTCAGTGAGACTATTAGCAATCACTATGAGCCTCTGAACATTCCATCAGAGCAGTGAGAATTTCTGCTTCTTCAACTCCATCGGTTTCTGAAATCTATAGGAGCTACCAAACAGCCAACTCTAGTGATTTTTGGAGTTCTCATCACAAAAGACTAAACTTTCTTAAATATAGTGTACCTTCTAAAGAATATTAAATTTAGCCCTGAACATCCAAACAGACTTCAAAATAGCCAGAGTCTAGAAGAGATGTCACTCCATTTATGAGAAACATCATTATTCTCAGGGCCACCACACCAAACAAGCCATTTTTTTCCAGAAATTTCTCTTTAGCCATTAAGTCTCTGTTTGCTCCACCTACAGTCTCTCACTGACCATGCATGTACACCTATGCTTCAACCCTCTTCCCAGAGCACTTAATCTGATCATGAAGGATTACATCTCAGCCAGCATTGGCTGGCTATATAAGCAAAGGTCCTTACACACTTGGAGCACTCCAGATCTCCCTCCTGTGGACCTTGCTCTCTCATGCTACCCACAGTCAACTTGTTACTTGTAAAATGAATAGAGAAGGTTCAGCTAGAACCATAAATAACAGTCAGTATCCCAGGTTTCCAGTCCCACATACACCTAGCACAAATAAAATACAAATTTCAAAGAGCTTTGGGGGCAGCAAAGGCCTTTGTAAGCAGGCTATGGAAGTAGGGAAGCAGGCAATAAACGGGAGAAATCTGTGGCAAAATGAGTCAAGAACTACCATCGATGGAGAACTTAGAAGAGCTTTGAGTTGGGGATGCTATACACCTAAGACCTAGAGATGAAACCTGGAGGAGAGGTCCCAACATCTCAGGCTTTTAGTAGACAGCCCTGAAGGAGGTGAGCCTTGTCTATTGGTGAATTTTCCATTAGAAAAGTAAGGATTTCTTAATTATAGCAATATGGTATTATTTCTGTAAGAATCATTGTGGCTGGAAATTGTCTCCTCTTCATACTTTAAGGAATAAATGTAAAGATGCACACAGTTTTGTGTCTTTGTTCACAGCAGCTAAGCGCAGTTTCTCATGGCTCTAATCATACTAACAATTAGCTTTAGGAGATAACTAAAAGCATTCAACATCTGTTATAAAGGAGACTCAAAAACTAGGTTTTTTTTTAAGTGAAATACATTACTTACACTAAAACAATAAATCATTCTTTTCAGATGAAATATATTAAACAATTATATCCAAAGGATTTTACATATAGCTATGTAAGATTCACGGACGTACTTAATTTAATATTACTTACATTTTTTCATTTTCAATAATGTTAACAAAATATTCAACCATTCACTTAAAGTGTTTTAAAATAATATATCACGTGATTATTTTTAAAAATCATCAAGATACTGGGACTGGAGAGATGGCTCACTTGGTGCCTTGTGTAGGACTGGGATTTCATTTTCAGATCCCAAATGATGGCTCACAAACACCCATAATTCTAGTTCCAGAAGATCTGATGCCCTCTTCTGTCTTCTGTAGCTAAGTACATGAGACACATACATATATTCAGGGAAAATATTCATACACATAAATAAAAATATATTTTTTAAAAAGATCAAGATATTATTTTTCTACTACATAAAACTTATTTCTAGATTTTAATAGAAAACTAAGTGAACTCTTTAAAAAGGTAAAAAAAATTATGTTCCAAACTATTCATGTTCATGTAAAAGTATAGGGCCTGCTAATAAAAATTACAAATTAGGATTCATGATTAAAAAATAATTTCAAGTGCTTAAAACTCTCAAGTATGGAGTGCATAAATTATTAACAACAAGGGACAAGAAATCTGTTCTATAATTGTTTAGTTCTGATTTCAAGCCTGGTTGATAAATCAAATGAAAGATTATTGGATGGTTGACATTATCAAGTAAAATTACTGGAAAGCATATTTAAAACAACAAAATAAACAAAACCAAAAATTCTGCTACCTATTATAATAACTCAACAAAAATTATTCTTTAATTTGAAAATTTTGGGATAATAATATAAAATGCTCACCTTTATTTTGATGGATTTCATTTCTGAGAACTAGTGATTTGTTAATTTTAATCTATGTAATGCCAGTGATTGAAAATACTATCTTAGTGACACATATTCTTTTAGCAGTTTGAAGAATACACAATAATTACAGCTTAAATTCAGATATATTTCTCCATGCTATCACTAGAAAGCCATGTATGCGTGTGTGCTAGTTGGTCAACTAAAGATGTATAAATCATCTTTAGTTTTGCGTCATGTGAGTGTTTCTTTTATGGTAGATAACTATGAGATACTGTAAAATTATTGTCAAATACAGTCTACGCTGATTTTGGAAATAATGAAATGAGATATGTATTTATTTTTTAGATAATTAACTTTAATTTTGCCTTTTCTCTGTAGCTCTGGCTGTCCTGAAACTCATTATGTAGACCAGGCTGGCCCCAGATTTAGAGAAATCTTTTAGCCTCTGCTTCACAAGTGTGGGGAGTAAATATGTGTCCCAATACCCCTGGCTTTATCCTAATATTTAATAGGTTTAAATTTAACTTTTATTGCTAGCTGACATTCCTTCTTCTATCTCTCTAGTAGCTTTTGATTTGTTTTAAAATAATACATGTAAATTTAATAATAGCATATTCCCCCAACCATTTACATGGGAAGATAAAAGAAGAAAATAATCATGGGCATTTGATTACAAATCACACGAACTGTATTCTGAGAGTTTTGTCCTCTGGCCGACTTTAGCTGTTAGACCAAGTGCCAGCTTCCTTTGCTAGTATTTTATGAGCTCATAGGTTAGAGTTACTTCTTCATGTTTGTTGTAGATAAATTCCATGCTGTTAACTGAAAATTTTATTCACACTTCCATGAGAAAAGGTACTATGGTGTGCCTTAAAAATGAAGAGCCAAACTAAGAATCATCATATGGTGCTGTTGTTCTACAAACTTTGTATCAAACTCACTCTTTCCTTGAGGAATTTAAGTTGTGAAAACAGGAACAGCGCTAAACCCATGTAGGTTAACTAGATGTAGCAACATCCATCGAACCCTCATGGGCTTCTCACGTTTACCAGCACAGTGGTGGCAGAGCATCTCCAGCCTGGTTTTTGTTTGTTTCCATTATCAGTGTTGCTTATCGGTGTGCTTTCTAGGTTTTGAGATATTGAAGTTCCTTTCTATTACAATAAAGTCTTGTTAAGAAAAATAGTAGGTGACTAGTCAACCACCATCATCACCCTGTCAAGGGCTATTTAAATTTCTCCAGCAAGGCTGTCTCTCTTCTCTGCTCATCTCCAGGGGGCGGGGGGCAATCAAGTGGGAGGCTCAAGAATATTTTTCTCTGACAGTTCCACTTCACTCTGACTTGAATGAACTTTTGGAAACTTAAAGCATCATTCAGCTTCAAGTATCTGCTCCATGCAGAAGTCTAATGTTCATGGAGCCCTACGGTGATAGGACTATAATTGTCTTTGTAACCCAACTTTCTTATCCTAGAGAGTAAGGTACCACAGGACAGTCAGTTGGAGACTGATAACACATATCTGAGAGGCATGTACGATCTTCTGTGGTCTCATTTTCCTGAAGCCTTAGAGTCCATCAGTATAATTAAAATCAATATGCATGTATGTATTCTATTACAGTAAGCTTTCTCACCCATCTTTTCTTCAGAGGCTCTTAAATGTATCTGACTCGAAGTCATTTTTCTTGCTGCTCTTGCTGAGAGTCATTGCTAAAACATAGTTCATTTTATTATAGAAACAAGAGAGACTAATTATCTCCTGAGAACTTGCTATAATTTTAAGGGTTATGCACAAGATGTTAACTAATCACACAGCTCCCAGATATTTGTAACATGCAGTGTGACTCTGAGGTTGCATTTAAATGAGTCCCAGTCATGACTCCTGATGTGTTGCTTCTGCTGCATGGGAGAAAAAAAAAGTGCATTATGCAGAGATAAATTCACAACACGTGGTAGGTTTTGTTTCACATAAAATAGAAGGGAGTTGTGTTTCCTCTCTGTCCAGCAATTCATCACATTTTATAAGGAAATAACATTTTAGTTTAAAAATATTTATGGAATAAAAGATAAATAATTTCTCATTATAAATACATATCAAATAAATCCAAATTAATGAGAATTAATATTCATGTGTTAAGATAAAAATCATTTAAAAAATCTTCACATAATTCCTGACATGTGAATAGCAAAGTTTGACCTTAATAAACACATGTTAAATCAATGTATTGCCGCTATCAATAGGAAACACATTAAAACTACTTCAAGTTGTCAGGTTAAAGTTAAAGCTATGAAATATTTGACTTGCAAGCTGAGTAATCAGGTATCACTCTGTCAAAAGTTATTAGTTTGATTTTCAATTTTTCTTTAAAAAATATTGATATTCATTAGGGATTTTAGTCACTATGCTTATTCATGTTTTTGTGCCTTGATGTCTCCTTTATTTGTATATATGTATGTATTTGTGTGTGTATGTGTATTTATATATCTCATACCAATTTTTCTCCTTTCAGAAATTCTCAATTATCCAAAATATCTTTACATTTGGAGTATCTTTAGAAGAAAAATGCCGCATTTTTATTAACCCTATAGTCTAAGGCGTTTAACTCTCTAAGCCTGCATGGAGCTCTTGACCCAGAACATTCAGGGTGGGAAAATAAATGACAATTTACTTTTGCTTTGAAAGAATCAGGGTGATTTCTGGAGGGTGCGTTAATTTACTTGGAGATTGCATTAGATCCTTTTTATAAAAACTGATAATAGATTCTTCTCTCATGCTCCACATGATGACCACAGCGCTCCCCTTACTCCTTCCAGAACCTCTGCCTTCCCTTTTCCATTCCTCTTCCCTCTTCTCTTCAGAAAAGAGCAGGTTTCCCAGAGACAACAGCCAGCTCTGAGGGATCAGAGCCAGTGGACACCTCCAGTCTCAACTCTGTCCACATAAGGTCTGGCTATGAGTCTCTGTACCTGCTCCCATTTCTGGCTACCAGAGGAAGTCTTTTCAATAATTCTTTTTTTTTTTTTTTTTTTTTTTTT
>NW_022196912.1:54976612-54979466 GCF_008632895.1 Mastomys coucha
GAACTCAAGAAGTTAGACACCAGAGAACCAAATAACCCTATTAAAAAATGGGGTACAGAGCTAAATAATTCTTAACTGTAAATAGGAAGAAATGAAGTTATTTCTCATTTATCTAATGTGTTATTCATGAGACCAGAATCCAGAAAGCATTACATAGTTTAGTTAAAATACGTTTTCTTTTTCCAAAATAAACAATGAAATCACAAGAGCTTCTTGTGGTTGTAAAATGTATTACAAATGTATTTTTATTCTTCAGTGAAACTATTAATATACTATTACTTCACCAGGAGTTCAGCCTGTACAGCCTATTTCATCCTACTTCCAATAGGTAGGAACTGGCTACCAACCTCCTACCAAAGGACTGTTGCAGCTCCCAGGAATTTTGCTCTAAGGAACCTAGCCTGGATACTTACTACAGCAATTATGAGCCCTCATCTTAAGGCCTGATAATACTCTATAAGATATATATCTGGCCAGGGTTTCCACTCTATGGGTTTCTTCTTCACTCGACTGACTGTTTCCTATATAGATTTTTAGTTTCATTGTGTTCCACTTGTCATTTGTTGGTCTTCATAACTAAATAAATGAAGACCTGTCCGAAAGTCCTTTCCTGTGCCTTTATTTTGTAGGGTATTACCTATGTTTTCTCATGGAGGCTTCATTGATTCAGATTTCAAATTGAGGTTTTTAATCCATTTGGATCTAATGGTTATGCATGATAATATTGCAGGTCTCTTGTATTTTTGGTTGTGCTCTTAGCCTTTAGTGGCTGAGCCATCTCTCCAGCCAAATAACCCTATTAAAAAATGGGGTACAGAGCTAAACAAAGAATTCTCAGCTGACGAATACCGAATGACTGAGAAGCACCTAAAGAAATGTTCAACATAGTTAGTCATCAGGGAAATGGAAATCAAAATAACCCTGAGATTTCACCTCACACCAGTCAGAGTGGCTAGGATAAAAAACTCAGGTGACAGCAGATTCTGGCAAGGTTGTGGAGAAAGAGGAACACTCCTTCATTGCTGGTGGGATTGCAAGCTGGTACAACCACTCTGGAAATCACTTTGGTGGTTCCTCCAGAAATTGGTCATAGTACTACCAGAGGACCTAGCTATACCACTCCTGGGCATATACATAGAAGATGGTCCAACTTGCTCCACTATGTTCATAGCAGCCTTATTTATAATAGTCAAAAACTAGAAACAACTCAGATGTCCCTCAACAGAGGAGTGGATACAGAAATTGTGGTACATCCACACAATGGAGTATACTCAGCTATTAAAAACAATAAATTTATGAAATTCTTAGGGAAATGGATGGATCTGGAGAATATCATCTTGAGTGAGTTAACCCAATCACAAAAGAAAACACATGGTATGAATTCTCTCAGAAGATCGGAATACACAAAGTACAAACCACAAACCACAGGAAACTCAAGAAGAAGAAAGATCAAAGTGTGAATACTTCATTCCTTCTTAAAAGTAGGGACAAAATACCCATGGAAAGAGTTGTAGAGACTAACTATGGAACTGAGACTAAAGGAAAGACAACTCAGAGACTGCTCCATCTGGGAAGCCTTCCCATATTCAGTCATCAAATCCAGACACTATTGTGATGCCAGCAAGTGCTGGATGACAGGAGCCTGATATAGCTGTCTCCTGAGAGGCTCTGACAGTATCTGACTAAGACAGAAGTAGAGGCTCACAGCCATCCATTGGACTGAGTACAGGGTCCCCAATGAAGGAGCTAGAGAAAGGACCCAAGGAGCTGAAGGGTTGGCAGCCTCTTAGGATGAACAACAATATGAACTAACTAGTACCCTCAGAGCTCTCAGGGACTAAAACTCCAACCAAAGAGTACACATGATGGGACTCATGGCTCCAGCAGCTTATGTATAGCAAAGGATGGCTAAGTACGTCATCAATGGGAGGAGAGGACCTTGGTCCTGTAAAGGTTTTATGCCCCAGTGTAGAGGAACTCCAGGGCCAGTAAGCAGGAAAGGATGGGGTGGTAAGCAGGAGGAGGGGGGAGGGAACAGGGCTTTTTTATTTTTATTTTTATTTTATTTTATTTCATTTTTTTGGAGGAGAACCTGGTAAAGGAGATATTGTAAATAAAGAAAACATCTAATAAAAAAATACTGCAGGTCTCATTTTATTCTCCCATTTATTGAAAATGCTTTCTTTTATCTGGTGCTATGGTTTTTGTCTCTTTGATGATTGTCATATGGCTGTGGGGACATCCACTAACCTTTGTCTTGTTTTATTGATCATTTTTTTAATGCCAAAATCATGTTTTGGCACATCCACGCATATGCATGTGTGAAACGGCACCTTAAAGTACCTTGAAATCTGGAATAGCAATCTTTGGAGTATTATTTTGCTCAGATGGCTTTGACTATATAGTGTCTTATTTGCTCTCTACAAATCTTATGACTTTTTTTTCTATTTCTGTGAAGGATCTTATGAGAATTTTGATTAGTATTACAGTGAATCTCCAAATTTCTCTTTGTAGGATGGTAATTTTCATATTACCTGTACAAATCCCTTAACATGAGATTACTTTCCATTTTTTAGTGTATTTCATGATCTTTTTACTCCTATATCTGAAATTTTGATAGGTTCTACCTTTTGATAGGTTTATTTCAAGATATTTTATTGCGTTTGGTGCTATTGTAAATGGGAGTTTGTCCATCCTTGCTTTCACAGTATGTTTGCTGTTGATCTAGAGAAAGGATACTAGTGATTTTTCTAAGGTGATTTTGTACCCAAACAGATTTCTAAGTTTTGAATTATTTCTAAAAGCTTTGTGGATTAACTTTGAGGATTTCTTTTTTTTTTTATTTTAGATATTT
>NW_022196912.1:54986003-54994337 GCF_008632895.1 Mastomys coucha
TGTCCTTCTTAAGTTCCTCTATCAGCATTGTGAGATATGCTTTTAGATCCAATTCTTGCTTTTCCGGTTTTGGGATCTCCAGGACTTACTGTGGTGGGAGTACTAGGTTCTGATGAAGCCAAGTAGTCTTGGTTTCTGTTGGTAGGATTCTTGCATTTGCCTTTCACCATCTCTTGATTTTTGGTGTTAGATGTTCTTAGTGACTCTGACCAGAGCTTTTCCTGTCCCTGATGCCCTGCGGCTCCCCTGTGACTTGTGGGGCCTGTGCCTCCTGGCTGGCTGCTCCCGGCTTAAGAACTCACTGGAGAGAAGATGGCGGCTCTCACCTGAGACTCCGGGTCAAGGTGGTCCCTGGAGGCAGACCCTCCACTTGCAGGGAAGGGGCAGGGAAGGTCGCTGATCCACCTCTGTCACTTGGAAGCTGAGAGGATCCTGTCTCTGCTGGCCTGCGGCTCCCCTACGACTCATGGGACCTGTGCCTCCCGGCTGGCTGCTCCCGGCTCAGGAACTCATTGGAGAGAAGATGGAGGCTGGCTCTCACTGGAGACCGAGGATTTCTTAAATGTAATATATCAACCTACGTAGAAGTATGAATTGACTTCTCCCTTTTATATTTGTATTCCAGCAATTTCTTTCTCTTGGTTTGCTGCTGTCCCTGATGCTTCCAGCATTATATTGAAAAGGAGTAGAGACAGTGCACAACCTGGTTTAGGTGAGAATGCTTGAAGTTTTGTGTTCTTAGGATAATATTGGCAATGAATTTGTCATATATAGCCTTCATTATTTTGGGGTATATTTCTTTAGTCCAACTTTCTCTAGGGCTCTTCACATGAATACGTGCATTTTTTAGCAACTATTGAGTTGATTATATGATTTTTTATTAGATATCTTCTTTATTTACATTTCAAATGATATCTCCTTTCCCAGTTTCTGCTCCCCCTAAAAAAACCCTGTTCCATCCCCCCTCCCCCTGCTGTCCAACCCATCATCACCCGCTCACTGGCCCTGGTATTCCCCTACACTGGGGCATACAACTTTCAAAGGACCAAGGACCTCTCCTCCCATTGATGACTTACTTAGCCATCCTCTGCTATACATAAGCTACTGGAGCCATGAGTCCCATTATGTGTACTCTTTGGTTGGAGTTCTAGTCCCTGAGAGCTCTGAGGGTGCTAGTTAGTTCATATTGTTGTTCATTCTAAGGGGCTGCCAACCCTTCAGCTCTTTGGATCCTTTCTCTAGCTCCTTCATTGGGTACCCTGTGCTCAATCCAATGGATAGTTGTGAGCCTCTACTTCTGTATTAGTTGGGCACTGTCAGAACCTCTCAGGAGACAGCTATATCAAGCTCCTGTCAGACAGCACTTGCTGGCATACATAAATTGGACATGGTACTACCAGGAGGACCCAACTATACCACTCTTGGGCATATACCCGGAAAATACTCCAACATGTGATTATGTGATTTTTGTCTTTAAATCCATTTGTATACTTTGTTTATTGATTTATATATGTTAAGCTAACCTTGTATTACTGGAATAAATTGAATTTGATTATAGTCAATGATATTCCTGATATGAGCTTCTATTTGGTTTGCTAGTATTTTACTGAAAAATTTGCATCTATGTTCCTCAGGAATATCTGTCTGTATTTTTATTTGTGTCATGTCTTTTACCTTGTTTGAGATTTAAAGTAAGACTGGCATCAGAGAACAAGGTTAAATAAAATAAATCAATAAAAATGTTGACTTTTTGTATTTGTTGAGACTTAGTCTGTGTCTAAGTATGTGATTTATTATAGAGAAAGTTGCATGAAGTGCTAAGACATAGTGAATATTCTTTTGTGTTTAGGTGAAATGTTCTGTAAATACCTATTAGGACCATTTGGTTTATGACTTCATTTAAGCTAAGCATTTCTCTAGTTTCTGTGTGTATGACTTGTCTACTACTGTCAGTGGGGTATTGAAGTTACCCACTCCTCCCTGTCTTATCAGTATATAGAAATGTTAAAAAAAAATCATAAAGAAAAGTTTAGCTTCTGGTTTGCATCTGTACCCAGAGCTGATCCTGTGGGACAGCTCTCCATACCCAAATATCTCTAGGAGAGTGCAGACACGCAGGATACACAGGAGTGCAGACACACTTATGAGCACAGGTAAGACCATCACTTCTGCTTCAAGGGACCTGCCCTGAGCCTTCAGGACACAGGAACTGAGGAGCAGTCTGGGACAAGATCCTCCAGTTTCTGTCTGCACCTGGGGCTGATCCTGTGGCACAGTGCTCCATACCCAAATACTATCGGGAGAGTGCTAGTCTCCCAGATGCCAACACACCTGTGAACACAGATAAGCCCACTACTTCTGCTCAAACTCCTGACATCATGGGAACCCACCTAGAGCCATCAGGACCCAGGAATCAAGGAATATCCAGGGACAGGATCCTTCTGGTTTCCATCTGCACCCCTGAACTGACCCTGTACCACAGCTCTCCATATACAAATTCCTCCCAGAGAAAACTGGTCTCCCAGGAGTTCTAACACACAGACTTGCAGGAAAGACAAGACAGTCAGAGAGAGCAAGACCAGCTAACACCAAAGATAACCAGATGGCACAAGGCAAAGACAAGAACATAAGCAACAGAAACCAAGGCAATTTGGCATCATCAGAACCCAGTTCTCCCACTACAGTGAGCCCTGAGTATCCCAACACACCAGAAAAACAAGACTCTGATTTAAAAATCACATCTTATGATGATGATGATGATAGAGAACTTTAAGAAGGACATAAATAACTCATTTTAAAAAATGCAGAGGAACACAGGTAAACAGCTAGAAGCCCTTAGAGAGAAAACACAAAAATCCCTTAACGTATTACAGGAAAATGTAACCAAACAGGTGAAAGAATTAAACAAAACTATCCAGGATCTAAAAATGGAAGTAGTAGCAATGAAGAAATCACAAAGGGAGACTATCTAGGAAATAGAAAATCTAGGCAAGAGATCAAGAGTATTAGGTACAAGCATCACCAACAGAATAGAATGCAAGAGATAGAAGAGAGAATCTCAGGAGCAGATGATACCATAGAAAACATTGACACTACAGTCAAAGATAATGCAAAATGCAAAAAGCCCCTAACCCAAAACATCCAGGGAATCCAGGATACAATGAAAAGACCAAACCTAAAAATAATAGGTATAGAAGAGACTGAAGATTCCCAACATAAAGGGCCAGTAAATATCTTCAACAAAATTATAGATGAAAACTTCCCTAAACTAAAGAAAGAAATGCCCATAAACATACAAGAGGCCTACAGAACTCCAAATAGACTGGACCAGAAAAGAAATTCCTCCCATCACATAATGGTAAAAACACCAAATATGCAAAACAAAGAATATTAAAAGCAGTGAGGGAAAAAGTTCAAGGAACATATAATGGCAGACATATCAGAATTACATGAGACTTCTCACCAGAGACTATGAAAGCTAGAAGATCCTGGACAGATGTCATACAAACCCTAAGAGAGCACAAATGCCAGCCCAGGCTACTATACCCAGCAAAATTCTAAATTACTGTAGGTGGAGAAACCAAGATATTCCATTACAAAAACAAATTTACACAAATATCTTTCAACAAATCCAGTCCTACAGAGAATAATAGATGGAAAATACAACACAAGGAGGGAAAACCAAGAAAAAGGAAGAATGTAATCTTTCAACAAACCCAAAAGAAGTTAGGCACACAATCATAAAAATAACATCAAAAATAACAGTAAGCAACAGTCACTATTCCTTAATATCTCTTAATAGACTTAATGGACTTAATATCTCTTAATGGACTCAATTCCTTAATAAAAATACATAGAAAAACAGACTGGATACATAAACAGGACCCAACATTTTGCTGCATACAGGAAATGCACATCAGAGTCAAAGACAGACATTACCTCAGAGTAAAGGTCTGGAAAACAATTTTCCAAGCAAATGGTCCCAAGAAGCAAGCTGGAGTAGCCATTCTAATATCGAATAAAAGTAACTTTCAACAAAAGTTATCAAAAAGGATAAGGAAGGACACTTCATATTCACCAAAGGAAAAAACTACCAAGAAGAACTATCAATTCTAAACATTTATGCTCCAAATGCAAGGGTACCCATATTCATAAAAGAAACTCTACTAAAGCTCAAAGCTCATTGCACCTTATACAATAATAGTGGAAAACTTCAACACCTTACTCTCATCAGGGAAACACAAACTAAACAAAAACACAGTAAAAGTAACAGAAGTTATGGACCAAATGGATTTAACAGATATCTATAGTATATTTCATCCTAAAACAAAAGAATATAGCTTATTTGCAGCACTTCATGGTACCTTCTCCAAAATTGACCATATAATTTAGTCACAAAACAGGCTTCAACAGATACAAGAAGACTGAAATAATGCCATGCATCCTATCATATCACCATGTGACAAAAACAACAGAAAGCCCACATAAGCATGAAAGCTGAACAACACCTTACTAAATGATAACTTGGTCAAGAAAGAAATAAAGAATTAAAGACTTTTTAGAATTTAATGAAAATGAAGGCAGAACATACCCAAATTTATGGGACACAATGAAAACAGTGCTAAGAGGAAAACTCAGCTCTGAGCGCCTCCAAAAAGAAACTGGAGAGAGCTTACACTACCAGCTTAACAGCACACCTGAAAGCTCTGGAACAAAAGGACGCAAATACACCCAAGAGGAGAAGATGGCAGGAAAATATCAAACTCAGGGCTATAACCAACCAAGTAGAAACAAAAAGAACTATATAAACAATCAGCAAAACCAGGAGCTGATTCTTTGAGAAATTCAACAAGAAAGATAAACCCTTAGCCAGACTAAACAGAGGGTACAGAAATAGTATCCTAAATAACAAAATGAGGAACAAAAAGGGAGATATAATAACAGAAAATGAGGAAATTCAAAAAAATCATCAGATCCTACTACAAAAGCCTATACTCAACATAACTGGAAAGTCTGGATGAAATGGACAATTTTTTAGACAGATACCAAATACCAAAGTTAAATCAAGATCAGATATACCATCTAAACAGTCCAATAACTCCTAAAGAAATAGAAGCAGTCATGACCCAGCTATATCACTCTTGGATATATACCCAAAAGATGCCCTACCATGCCACAAGGGCAAGTGTTCCACTATGTTCATAGTGGCCTTATTTGTGATAGCCAGAAGCTGGAAACAACCTAGATATCCCATGACAGAAGAATGAATACAGAAACTGTGGTTCATTTACAAAAGGAATACTATTCAGCTATTAAGAATGAGGACAACCTGAGTTTTGCAGGCAAATGGATGGAACTAGAAAATATCCTGAGTGAGGTAACTCAGATGAAAGTGCATGGTATGTACTCACTAATGCATGGATATTAGAAAAAATAAAAAGGACCGAATACCCAAGATATAGTCCACATAACTCAAAAATGTCAACAAGCAGAAATGCCCAAGTGAGGACACTTCAGTCCTACTTGGGAGAGAGAAGAAAGCAATCACAAGTGGGGAGGGAGGGAGGGAAGAACCTGGGTGGGAAAGTGGATGGGAAGGGTGGAGTAGGTGGGAGAGCTGAACCTGATCTGGTATTGGGTGAAGGAAAAGGACTGAAGCCCTGAGGGCCTGCAGAAAGAATCGAAACAGGCAACCTCAGGAAAAAGTAGGTTGGGGAGACCCCCTCTGGAATGCACCAGAGACCTGGGAAGTAAAAGACTCAGGAATCAAAGGGAGGGACCTTAGATGAAATGCCCTACAGTAGGGAGAGGGAACTTATAGAGCCCACCTCCAGCAGGAAGACAGGGCATCAAGCGAGGGATGGTGTTGCCATCTCACAGTCACATCTCTGACTCATAATTGTTCCTGTCTGAAAGAATTACAAGTGTGGAAATGGAGAGGAGCCTGAGGAAAAGAAGGTCCAGCGACAGACCCAAGTGGGTTCTAGCTCAAGGGGAGGTCCTAAGGCCTCACACTATTACAGAGGCTACAGAGTGCTCACAAAAATGGACCTATCATGACTGCCCTCCAAAAGACCCAGCAAGCAGCTGAAAGAGTTAGATGCAGATATTTATCAGTAAAATAAAAAAAGAAAAGTTTAAAACATAAAATAGAGTAAAAAGAAAACAAGTATCTATTACCTAGAAGTAAACACTTTAAATAACTCAATATACAGATGAATCTTGCTATGCATATATTTGAATCTAGCTGCTTATGAACTAACACATAACCTTTTTATTTTTCTCTGTATATTCTCCACTAATGTACTTATGTGAATATAAACATGGGTAGTACAAATTAGTCTTCACGGAGTAACAAAACAAAGATGTCACAAGGTTTGGTGTATAAAGAAGGCAGTAGATCTTGGAGGAGATGTGGGAGGAATACATATGATTAAACACATACTAAGGGTCTTTATCTCATATAGTAAATTATATGTATCAATATTTTGTACTTTTAAATTCCAGATTTTTTTCAATGGTTTCCAAAGATTTGTCTAGTAAATCTACCACCTTGGTCCACTTATTTCTCCAGGGTATATGATATGCATCACTAGTGGTATAGCTCAAAGTATTATTTTGTTTTGTTTTGTTTGTTTTGCTTTTGAAGACTGGATACTCTGTAATATGAGGGCACCCATGCTTGTGATTTTTCTTGGAGTGTTGTCACTGTGTTTTATTTGAATTTGTTAGTTTCATGGTAGTTTTCTGGTTTAATTTTATTATTACTCATAGTTTCACAGCATCCAGAGGCTATATAAGTATTTTTTTCTCAGTTTTTCTACCAAAATTAGACTCCTAGGATTTATTTTTCTATCAGTATTTTATAGTGTTGAATTATCTATACCATCTCTAAACATATAGAAAGGCATAATCTCTTTTCTGATGGACTGTGTGTAAAGTATGCAATGTAGCACAGAGCAAGCAATTCTCATGTCTTCTTCAACTTTTGCCTTTCTTGGAGCCTGCTCATGTCTCACATGTCTATACAGTATACCTTACATTATCTAGCAGTTTAGTGTATGGATAACCAAGGCTATATCAGCTGCCAAGGTCATATATCTAAAAACATATAATGGCATTCATTTAGAAATACCCTTTGGTATTTCTCTATATAGGATCCATAATACTCATTGCATTAAGGAAAAACACTCACTAGAGCAGAGCTGGGTATTAGAAATCAAAGCAAGGATCCTAGCTAGCTTTGTAGAACACATTTTGCTATTAGGGTAGTTTGTTTAGAGTAGCTGTAAGATGATGATGTATGCTTATGTTCAACTTGGTTTCTCTATTTCTTTCAGGTCGGGATCCCACTTCATTGAATGGAGCCTACCATGGTTAAGATGGGTCTTTCTAAATCATCTTAACCCAGGTAATCCCTCACAGGCATGCTAAGAGCCTGATCTCCTTTTGTATACTATCTACTTGATAATCAATATTCACTAATATATTGGGTAAATCCACAGCACATTTTTCTGAACTAGGTTCTTCTTTTCCTCTTTCTTCTTTTGAAACAAGGTCTCATTTATTAATATGATTGACATCAACCTCAAGATGTATCGAAGGCTGACCTGGAATTCCTTATTGTCTTGCTCCAGTTCTCAAGTTTTGGGATTATAGATATGTGCTACCAGACCAAGCTTTTTTGAATATTTCTATGTTTTAAGATATTAAGAGTTAAATACACCAAACTGCCCAACAGTATATATTGTGATTTTGCCCTAGAAATGTATGTCAGGTTAAAAAAAATAGTTCAACTAATTATTTCAACAAATCTAAATTAATTCAAAATTAGTTGAAGTGCTATGAAGTGTATAGAAGTCAGTTCTGTTGGTGAAAATGGCAGACTAACAGAAATAGATAGACAATGTAGATGTGAATGTTTTGTTATGTGGCAATTGGATTCTAGCAGGTATTGGTCACACCAGGGACTGTGAGAGACCCGTACAATATCTATAAAGGACTTTTACTTTGTGTGTCTTCACCTGCTAAACTATAGGGTTTTCTTGCTAGTGCAGATTGTGGTACAGATTTTGCATCATTAGAAACATCATCTCGGACGTTAATCAATAATGTTCCATTGTAGATAAATTTAATGGCACAAAAATTATTTTGCTACTATTTTAATGTCAACTAATTTCATAGTGTTGGCTTCTAAAAATGCTTTTACACATAGGCCACTAATCTATGATTCTTTGATTTTTTTTTCTTTTCTGGTATTTATTTTTTTTCCATTGTCTGTAAATGAGCACTGTGTCCTTCTAGAACAAATATATCCTACGTAATTTATAGCCC
>NW_022196912.1:54994347-55019327 GCF_008632895.1 Mastomys coucha
TATGTTGAGGCATTTAATTTATATGTTTTGCAACATTTTCTACAAATGTCACTTTTCTTGAAGTCTAACATGACCATCTGCTTCCTACTAAAACCAGGAGGCCAAGTGAGACTTTGGCTGGTCACTCATCACCCCCACTGACTTCAAAAGGAACATTGAAAACAGATCCAAGAATAGAATTTAACTCATAAAAAAGAACAATTCTGAAGACTTAGACATTTACATATGTGTCTTTTATTATTTTAGTTACTATGTAGTAGAAAATGGAAAAGGAAAAAATATGATTATCTTTATATAAATGACTATGTTTTATGCTATGATTCTTATTTAAGCAACAATTTAAATTAAATATCTTTAAATCATATTCTGTATGCATTTATTATATTTTCTAGCCTGTTTTAAATTCAGTGGAAGAAAACAAAGAGGTAGCCCAGCCACTGAGAGTACCTGCTGCTCTCACAGGGGCCTAGTCAGTTCAATTCCCAGGACTCCGATGAGTAGGCCCACAATCTACTACAACTTCAGCCTCATGGGGTTCAATAATTCTAGCTCTGTGGGTACCAGCAACAACATGCACACATACCCTATGTACACAAAAATTAATTAATTAGATGAATTAGAATAATTAGAAAGATGAATATACTTTTTGAATTTTGCTTTTTTAAAAATTTCAGGCTTTTGGAAACACAAAACAATATTGTTACCTACCTACCTAAGTTTTTTTTTTTTAATTTTTAAACCATACTTCATGTAGAATACTGTCTAATGATAAAGTTTTGTAAGATTTGGGGGGAATAATTACTTAGTTGAAGGCAGCTATCTGAGTTTTAGTTGTATTCTAGTGTTCTCTCTCACCTTTTGGCTCTCTTTCCTTCATCTCCTTGCTCTGTTTCTAAGCACACTTTCCTATGTTTAAGCACTTAACTTTATCATCAGGAATTATGGGACAATGCCTATCTTAGCTGAATCAGATTAATACTCAGAAATAGTAAATTAAAAAAAATTATGTGCTTTTCTTCACCTACCCACCCACCTAGGAGCAGTTCTGATGCCACAACCAGGTCACATCCCAGTGCCCTGTTCACAAGGTAGCTTGTGAAACTCAAAACTGAGTTTATCTCTAGATCTTAATTCTCAAGAGGAACTCTAAAACTAATTTAAGCTAAACATCTGGGGAACAAAACTGATTTTGGTCACCCATGGCCATTTTTATTACATTGTTCAGTACTTTTATTTCTTTATTGCATTAGATATTTAATACAGAGCTATGTGCTCTCCAGTTGAAAGGTCAGGTGCTTCTGTGCAGGTGGAAGTTGGACATGAGACATTCCTGTCACTTGCTCTCAAAAAATGGACTGTTCTCCCTGGATGGTTTCACTTGTATGTTTGTTGTCCTCTGACTTTTGATTTCAATGTTTAGTTCACAGAAGGATACATCTTAATTTTTTAAAAACTCAAATTCCATTAAAATATCTCCATTTATGTGTGTAGTAATGCAAATGAAGGGGGATGAGAATATGCAACTTGAAGTAGAAGAGACCATTTTCAGAGACTAGTGAAGGAGGAATGACACTTCACTGAAGCTAAGCATCTTGGACAGAGAAAAGCCCTAGGGTTAGAAAGCTGGATAAAGGCAAAGTGGTTGAACTACAGGAAAGCCCTAATTCTACCAGTCAGGCAAGACACATAGCTACTATGACACAGGTTCATGCTGATAGATATTTTTAAAGCATCTATTGGTGATAACTACCTAGCCAAAGGCTTGCACAGTACTCTGCATTTCCAATGATCCTACAGTGGTGACCCAATCTAAAGGAAGCTACAATAAAAACTGAGAAATATTTGTCAGCATCTGAAACTACTTATTCTATGTTCAACAGATCAAAGGGAAATATTTGTCATGGAAACATTTACTAGAAATAGACTTAAACATGTAGCTCATATCTTCTTCAGGAAAGAAACATGATCCTGGTCATTTTGTGTCCTTTTGCCTATGTGGAGAAATGGCTCCCACAAAGGAAGTGATTTCAACCTATTAAAGGGGTCCAAGTTGTTCTTCAAGTGACACTAAATTCTTCAATTTAGAGGACATTTAGATTTTTCATGTAACTTGTTTGTTGGTTGGTTAGCTGGTTTAGTCTAACTATGTACCACATGCTGACCTTGAACTTGAACCTCTATCCCCAAGTTCTGAAATTATAAGCAGGAGCCAACACCAACAACATAGGAGACTCATAAATAGATGGCAACAAAAGCCTGGTAGCAACCTGGTAATTCTTTCACTAGCAAAATTGTACTACTGCTTGTGTTGCAAAAATTACAGGACAAAGTCCAACCTTTTTAACAAAAATCTATATTTGGATTAGATCTCATTGAGTCTTGTGAACTGTGGGCATCATGGAGTTCTGATGTTTGTCTTTAGTCACTCTGTCTTCTGATTCTTTTTTTCTTTTTCTATGAAAAGTAAGCTTTGTCAATAGTCAGTAACATTGTATAAATTGTCCTAAAGAATTTGCATGCCCCAACATAACTACTGAGACTGGCAATACTAATTATTCTATTTCTTGTACAGTTAGTTTGTGAACAGATACTTAACTTTACTTGCTATACATGTATATCTCGATGACTGGATTTGGGGTTCATGTGGTGGAAAAACTGAGGTAGGAGGTCAGTGCTTAGAGTTGCTGATGGGGTGGATGCAGATGCTTATCGGGGCTGTTTCCAATGACAGACAGCAATTAAAGAAGTTACTCAGCACACTTTTCTCTAAGGCAACAAAACTTAATTTACTGGAGCTAGCACTCCCTGTGGCCAGCAGAAAACTATGAAGTCGAAAGAGAAGGAAAGGTAGAAAATTCACACACACACACACACACACACACACACACACACACCGTGAAAGAAAAGGAAGAGTCCAATAACTTCATACACACAAATGCATACATACATGCATACATATATACAGACAGACCTACAGGCAGACATATACACACATTTACACATATAATGAGTAGTCAGAGCAAAACTCCAGTAAGTAGGCTTCAAGCATTTCACACATACACATACATATGCATATATGCACAATTGGTGGATGAAGCAAACTCCAACACACACCTAGACAAGCTTTACACATATACATATGTACACATAGTTGATGGATGGAAGGAACAATGTTCCAGCCCTCCACACCTTATTCTTTCTTCCATAGTTTATATATATCAGCAAAATCTTTCAAGCATTATAAAATTACAATATGATTGTGTTTTAGTTTCCTTCTAATGAATGATTGTGAAAAACCAGTGTTCCTCAATACCTTTACAAGAAATAACATTACATAGTACGGTTAGAGAAAACAAATTATTCCCAAAAACTTACATACATTCCTAACTAAACAACTTGTTATAGATTAACAAAGTGTAAGCAAGCAAGGAAGTTTTCTCAGCCAGATTCTCTTACTAGCAAGCTTCAATTTGTGGTTACAAAGAAAGGATTAATCTTTTAATTATCTTTAAAAGTAATCTTGTAAGAATTTTAAGAGAATCACAACATTTATATAGAAATGAGTCATATCTATCTTAAATCATCAGAATGCATATCTACTTATCAGAAAATCTTAACCAATCATAGCAGGAAGCTGAGGGGGAAAATTGCATATAAGAAATCAATTGTCACCAGTCCAGGCTCAGTGAGAGTCACGTCAGGCAGTGCTATCATTTTTCTTGTTCCCTGACCATGAGAGGTCCCTTGCTTAACTTAAGAGCATGTCTTTCTGAACTTCTAATTGTTCCCTAAGATTTTCTACATTAGAGCCAGTAGTAAAAACATCTCAACCTAGCTCTATTAAAATTTTTTTCTAAGAGTGTCTTCTAAGGTGGCAGTTATTGTAGAGAATTACATCTCTGAGTTCTTCTCTAGAGTGGTGACTGAGTCATTAATCTGCTCCAGCACCAAGGCCTGAAAGAGATCAAATATTAATATTGTAAGTGCCAGTGATATTGTCCAGTGAGGAACTGGAATCCCCCTTAGATTTTTCATATAATTCTTACATTAAAAAGAATATTCAGGCAACAAGCAGAGCTGAACTCCACAATGGCATGAAATCCTCCAGACACGTGGTCCTTGGGTTTGTGCCACACCGAAGCTAATCCCTGTGCCTATGGCAACCAGTGGGCTACAGTCCATCAGTTCTAAAGTCATTTGTCATTCCTCCTGCATAGCCCTTGGCATCATAAATACAACTTAATTATAAGCAAGATGCTAATTATAAATAAAAATACCTCTAGTGCACAAATACATGAATGTTTTTAAATTCACTAAGATCTTTACAGAATGTTACTAAATTTTTAAAGATTTATTTTGTGTTTTAGTGGGTGTATGTGTCGTATATGAGTACATGCACATGATTGCAAGTGCCTCAGAGTCCAGAAGAGGGAGCTGGCCCCCTGGAGCTGGAGTTACACGCAGTTATGGGTGTCAGATATGGACACTGAGAACTGAACTCCGATCTTCTGCAAGATTGCTAGCATGCAGCATACCTTCTAATACCATGAGCCTCAGTCAGAAGGGCTAGAGCTTCAGTTAGGCACTAGTAGTTCAAATTCTCTATGTTCAATGACATAATATTGTCCTAAGGATTAGGAATTTAAGATTAGGTTGTAGAGTAACCAGTAGCCTTGGCAATAGACAGTGGTGTTTGGATGATTGCATGAGATCCTTTGGTCAACAACTCACAAAGATATAACCTTTTCCTGGTACAGGATGTTTTTCTTCCTCACATAAGTTGTCTATTGGGATCTTTGTCTCCCCAATTAATTAGGTACTCCATTTAGATTTTTTTCATTTAGGTATGTATTTAGGAATTTTCTGCTTTATCAGGATAGCATGTTTTTTTTTTTTTTACAAACATGATCTATACTGTTTGTTGTCTCTCTCAACATTCTCTTCTTTCTGCTTTTATCCCTCTTCCTTCCAGTTTCATCTTCCTATTTTACTCCTCCCCCCCTTAACTGCTGTATAAATCTCCCTCTCTTTTGGGAGATCCTCTCTTCGCCCCTCATCCCATACTAGGTGCCTAACCTCTGTGGTTTTTCAGACTGTGTTACACATCAAAAGCTTACAAGATAGCATCCACGTATAATAGAAAACATACACTGTTTGTTTTGGGGGTCTGTGTTAATTCACTCAGGATTGTTTTAATTCCAAAGATTTACTGCAAATCTGATATTTTTAAAAACAGCTGAATAATTTTCTTTTGTATGTAAATGTGTTCAGAAACCCTGCTGTTAAGGTTGAAGTATGACATTACCAGACTTCACAGAGCTTGTTGCAAAATGGCTGACTCCTTTTGTAAGCAGGGCTTTGTTCCTGGGCCAGCTACCTGAGGAATGTCAAACAATCTCCTCCACCTGAGATTCCTGGGATAACTTTCTAGGCTAATGAGACCCCTCAGTAGCCTTAGCTTCCATCCAATGACCTTTTCCTACCTTGGATATTCTCATACCTTTCCCCAAAACTATATAACCCTTGGCTCACCCCAAATAACGTGTATGCATATAAGCCCGCCCAACATAAAGGTATATGCATAAGCAAAGTTACTCTCAGAGCTATTTCATTGAAGATTGACAAAGAAGGCCTTTGCTGAAAACAGTTATAACTAAGATTGTCAGAGAACTAGGCTCCATATAGCATGAACTCTAGGGGAAAAACTATTATTCTCTGAGAGGAATATGACAATAAAATAACTCCAATGACATATTGCTATATTCATATGTCACAGCATTACTCAATCGTCATCTGAGAAGCTTATTCTCATAGTAAATGATAATCTACCAAGAGACCCACAAGTGGAAGATGTGCAGAAACTAAGATTGGAACATTCAGTCCTCAACCACATTCCAGGAAAGCCTCCATGCCCAAGGGTAGTAGACTAGCACAAAACATGCCTATATGTTGCTTTTTATGCACTGTTTGTTTTGGTTTGTTTTGTTTTGGCATTTTTTACTTGTTTGTCTTTTGCTTATTTGTTCTGATTTTTATTTTTGTGGGGTATTTTTTGTGTTCTTATTGTTTGTTGTTGTTGTTGTTTTTCTATGTTTTTGAAAGGGAGAGAAAGAGAAAACACAAAGGGAGGTGAAGAGGATCTCAGGAAAGTTGTGTGAGGGGAAACATGATTAATATATGTTGTATATATTGAATGGAAAATACAATACAGAGAAAATGAAGCCACCACCTTGGGTACCAGCCCATCCTGGAACATCAATTCTCAATGGGACTAAGCACAATATATATTAATATATATTCTATAGGTCAAATGTTTTATATATAGCATTTAAAGTTCTATGAATTTTTAATAATAAATTATATAGATGAGTAGATGTTAGATGGGTAGGTAGATGTAAATAGATACATAGAAACATATAGATAGATAGATAGATAGATAGATAGATAGATAGATAGATAGATAGATAGATGGATGGATGGACGGACAGGCAGACAGATAGATAAAAGTAAACACCATGACATCATGAGAAATAAGAGTTAGTTTATATCCACTTGAAAGATCAGGAATTTACATTTGAAAATCTGAAATCTAAGCAGGGCAGTGGTGGAACATGCCTTTAATCCGAGCACTTGGGAGGCAGAGGCAGGCAGATTTCTGAGTTGGAGGCCAGCCTGATCTACAGAGTGAGTTCCAGGACAACCAGGACTATACAGAGAAACCCTGTCTCGAAAAAACCAAAAAAAGAAGAAGAAAAGAAAAGAAAAAAATTGAAATCTAAATTATACTTAGTCTCAGTTCCTCTAAGAAGTTTTAAATTAAGAGTTACTATATGTTTTTATTTATATGTATATTTTCATTTGTGAATTAGGATGGTCACATTCTTCTATAACAAATCAACTAAAACAATATCATGTTTAACAAATGATACTGACCTCTAGTTTGATGTCATCGGATTTGGAAAGTAAACCTGTGAGGCAATCTAAACTGAAATAAAATTTAAAAACATCTCCTAAAATGCACATATGTTTTATGATGCAGGTAATACTCACACTTCTCTTAGACTTGTAAACATGGTAAATAGGATTCTTTTCTTAGTTAAGGTTTTCACTGTTGTGAAGAGACACCAGGACCAAGGCAGCTCTTATAAAGGACAATATTTATTTGGGGCAGGCTTACAGATTCTGATGCTCAGTCCGATATTATCTTGGTGAGACCATGGCAGCATCCAGGTAGGCATGGAGCTGGAGGAACTGAGAGTTCTACAAAGAAGAGAAGACTGAATCTCTAAGACAGGAGAAGGGTTTCAAAGCCCATCACAAAAGTGACATACTTCCTCCAACAAGGACACAACTACTCCAATAAGGACACATTCTAATAATGCCATTCTCTGAGCCAAGCCTATTCGAACCATCACAGTCCACATCTAGCAATATCCAAATGCTGCTTGTTTGTTTGTTTTTGCTTTTTAATTGTTGTTTGTTTGTTTGTTTGTTTGATACAGGGTTTTTCTCTGTAACAACTCTGGCTGTACTTTAACCCACTGTGTAGTCCAGGCTGCCTTGAACTCCAAGAGTTCTGCCTAACTCCGCTTCCCAAGTGCTGGTCATAAAATGAAGAGCTTATGTAGTTTATATAGAGAACTTTCTTTTGCCTCTGTTTAATTCAAAAGAGCTTCTCATTTCACAAACATTCCCACAGTGCTTGCAGCATCTTACATCTGCAGTCTTTAAAAGTATTTCACCTAAATCATTCTATTCGATTCTCATAAAAGCCTTGTAAAATAGTCAGGACATATACTACTTCCAGTCTGCAAATGATTTAAAGCTGTGTGATAAGGGGATATATTGACTTCAATTCTTTTTTATAGAACCACTTTTCTCTGAAATACTCCCACTGCTAATTAATGAATATACTTTTTCTGCCTCCATTATAGATAATTTAACCAGAATGTTCACTAAAAATCAAAAGAGATATATTAGAATGTACAGTGAAGTGAGACAAGGGAATGATAGAATTCAATAAGAATAGAGTGCTGTGAGCTTCAAGTACTAGAGATTTAGAATTTGGAGACTTTCATCTTAATATAAACTTAATTTCTCATGCATTCTATACATGTACTGTTTAATAATTAATGTATATTTATTAATTAAGGTACTTTCTGTAATTTGCTTGTATAGGAATCTTGGGACTTCTTACATTACGGTCTAATTCCAGCAGCATAAGCAAAAATGTGAATTCAAGTAAAATAAATTCGGAACTACTTACACCAGATACCCCATCATTGTACAATTGCAAGAAAGAATGAAAATTACACATTTTTTTCTTGGAATATATTATTTTCTTATGTTAAATAAAGCAGAATGCCATGATATCAATTAAAAGACTTGAATTTTAAGAGATGGCCTCTTTATTGATTTTCTGAATCCAAGTTACATATATTTGATATTCTGAAGATTGTGAAATGAATGTAGAGAATATCAAATTTAAAATTAAATTCATATGAGCTAGCTCATACAGAAAATACTAAAAAATAAGAAATAAAAAACCTAAGCAGAGGTATACATCAACAAATATAATGAATATTATAGTTGATTTTAAAAATACAGATTCCCTATAAAAAGATAAAAATGTAAAAGAAACTATACTTGTATGCTGATGTTAAATGTTAAAAATAAACACATGCCATTGAACTATGTAAGAGGAACAAAATATTTAGCAAACTTAAAATTTATATCTAATGGAAAAAAACTTTTAAAATAATTGGTTGCATGAGATCTAGCAGAGCAGGAGAAACAGAAAACTCCTAAAGGTGTAACAAAGTAAATAAAAATGAATTTGTTCTGTCTTCCTCAAGACTGCACACTGCAGTAGAGTGACCCTCATTTATCATTTCATCCCTGTCTAATGTGATGCTTCTTGGGCATTTGTAGTTATTGAGCACAGAAAATATGGGTAATGTTTGGAAAATTAAAATTTAAGTTATATGAAATTTTAATTAGTTAAATATTGTAATGTTATTTGTGAATAGTAGCCTGCATATTGATTTGAACGGGAAGATTTTTCCTAGACTCTAATTGGGAAAAAAAACAATTCTAGTTTTTCATTTGTTTTTTGATTCTAGCTATGGACTATTCTTACCTTTTTTAGTTTTTTTTCATTCTCAAAAAGGCTACTCAAAGGGGCTGGAGAGATGGCTCAGTGGTTAAGAGCACTGACTGCTCTTCCAGAGGTCCTGAGTTCAATTCCCAGCAACCACATGGTGGTTCACAACCATCTGCAATGGGATCTGATGGCCTCTTCTGGTGTATCTGAAGACAGCTACAGTGTACGCATATACATAAAATAAAAAAAAATTCATTTTTCATTTTCTGATAAGACTAAATTTATTAAATACCTAGAGTAAAGTTTTGATTATAAGTATCCAACAGTATAAAAAGTACAAAACAGATCTGTAGATTTCTAACATATTTATACAAAGTATATGACTGTATACAGTACATCCTACAGGCAGAGTGGAGGGGGAGAAGGCTATGATTGAGGACTAGTAATATATAAATAAATAAATTAATTAATTAATTAATTAATTAATTAATAAATACAAAAGTAGAGATGATCCATCAAAGTATATTCTATCACCAATTCTTCCACCAAAATGTCCAAAAAAAAAAAAAATCCCATGTCAAAGTAACGTAGGAGAATGATAATAGCTGGACTATGTTCTATACCAGGGATGTGGTGAAACAACATACTCATTAGGCAGTCTCTGCACGTGGTAGCATGTACTGGGTAGATTTTTCCTAAAAGGAAGAAATACACAATGTAAAACTATAGGATGCCATAAACTGTGACTTCTTGTTGTGAAACTCTAAAAGACTTTTAAAATCCAATTTCTAAAATAATCTTGACGTACATGAGGCAGCCACATACACCTCCTCTATGAGGGCTCAAGCGGCACTACTGTTTTTCCTGAACTTTGAGAAGAGGCAGTTAGACAACTTCAGTTGGGTTTCACTGAGAAGCCAACCAAATCATTGAGATCTAGGGGTATGGGACTCCATTCAGCTACTTTGATGTTAAGAAAGCCAACCCAACCAACCAACTTAGCCTCAACACATTTCTCTTCTAGTCAACTTTAAATAGTGGGAGAAAAATGAGACAACAAAACCCCAAACCCTTATAAGTAAGGTCTATGACAAGGCGAAGGACTTCTCTATAGATAAAACCTCCACTAACCTATAGATAAAACCTCCTCTAGCTTTGAGGTAATCCAGAGCTAGAACTGAATCATGTGGATTTCAGTGGATCCCAGACAGTCATGTTAACACCAATGTCAATTATTTACATACTGTAAGCCCAACCGTAAGCATCAAGTGCGCCCCCTGCATCCCCAGGACTTACACATTCTGATTCAGTAGTTTCTAACCACCTGTGTTCTCTACTTTGTGGTGATGCTTGGGTCCTATCCCTATAGGACCTTGCCCATCCTAGACGCAGGCCTTCCCCAGAAGGAGATCTGGCTCGGTTTTACAAGATTCACATAAAATTTTTTATCAATATGAAGATAAAGGGAGGCGACACGGTGCTACTTGGGTGTTCAGAAATTGCTTCCTCCTTCAAGCTATTTGCAGAAAGCTCAGTCTGTCCTGCTTCATAATCAGTAGTACAAGTCTGAACCCTCAGAACCTTGGCAACGCCTTAGCGTTTAAAAATCTGTAACGATCTTCTAGGGGCAGGTCATGCTACTGAGTTATGACAAATTATCATGAGGAAAAAAAGGGGTAGCCAGCCATTTTAAAACGCCCCCAACCACTGCCTCTCCACAGAAAGACTAAATAAAGTACATATGGTTTATCACACAACAAATCCTATCTCAGTCCCCTGAAATTCCCTTAATTCCATTCATTAGCGGGGATTTAAAAAAAAAAAAGACTTAATGAGAACTTTACAGTAGCATCCAGCTTTCCTATGAAATGCTCAGCATCTTAAATATTATGTACACTTCTTTTTCTTGCAGTAAGCTAGAGACTGGCTTCAGAGTTTGTTGGATGAAGGACAAGGAGAGTAGTAACCCATTTAAAACTATTCTAGAAAAATGTCTTTTGGCAGAATAGCAGGTATCCAAGTTAAAAATAGGAGGGTCAGTCTGTTTTGTGCTCTTTTCAAAGTTTAAACCGCTCTTTGCTCCCTTCTAAAAGAAACTCAGTCTCCACTCCTGAGTGGAGATAGGCAGAGGGGCCGGCCCCTGCTCCTCGTGCTTCTCAGCAGCCGCTTTCTTACTGATGCAGCAAGGTTAGAAGAGATGAGTGTCGACGAGGACTTCCCCAAAATGGCCCTTATAGATGAGCCCACAACATATTTTCTGTCTTTTCCAGTAGGTAAGATCTAAGAAGGAAAAAAAACGGAGTTCTATTAGTGCTGGAAGCCATCTCTGTATCTGAGCCCTCATCTGACTGGGCGGGAGAGGCACCTGAAGTGGTGCTGTGAGCATCAGAATTGTGGCGTTCAAGTTCCTTCTGCAGTTTGCTGATCTGGTTGCTTTTCATTCTGTTTCCAGACAGAGTTTTCACTTTCTTTGGTTTCAGTATTGTCTTTAGACTAAGGCCTGCTCTTGCATCTACCACGTGATTTCAGATTGGGGGGGGGGTATTCTTTTGTTTTTTGGGGGGGAAGGGGGTTGGTTTTTGTTTGTTTGTTTTTTGTTTTGTTTTGTTTTGTTTGATTTTACCTGCAACTTCTTCCATCTTTTCACAAACAGCACACAGGCGTTGCAGATGTCTCCTGAGCGAGTCTCATGCAACCCAAAACAGCTCTGGAAGTCCTTTTCGTAACGTTTACTGTCCACGAACCTCGAGCTGGAGGACTTGGCTCTGCAACAGCCCTCTATACTTCGCTACATCTTTGGCTTGTGAAAACCAAAGATCTTTGCTTCTGGTTCAAAGCTTCCACGTGCAGCAGCATCCCCACGGTGCAAACTGCACCAGGCCTCCGCCAGCACCGAGTCCAGAAAGATTGTCTCCAGCAGTTCTCAAAAAAAAAAAATTCTTTAATAAAAATAAAATTTGCTCAAAGTGGAAGAATATTTAAAAAACGTTACTGTCAATTATTCTGTTTCAAAAAAAATGGCTCCTCTCCTCTCTCCAAATTAGAGTCTAACACATATTGTCTTGATGCAAATTGAAATTTAATTAGATTCTTCTTTTGAAGGAGAGCTAGAACAGATGGATACAAAGTCTTGCTGAAGTAGAGCAGAGAAGGCCAATGAGCAGTGTGTGACCATAGCACAGTTTTGAGAAGGGTCCTTCTGTTGCTCCCTACCTCACCCCACTCCCACTGACACCCACTGGGTGGCAGCCTTCATTTTGTCTCTGCTGTTTTTCTTCCTCTGTGATAGGTGACATACGTTGATGATGAAGTAAGTCCCTCATGTTTTCTGCCATTTCACTACTTAGGTGGCCTTAGATAAGTCATTTAGTCTTTGTGCCTTCAATTCCTTTAGTTTGAAAATTACAAACTGGGTCAGAACAAAGTATAGAAAATTAATAGACTTATGTATAGTAAAACAGGGTGAAGTATGTTATCTGGAAATGTGTGTCCTGTCTACAGACATTCAAAACTAAAAGCATACGCATGCATACAAAATTGTCATCAGCAAGACGGCAGACGACGAGACTCCAGACATTTTCTCCACCCACAGATATACCAAATAAATAGCTGCACATGGATCAATTCCCTCTAAGGAAGTCCAGAAATAAGCTGGCAGGTTCCTGCTCACTAAGGCAATTGAAGAAAAATGTTCCTATCAAAACAGGTAGGAAAAGCCAAGACATATTCTAGCTCTAAAACTCAATACACCATATAGTTCAGAAGAAACCCCTAACTCACAGCTTATTTCTTTGGAACAAAGAGGGGAAACACCACATATGTATCACCCCAAATGCCATAGGTTTTAGTAGAGGATTTCTCTGAACTTGCTTACCTCTATGGGTAGATGGGAACTGGGATTCACTAGTCTCTAGGAGCACAGAGGGAAGCAAAAGCCAATTTTATATTGATAAACATAACCCTTCCCAAGCTTTCCTTAAGTCTCAGTATAAGGGTACAGGTCGAAAAAGCCAGGTACCAGCTGGGTTAAATTGAGCATCATACTCTGTTATCCCTATGTGTTTTTCAATCAACCAGCTCCTAACTAACCTGCATCTAGAATCTAATGGGAAAGACATTACCAGTCCTCTGAAAACTTGAAACCTGGCTTTTCCCTAATAACTTGTCCCAGTAAAAAGCCATGCTTCTAGTTTTCCTCTGGATGAGCATAAACATATACATTTTTATAGTTGTGATCTGATTAATTGGCTCATATAGTGCCAATCTCTAAGAGCTCATGTGAGATCTAGCATTTGTTACTTTCCTGGAACTGTAGGGAACCAAGGTGGTTCACAAGTTCACAAGAACTAGGCACACAAGTCCTTCCCATGGCTCTTGCTCCCAGCTTAGTGGAACACTGGCATAAAATAAAACAAAATGTCTAGCTTTTCCTTAGAATGGTTATGTTGCACAAGTAACATCTCAATATCGTTTGCTCAAGAGTTTGTTTAGCCTGTCTTGAGGATTTGACAACATGGACTGGAAGCTTCAGCAGGCAGGTGAACTCCCTCTTTACACTAGTAAACTAGTTTGCTGTAGCAGAAGAACCAAGACTCTATCTTCTCCACAAAATGATGAGAACTAGACAGCACTATCCTGACTTTCTGGCTGTTTCCCAGGAGAGTTTTTGCCAACGCATCTGTCTCAGAAAGCTGAAAGATCTTTTATTTTCTGGACACCTGGGACAAAGGAGATGAAAGCACTAGGGGGAAAAACATGCAGTCTGACAGGGCGTGTGGGCATTCGCTAAAGCTTCTCTCCCTGGACCATTGCCAAACAGGAAGGTGACAAACTGGCTCTTTGATTCTCAGGCTAGAAAGAAGTAACCTTTACAGCACCCAGGTTACCAGCTTTTGAATTTGCTAGTCTTAGTTCAGGATTCCAGTCTATTGTTCTTGAGGAATTGAGAGCCTCTAATTTTCTGGACTTCTGAAAACCAATAAACATTAAAGAAGCATCCCCATTTGCTCAATTCCCTTGAGCAAACACCCCCCCATGCCCACCACACAACCACAGGCCACATCTGCCAAAAGACCAGGGAGGTCAGCCACCAGAGACTTCCCTACTCTCTCAATTCTCTCCTAATTACAACCCTTGACCAACCACAAGCCATGCCTGTCAGAAGGCCACATAGGCTTAAGTAGTCTGTCCTCCTATGAACTTTCTCCATCTCATGCTTTCTAACAGATACCCAACACTATCCCCAATTACCCTACATGACTCATTGATATACCCAAGCTCCCAACTAAGACAACATGCTGTGCTGGACCAGAGGCCACAGAGGCCACCAGTACTCTAGCCCTCACTCAGGAATAGACCACTGGCTGAAATAGAGCCCATAGCACCAGAAGTCCAGCCCCAACTCAGATGGAGACTTCTTGCTCAACCACAAGCCACACTGGTCAGAAGACAAGAGAGGAAATAGAAATCTTTGGGGCTATGAGCTGTGTCTCTCCTCCTCCTCCTCCTCCTCCTCCTCCTCCTTCACTCTTCCTCCTTCTCCTCTTTCTTGTGCTCCTCCTCCTCCGCTCTTCCTCTTTCTCCTCTTTCTTCTGCTCCTCCTTCTCTTCCTTTTCCTCTTTCTTCTATGCCTATTGTTTGTAGGACTGGACTTTTTATAGTGTCCCAGATTTTCTGAATGTTTTGTGTAAGGAATTTGCTTTTAATTCCATAGATAGAGAAAACAAGGTAGCTTCCAATTACCATATAGATAAAATAAGATAATCTATGATAATGTCAAAGTTAAACATTATCTATCTACAAGTCCATCTCCACAAAAGATACTAAAAAGAAAATTCCAACCCAAGGAGGTTAACTATGCACATGGAAACATATGAAATAAATAACATTACACAAGCAAAACCAAAAGAAGTAAAGCACAAATACAAGCAAACACACAGACACACAAGCATACACACACTCACACAGCACCACCACCACCATCAACAACAACAATAACAAAATAGCAGAAATTTACAATTATTGGACATTGGTATCTCTCAATGTCAGTGAACTCAATTCTCCCTGGAAAGTCAGAGACTAATAGGATGGGTGTGAAAATAGTATCCATCTCTCTGCTGTATATAAGCCATACACCTCACCATCAAAGATAGGCATTACCTCAAAGTAAAGAAGTGGAAAAGATTTTCTAAGCAAAACTACTTAAGAAGCAAGCTGGTTTGTCAATTCTAATATCTAAGAAAAATAGACATCCAACCAAGATTAATCAAAAAAGATTGGGAAGAATACTTCATACTCATCAAAGGAGAAATCCTCCAGGATAACATTTCATTATTCTAACTATGCCACAAATGCAAGGGCACCCTCATTTGTAAAAGAAACAGTTCTAAAGCATAAAACACATTGATCCTAATATACTGATAGTGGAAGACTTCAATAATCCACCCTCACCAATGGACAGATCATCTAGACAAAACCTAAAATTAAACAGGAAAATATTGAGGCTATGCCATTATAAAACAAAAGGACTCAAAAATATTTACAGAAGATTTTCTCTCCAATGACTTTTGAAGGTGGGACCAGCAGGGAGGCTCCGGCCTCAGGAGCAGCAGAGCAGCAGAGCAACAGGGACAGGGTCCTTTCTACCTCTATCTTCAGCCAGGAGGTGTGCCTGTTCCACAGTCCTATGTGCTCCTTTCCCACAGGTCTCTAGAGAGAGGTTTGACCCAGGTCTTAGGAGAGATCGCCATTCTCTCTCAGGTGAATTTCTAAGGCTGGATCAGCCAGGAGGCACAGGCTTCAGAAGCTGCAGAGCAACCTGGACAGGGTCCTTCATTCATCCATCAGCACCCAAGAGGGACAGCTGATCCACAGTCCTCTGCACACAGGATTTACCAGGGGAGAATTGATCTCCCAGGAGTGCTGACACTGGCTAACAGACCCACTGAAGGAACAATCTCCAGCCAGAGACAGCAAGAATATCTAATACCAAAGATTAACAGATGGCAAAAGGTAAATTCAAGAATGTTAATTGGCAATGATGACTAATTGGCATCAGAACACAGTACTCCCACCACAGCAAGCACCGGATACAACATCACACAGGAAAAACAAGATTTGGATCAAAATCAGCTCTCATGATAGTGATAGAGGAATTTAAGAAAGACATAAATAACCCCCCAAGAAATACAGGAAAACACAGGTAAACAGGTACAAGCCTCTTTAAGCCCTCTTTAAGGGCTTGTACCTGTTTACCTGTGTTCTTTATGGAATTGCAGGCAAACACAACCAAACAGGTAAATATTGAACAAAATTATCAAGGGTCTAAAAATGGAAGTAGAAACAATTAAGAAATCACAAAGAAGAGACAACTCTAGAGATAGAAAACTTAGGAAAGAAATCAGGAGCCATAGATGCAGGCATTACCAACAGAATAAAAGAGATAAAAGAGAGAATCTCAGGGGCAGAAGATACTATAGAAAACATTGACACAACAGTCAAAAAAAACACAAAATGCAAAAAGCTCCTAACACAAAACATTCAGGAAATCCAGGACGTAATGAGATGATCAAACCTAAGGATAATAGGTATAGAAGAGACTGAAGACTTCCAACTTAAAGGGCCAGTAAATATCTTCATCAAAATTATAGAATAAAACTTCCCTTACCTAAGAAAGAGATGCCCATGAACATATAAGGAACCTACAGAACTCTAAATAGTTTGGGCCAAAAAAGAAATTCCTCCTGTCACATGATAATCCAAACACCAAATGCACAAAACAAAGAAAGAATATTAAAAGCAGTAAGATAAAAAGGCCAAGTAGCATATAAAAGAAGACCTATCAGAATTACACCAGACTTCTTGCCAGAGACTATGAAAGCTGGGCTGATGTCATACAGACCCTAAGAGAACACAAATGCCAGCCCAAGCTATTATACCCAGTAAATCTCTCAATTACCATAGATGGAGAAACCAAGCTATTCCATGACAAAACCAAATTTACACAATATCTTTCCACAAATCCAACCCTTCAAAGAATAGTTAATGGAAAAATCCAACACAAGGAGGGAAACTACATCCTAGAAGAAGCAAGAAAGTAATCTTCTAACAAAACTAAAAGAAGATAGCCACATGAACCGAATTCCAACTCTAACAACAAAAATAACAGGAAGCAACAATTACTTTTCCATAATATCTATTAATATTAATGGACTCAATTCCTCAATAAAAAGACATAGACTATCAGACTGGTTATGTAAACAGGACCCAACATTTTTCCAAGCAAATGATCCCAAGAAACAAGCTGGAGTAACCATTCTAATAATAATAAATCAACTTTCAACCTAATGTGATCAAAAAAGATAAGGAAGGACACTTCATACTCATCAAAAGTAAGATCTACCAAGATGAACTCTCAATTCTGAACCTCTAGGTTCCAAAGGCAAGGGCATCTACATTCATAAAAGAAACTTTACTAAAGCTCAAAGCTCACGTTGCACTACACACAATAATAGTGGGAAACTTCAACACCCCACTCTGCAATGGACAGATCATGGAAACAGAAATTAAACAAAGACACAATGAGACTAACAGAAGTTATGAAAAGAGTGGATTTAACAGATATCTATAGAACTTTTTATCCTAAAACAAAAGGATATACCTTCTTCTCAGCACCTCATAGTACTTTCTCTAAAATTGACCATTTAATCAGTCACAATACAGGCCTCAACAGATACAAGAAGATTGAAATAATCCCTTGGATCCTATCAGATCACCATGGACTAAAGCTGCTCATCAATAACAACATAAACAATAGAAAGCCCACATACACATGGAAGCTTAACAACACTCTACTCAATGATAACTTGGTCAAGGAAGAAATAAAGAAAGAAATTAAAGCTTTGTAGAACTTCATGAAAATGAAGCCACAACACATCCAATGTTATGGGAAACGATCAAAGCTGTCCTAAGAACTGGAGAGAGCATACTCCAGCAAATTGACAGCACATCTGAAAGCTCTAGAGCAAAAGGAAGCAAATTCACCCAAGAATAGTAGATGGCAGGAAATAATGAAACTCAGGGCTCTGAAATCAACCAAATGGAAACAAAAACAACTATACAAAGAATCTCCCAAACCAGGAGCTGGTTCTTTGAGAAGTTCAACAAAATAGATAAATTTTAGCCAGACTAACTCGAGGGCACAGCAACAGTATCCTAATTAACAAAATCAGAAATGAAAAGGGAGAAATAACAACAGAGACTGAGGAAATCCAGAAAATCATGAGATCCTACTACAAAAGTCTATACTCAACAAACTGGAAAACCTGGATGAAATTGACAATTTTCTAGACAGATATCAGGTGCCAAAGTTAAATCAAGATCAGATAAACCATCCAAACAGCCTCATATCCCCTAAAGAAATAAAAACAGTCATTAATAGTCTCCCAACCAGAAAAAGCACAGGACCAGATGGTTTAGTGCACAGTTTTATCAGACCTTCAAAAAAAGAACTAATACCAATACTTCTCAAACTATTCCACAAAATAGAAGGTACTTTACCCAATTCGTTCTATGAAGCCACAATTACTCTTGATAACTAAATCACACAAAGACCTAACAAAGAAAGAAAACTTCAGACCAATTTCCTTTACGAATATTGATACAAAAATAATCAATAAAATTCTCGCAAACTGAATCCAAGTACACATCAAAATGATCATCCATCATGATCAAGTAGGCTTCATCCGAGGGATGCAGGGATGATTCTATATATGGAAATCCATCAACATAATTCACTATATAAAAGAACTCAAAGAAAAAAACCATATGATAATCTTAGATGCTCAGAAAACATTTGATAAAACCCAATACCCCTTCAGGATAAAAGTCTTGGAAAGATCAGGAATTCAACATCCATACTCATAGTAAAGGTAATATGCAGCAAGCCAGTAGCCAATATCAAACTAAATGGAGAGAAACGTGAAGCAATCTCACTAAAATCAGGGACTAGACAAGGCTGCCCACTCTCTCCCTACCGATTCAATATAGTACTTGAAGTCCTAGCCAGAGAACAAAAGGAGATCAAAGGGATACAAATTGGAAAGGAAGAATTCAAATAATCATTATTTGCAGATGATATGATACTACATTTAAGTGACCCCAAAAATTCCACCAGAAAACTCCTAAACCTGTTAAACAACTTCAGCAAAGTAGCTAGACATAAAATTAACTCAAGCAAATCAGTGGCCTTCCTCTACACAATGGATAAACAGGGTGAGAAAGAAATTATGGAAACAACACCCTACACAATAGTCACAGATAGTACAAAATACCTTGTTGTGACTCTAACTAAGCAAGTGAAAAATCTGTGTGACAAGAACTTAAATCTCTTAAGAAGTAAATCAAAGAGGACCTCAGAAGATGGGAAAATCTCCCATGCTCATGGATTGACAGGATTAATATAGTAAAAATGGCCATATTGCTGAAAGCAATCTTCAGTTTCAATGCAATGCCCATCAAAATTCCAACTCAATTCTTCACAGACTTGGAAAGAACAATTTGCAAATTCATCTGGAATAACAAAAAAACTAGGATAGCAAAAACTAATCTCCACAATAAAAGAACCTCTGGTGGATTCACCATCCCTGACCTTAACCTTTACTACAGAGCAATTGTGTTAAAAACAAACAAACAAACAAACAAACAAACAAAAACTGCATAGTATTGGTACAGTGACAGGCAGGTAGATCAATGGAATAGAATTGAAAACCCGGAAATGAACACACACTCCTAAGGTCACTTGATCTTTGACAAAGGAACTAAAACCATACAGTGGAAAAAAGACAGCATTTTCAACTGATGGTATTGGCGCAACTGGCAGTTAGCATGTAGAAGAATTCAAATTGATCCATTCCTATCTCTTTGTACAAAGCTCAAGCCAAGTGGATCAAGGACCTCCACATAAAATCAGATAAAATGAAACTAACAGAAAAGAAAGTGGGGAAGAGCCTCAAGCAGATGGGCACAGGGGAAATTTTCCTGAACAGAACAACAATACCTTATACTCTAAGAACAAGAATTAACAAATGGGACCTCATAAAATTACAAAGCTTCTGCAAGGCAAAGGACACTGTCAATAGCACAAGACATCAACAAAAAGGTTGGGAAAAGATCTTTACTAACCCTATATCTGATAGAGGGCTAATATGCAATATATACAATGAACTCAAGAAGTTAGAATCCATAAAACCAAATAACCCTATTAAAAATGGGGTACAAAGCTAAACAAAGAATTCTCAACTGAGGAATACTTAATGGCTCAGTAGCACCTAAAGAAATGTTCACCATCCTTAGTCAACAGGGAAATGCAAATCAAAACAATCCTGGGATTCCACCTCACATCAGTCAGAATGACAAAGATCAAAAACTCAGGTGACAGCAGATGCTGGTGAGGATGTAGAGAAAGAGGAACATTACTTCATTGCTGGTGGGATTGCAAACTGGTATGACCACTCTTGAAATAGGTTTGGTGGTTCCTCAGTAAATCGGACATAGTACTACCAGAGGATCCAGCTATACCACTCCTTGGCATATACCTAGAAGATGCTCCAACATTCAATAAGGACACATGCTCCACTATGTTCATAGAAGCCTTATTTATAATAGCTAGAAACTGGAAACAACCCAGATGTCCCTCAACATAGGAATGGATTCAGAAAAATGTGGTACATCTGCACAATGGAGTACTACTCAGATATTACAAACAATGAATTTATGAAGTTCTTAGGCAAATGGATGGATCTGGAGGATATCATCCTGAGTGAAGTAACCCAGTTATAAAAGAACACACATGGTACATACTCATTGATAAGTGGACATTAGCCCAGAAGCTCAGAATATCCAAAGTACAATCCATAACTCACAAGAAACTCAAGAAGAAGGAAGACCAAAGTGTGGATACTTTGATTCTTCTTAGAAGGGGGAACAAAATACCCACGGAAAGAGTTGCAGAGACAAAATCTGGAGCAGAGACTGAAGGAAAGACAATCCAGAGCCTGCTCCACCTGGGAATCCTTCCCATATTCAATCACCAAACCCAGACACTAGTGTGGATGCCAGCAAGTGCTGTCTGACAGGAGCCTGATATAGCTCTCTCCTGAGAGGCTCTGCCAGTGCCCAACTAATACAGTAGTAGAGGCTCACAGCCATCCATTGGACTGAATACAGGGTCTCCAATGAAGGAGCTAAAGAAAAGACCCAAGGAGCTGAAGGGTTTTGCAGCCTCAACAATATGATCAACAATATGAACTAACCAGCACCCCCAGAGCTACCAGGGACTAAACCACGAACCAAAGAGTACACATGGTGGGACATGTATATGGATACAGAAAATGTGGTACATTTACACAATGTATAGCAGCTGCTTATGTATAGCAGAGGATGGCCTAGTTGGTCATCAATAGGAGGAGAGGCTCTTGGTCCTGTGAAGGTTTATGCCCCAGTGCGGGGGAATGCCAGGGCCAGTAAGCAGGAGAGGGTGGTTTGGTGAACAGGGGGAGCGGGAGGGAACAGATTTTTTTGAGGGGGGAGGGAAACCAGGAAAGGTGATATCATTTGAAATGTATATAAAGAAAAATATCTAACAAAAAAAAGGAAAAAATATTTACAGAAAAGTTTACCTCCCAAAAAAGAATGTATCTTCTTTTCAGCATCTCATGAAACTTTCTCTAAAATTGACCATATATTCAGTCACAAAGTAAATCTCAGTATATAACAAGAAAATTTAAATAACCCTATGTATCGTATTAGACTACCAAAGAATAAAGCTGGATTTGAACAACCACAGACACAACAGAAAGCCTAAAAACACATGGAAACTGAAATGAATGAATGAAGTTATTGAATGAAAACAGACAACTCTACTGAATGAAGACAGACAGACAGGGAGACAGACTGACAGGAAAGGACGGAGGAAGGGATGGAGGGAGACAGAGTGAAAAAGAAAACAAAGAAAGAAATTAAAGCCCTTGTAGAATTTAATGAGAAAGAATGCATAACATCCTCAAACTTATATATAACATAATATAAGCATTGCTGAGAGGTAAGTTCATAGCACTAAGTGTCTACTTTAAAAAAAAAAAATGAAGATTTTTCATCATAGCAACATGACAGCACATTTGAAAGCTCTAAAACCAGAAGAAGCAAACACACTCAAGAGGAATAAACAGCAGGAAATATAGTCAAACTGAGGGATGAAATCAATAAAATAGAAAAAGAAACAGAAAAAAGATTTTTAAAATGAAGTAAAGAGCTAGTTCTCTGAGAAAAACCAAGATAGACAAACCCTTATTCAAACTAACTACAACACACAAAGAGCTTAACCAAATTAATAAATTCAGAAACAAAAAGGGGTCAATAACAGACATCAAGGAAATTCAAGAAACTATTAACTCATACTTTAAAATCTTGTACTCCAGCTTCATTGTTTTCAGGGAGAAGTGGTTTATGCAGAGACTCTTAACTGTGCAAAGTACGTAGTATAAATGTTTGAGCACTCAGTTGATTGATCATCTGTATTAGCCTTCTCCATTTCAATGCTCAGTAAACTTTCTTACAGAGATGTAGAAAGAATGTAAGAGGTGACAGAAAGGGAGAAAGGCCTTAAATATGTTATGAATTTTGCACACAACAACTCATAGCAAATCATGTATTTTCCTGTGCAAGACCTGAACAGGACCTGAACAGCCAGTCAAAATTCTAGTTTAGATAGTAACTCTATGTCTCCTATGTCCTATTAGATGAACTATACACAATGGATGTCTGTGAGGGAGGAAACATTACTCTCCTTTGCTCTCCTATCACTCTTCTTCAGTCTCTCGTGCCCTAATGAATAGTCACACACTTATGTGCATATGGGAAAAATAAATAGGATTCAGATGGATATTAATGCAAAAAATTATAAAGAGGATACAAATCTCAAAAGGAAGGAGATAAGAGTGGCTGACACAAAAGGGAGCTAAATATACTTTGAGTGTGGGACACCTAAAATATAAAAATATTAAATTTGTCACTTTAAATTGTTATTCATGGATTTTAATATATACACAGCATTCTATAATCATCCCCACTATCAAACATAATTTTTTATTCTGCTATATAAATCCAGTCATATTAACAATTAATTCCTCCTCCTTTCCTGTTTGAAAATTACTAATCTACTTTTTATATATGTAGATTTGACTATTGTGAACATTTTATATGAGTTACTCACATTGTAGATGATGGCCTGTGCCTGGCTTCTTGAAGTTACTACATACTCTTGGCAGACTTGTACTGCAGACACGTCAATGCTTTTACGTCTTGTATAAAAATGTCATATACATATATAATGTCAATGACCTCAAGTACCTAAACATGGAGTTCCAGGTCATATGATGATACTATCTCTATATTTTTCATTTTGAGGTATCCCCACTTCATTTTTTTCAAAAATGTAAACCATATTACAATTCTGTAGTGTGTGGTGGCCCCAATAGTGCTATAAACCTCTCCTGACTGCAAAGTTGATGAGTGATACCTCACTGTGGCTGTTATTTTTCATTTCATGACTATTGATGTCATCATTACTAGTAAGTAGTTGAACTACTTGAAAGCAATATGTTTTACAATTTTTGGTTATTTTAAGTCATATTGTTATGTATTCTCAATATAATATATGTCATTATGTATTTTGAAGCACATGTATACAGACTAAAACATGTTCTTGCTCATTTTCTTTGTGTTATCATTTCTGAGACATTACTTGATAAAAGTTGATGTTGATTTACTTTTATTTTCTATTCTAGTGGTTCTGTGTTTTTTAACTTTATTTAAAAATTTCAGCCCATTTGTGCCAATTTTCATATATGGCATCAGGTAGTGTCTATTTAATTTTTGTATAGGGATCATTCAGCTGTCTGAGTACCATTTGTTCCAGAGAGTGTCCCTTAGCATCTTGTACTATTTTCATCATTAATGAAAGTTAATTAACCATACAAGTGTTTATTTCCAGGTTTTCAGTGCTATTCCTTTGAGCTCTACATATATACTGAATATTGATTACTTTATTTTCATTCTTAGATATCAGAGAATGTGTGTTTCTCAAGTCAATAATGAAATTAGTTAACTTCTTCATTTTGATTATTTGCTCTTGATTATCAACAAAGATATATGCTTTTCTAACTCAAGTGCATTTGACATTCATGATTTACAATGAAAGTATTATAGTCTCACTGTAGAAGGTATAAAACTTTTGGAACAAAGTGTCTTGTATTATAATATAAAGTATCTACATTAGGTATAGTAGGGATTGAATATAGCAAAAGACTGTGCATAAATCAGAGTAAAATATTGCACCATTAAAATTCATGACAGAAGAACTTATGTTTTTAAAGAAATGCACTTTTTAAAGAAAAGCCCTAGATTACTGGAAACAAATATTTACATTTAAAGTCCAAAATACCGTAATTGATATTAACAAAAACATTTTCAGACATCTAGTATTCTTGTGTACTTTATTTTTGTATTTATGTTCTTTTAAAAGATTGCTTTTATTGTCAATGATAACTTATAATTTAAAAAGAAAATTAGGCTGGAAAGTCTTTTTTTTATGTTTTGTATTTAATTTATTTATATTTTTCTAAACTTTTGTTATGATGAGAAAAGTTACATGATTTCAATTTCTCTGAATTTGTAAACATTTAAAAACATTTTAATTAAATAAAATTTAATCATTCTTGTTTCCCTTTTGTACCACTGCTCTTCCCATAGAACGCCCCTTCAATATCTACAATATCTTTTTTGTCATATTCCTTAAAATTTATAAAATATTATAACAATA
>NW_022196912.1:55020213-55021317 GCF_008632895.1 Mastomys coucha
CATAGTATAGTGTAAAAACATTAAATAAACAATACTACTAATAGAGAGGCTGAGACAGGAGAAGCAAGCTTTGAAGACCCTTATATTGTACACAGCAAGACACTGTCACAAACAAACAAGCTGACAGTGTACATAGATTGTACAATGTTGGACCTATTTCTCCAATTACCAAATTAGAGAGATCATTGGATGACAATCAACAAATTTCCAATTCCTCATATTATTGGATTTCAATCGATTAGGATATGTTAGTAATATTAATTTTCAAATTAATATATTAAGAAAAGTAATTGTCACTTCCTGTTGTTTTTGTAAGAGGTGGAATTAAATTTGTGTGGATTTATTGAAAGATTACCTTCTTGCTTCTTCTAGGGTGTAGTTTTTCTCCTTATGTTGATATTTTCCATCTATTATTCTTTGTAGGGCTGGATTTGTGGAAAGATAAATTTTGTTTTGTCATGGAATATCTTGTTTTCTCCATCTATGGTAATTGAGAGTTTTGCTGGGTATAGCAGCCTGGGCTGGCATTTGTGTTCTTGTAGGGTCTGTGTGACATCTGCCCAGGATCTTCTAGCTTTCATAGACTCTGGTGAGAAATCTACCGTAATTCTGATAGGCCTGACTTTATATGTTACTTGCCGTTTTTCCCTTACTGCTTTTAAAATTCTTTCTTTGTTTAGTGCATTTGGTGTTTTGATTATTATGTGATGGGAGGAATTTCTTTTCTGGTCCAGTCTATTTGGAGTTCTGTAGGCTTCTTGTATGTTCATGGACATCTCTTTCTTTAGGTTAGGGAAGTTTTCTTCTACAATTTTGTTGAAGATATTTACTGGCCCATTACCTTGGGAGTCTTCACTCTCTTGTATATCTATTATCCTTAGATTTGGTCTTCTCATTGAGTCCTGGATTTCCTGGATGTTTTGGGTTTAGGAGCTTTTTGCTTTTTGCATTTTCTTTGACTGTTGTGTCAATGTTTTCTAAGGTGTCTTCTGCCTCTGAGATTCTCTCTTCTATCTCTTGCATTCTGTTGGTGATTCTTGTATCTATGGCTCCTGATTTCTCTCCTAGGTTTTATATCTCCAGGGTTGTCTCTCTTTCTGATTT
>NW_022196912.1:55021327-55029632 GCF_008632895.1 Mastomys coucha
GTCTGCTCAGAACACTAACCCAGACAGACCAAAAGGAACCCGAGTCACTAGACTGGTGGAGTTCCTAAGTGCCTGGTCCCACTGTCCAGCTGGTTCCAGTTACTCCGAGTTTTGGGACAGATGTTGGTTCCTGCTTACCTCTGATCCTGGGTGTGTCAGAGCACCTGGGTGTGGAGCTTCCTCTGGTGTTGTGGGCAGAAAGTCTTAATTATGTATACAACATTGTATAATTATAAATTATAGAACTGATTTTCTAATGTCATTTTGATTCAAAATGCTATTATATCAAGCAATACTGGAAAGACTACTTACTGTGATGTGGCATGAATGAAAAGGTGAAATAATTGAAAAAATAAAAGAAGGATTTTCATCATTTGAATATTGTCATGTTGACATAAAAATGAAAATATGAATAGATATCAAAATTAATGTGATAATTGTAGCTTGCAAAAATCAATACAATATGAATTGCTTTCAATTAACCTGTAATAGAAACTAATATTAAATAACAAATAAAATCTATATTATTTGTATATATGTATATATATTTATATATGTATAAATATACATGGCAGGTTATGCATAATACTAAGAATAAAAATTTTAAATATTAAAAGAAATTTGAGTCATATAAGTGATATATAAAACATATGCTGCATTTTTAACAATATCACAGTGACAGATATTGATATACAGATATCAAGATGTTTTATAATTATAATAGTAGGATACAGGTTAGGAAAAAAAGTCCATGAAAATTAATGAGGGAAAATGTTGAAGTCTGAAAGCAGATCCCAGCTACACAAACCTTTGACTTCTGGCCCATATTAGAGAGGAAGATGGTATTTTCTGTACATGTTCCTGACTAACTTAAATACTTATACAGAAAATATAAAATATACTTTCTTCTAAATCTCATCAAAAATGTAATTATAGCAAAATTATTGACTATGTTAAAGAAAATACAATAAAAGTTTTGAAAATATGGAAAATTTCTTTACAAACTAAAGAGGAGATCTACAATGTTCTAATCTATGGGAGATATTGATGATTTCTATTTTGTCAACTCAAACATAATTGTGTTTTATTAAATTCAAATGTAGTCCCTATAGGCAATATTAAAATAATAAAAAATACAAACAGCTGATAAAGTCAATATGTTGTGAGTATATACATCTTCTAAAGGAATCTTGTTGATAACAGGTGAAAATAATTTACAAAGATTCATCTTTCTAACACATTCAATTTGTAATATTTACTTGTGTGGTTTATACACGCAAAAGTGCTGATATGCACTTGCTACAATGCATGTGTAAAACTCAAAGAAAAACTTTCAAGTATCCCTGTGATCAAATTCAGGTACACTTCTTAGAGGCAAGTGCCCTTTACTTGCTGAGCCTTCTTATAACTCATCATGAAGGTTGATAAGAAAATGACATAGGACTAAATTGGGCCACTCAAGAGAAAGGATGTTAAAAAAAGCAATAAATATGTGGAATGCTCTTCAACAATATTTATTAAGATAACAATAGAAGGCTACAATTACATAATTCAACAGGAATGCCAGATTGGCTAAATTAATACATAAGCAAAATAAAGTACTGTTGAATATTTAATACAAAAATACATCTTGCATGTAACCTAGAAGAATATATATTGGCACTATCACTGTCAAAGTATTTTAATCTTATGTTAATGTGTGCATCCCATATAACAACCAAATTGACTTAGATGTATAAAAAGTGGAAACATTTAACATATCATTATTTTGTACCAAATAATGAAATAAGTTTCAAGTTCATTAACAACATAATAAATGAAGAATTTTTGGTATAGTATGTTTACTCAAGAAATGCAGCAGAATTTTAATCTTGTTTTAGCTGTATTAGGTAGCATAACTATAAAATAATGGTAAGTAAAAAGTGGTACATATTGATAGAAACCATGAATGTACAATATAGTACTATGATAAACAAAAACATGGTGTTTGGGCATGTGTATTTAGTGGCAAACCTGGAACCTATGGAAAACTATAAAGTGTATTATTTCTTGATTTTGACGGTGATTGAAATGTGTTTGTTCTCTTCATGAAAATTTATTGGGCTTTATATTAAGTTTTGTGTTCCTGCATTTATGAATGAGGTATATCATAATAAAAATGTCTTATGAAAGAAAAATTATGGAGATCACCCTATAGTAATAAAATTTTGATACTAAGAAGAAAATAATAAAGGTCAAAATATTTTGAAAGTCAAATGAAACAAAATTTGAGATTATATGTAATGGTCTGCAACATTCACTAAATAAGTTTTCCCCAAAATATTTTTTTGTTTTATTGGAAGGCAGAGATCAACACATCAAAGACAGGTGTGAGAGGTAGCTCAATGTTAGAGGAAGGAAAGCAGCTTTTGTAAGAAGCCACATGACTGTGTTCCACACACCTTAATATAAATGCTACTTAATACTAATTTAATGTTTAAATGATATTTTGAAACTTAATAAAAATCAGGAAGACATTTTATAAGTTGGAAAAAAGTTATCATGCCAGACAAAGTGAATAGATTTAACATTATAGTAATTTATATAAATTCTCTACATGACTAATTTTATTTTTTCTAAGATTTATCATCTTAATCATCTTTAAAAAATAAAATATTACTGTTAGTCATTCTTGAATTGTGGTTTTTGTCTTCATATACTATACCCATGCTGAAAAATTACATAGTACAATCATGTATTAATCAACTGATTTGCATTTATTAAGATCTTAAAAAGATAACCTATTAAATTGCATAACTAACCTATTGAATATTGCTAATGTCTGTAACCTGTCATAAAATTATAACACTACAAATTTGCAAATTTGTAATATTTTAAGAAAGCATACATTTCTTTGGATTAGCAAAGAATCCTGATACGAAATCCATGTTGATGACTTATCCTCAATTTAATTGCAGGTATGTCTTTGTAAATAATATTAGAAATGTTTATAATTGAATCACTTTATCTATACATTTCCAAAAATTCCAAGTCAAATCTTCTGATGAAGTTTTTATGCTAAATGATTTATCTTTTTACAATGATAGTGTAAAATATATTTTGAAGGTCTTAAAAATTATTTCTTAGCTGTCATGTTATTCAGAAGGATCTAGAAGGGGTCAGCACCTCATTTTGAACTTAGTCTCCTAGTGAGATTTTCAGAATTGATCTTAAATCAAAGAGACAAATTTATACCAATCTCCTCAAAAGGCTTCTCTACCAAATGCCTTTTCAATATTTTAATAGCATACTGTATATTCTTAAATTTTTACATAAATTAAGTGAGCTTCAAATGAATATTTAAAAAGAGAAATTGGAAGCATAAAATAAAACAAAATCTTCTATAAAAATAAAACCTGATTTTATTTATGTGAATTAGTAAGTACTCATTTCAGCATGTAAGCTTCTCAAACCACATTTTCTATTAACATATCTGTTTTTCAAGAATAATTAAATAGTAAGCATAGTTTTGTGCATTTTTTAAAATGTATTTTTCTCATAACAGAGCTCCTACCAACTGTCAGGTGTTAAAACCAGGTGGTAATGATGAAAGTCCTTATTCCGGGTAATCTTTCACAATGCTTCCAATTGTTGCTCAGCTTAATTTGTTCGGCATGAATGAAGATTTCAGTAGGAACTAAAGAGAAACAGAAACTGAGATATACCATTTTCATGAAGCAGTTTGTATGAAAAAGAGTCCAGACAGAGTCATAGTATCAGAAGTGTATATGATATCTTCAGAGCTTCACAGGAATTATTACAACAGCCACCAAAATACTTGCCATAAATCTGGCAAATTAACCATTTCTAGCAAATTCAAACTTACTCCATTTGCCTAATTTATTGATAATTCTTTCTTTACTTTCTTCTTCCATTTTTTTTTTTAGAAATCCAGAATGTAAAAATAATTTTGAGCTTTAATACATTTTTCTGAAAAAAATTAACTACAAACAAGATGCTAAAACTGGTAGTAATGGTAATGATAATAGTAGTAATAATAATAATAATAATGTCACTAATTTGATGAATTCTTCAAATCATTCAAAATAAAACAAAGTGATTGGTTCCATATGTCTAAAGAAATAAAGAGCATGGTAAACTCTGGTATGTGGAGCCTGATTACGATAACCTCATCTGCTACTTGGTTGTCTCTGTTCGTATCCTCTTTATTCCATTTTATTCCTAGGGAGGAAGTATTATAATTGTTGATGTGACAAGTTCAGAAATAAATGCCTGACTTAAATCTAAGAAAAGGTTTAAGTTTTCAAATCACAAGCCCTTTCTGTCACAGTATTTTTTCAAGCAGTTTTGTTTTCATTTTCAGAATCCTTCTCCTTCTCTTCCTCCTTTTCTTTCTGTAGAAATCAATACAATTCTCTGGACACAAAATGTTAAAGTGTCCAGAGATATTGTGTCCAGCACTATATTTTGAAACTATTTTAAAATATGAATGCAGACATAAATTGAGAAACTAAATAAAAGTTAGCTTAGTTAATAGTTTAAGAAAGAAATCTTAGCTTCTTTATTGAAAGACAAAGAGAGGCTTACTTTAAATCCTCACTCATAGTCAACTCAAAGATGTTTGTATGCACATGTGAAATTTTCTACTCAACTCTCACCTTGAGCTTGTCTGAAGATGAATATGTAAATACTTTTTAATAGTAAAGCTGAAGAAGGCATTGATTTTACTTACAAAACAACGTATTATTTTTCCAAACCAAGGCTTCACCTATGCAATGCATAAGCAAGATCACAACTGTCTGCGTTGTTCATCATTTTCATATTCATGAAACAGTCATTAAATAGTCCCTACTTTCTTCTTGGTTATTGGGATGACATGAATAAAAATCATGAATTAAGCTAAAGATATATTACAGGGATATTAATCACAGTGTCTTCTGGTATGATTGAGACTGGTGTAGATCTAATGTTCTTAGAAACACCATTCACCCCTTTTCAGAAGGGTCTCTTTCCACATATTTGTCTAGATTTCTTTCTTCTTTTTGTATATTCCTCCACAGACGTTGTGATTTTTGCTTGTATTAGTCCATGATCATGGATACTGAGTGCTTTTTCATATCCCCTTTGGCCATTTTAGTGTTTTTGGGGAAAAAAAATGCTATTAAGTTCCTCTGCCTCTTTTAAACTAATTTTTGTTCTGCTTCAAAATTTTATGATATTTTAAAATATGTTTTTGATATTTGTGTCTTGTTAGATATAGAGGGGTGTATTTTTTATCCTAAAATCTCCTCGTTCTGTAAATTGTCTTCTTTACTAGGTGGATATTTTCAGCTTTCTGTGGTTTTAGTAGTCTCTTTACTGTGCACGTGTTGGGCTTTGGAGGCAGGAAACCATTGTGGAGAGGAGCAGGCTCTCAGTTCTTGGATCTCCCTTATCCCTCTCATAGGAAGTCCTATAGGTCTGATATGCATGGGAAGACTTAGCTGCTTCACTTTTCTTCTTTGGAAGATTTCCAATGACTGCCTTTTCCTAAATCCTTTGCTATTCCAAGTTGTCTCTATCTTCTTTCTTCTTTCTAGCTATAATATTTCCTCAGCCACTCATCCATTTCTTCAAGGTCATTAAGTTTGTTGACAAATGATTTTTTTTATTGCTCCTTAAGTTATTTTTGCTCTTGAGAAACTTGTTGTAATCTTTTATTTTTTTAAATTTATTAGAGTTACATTTCTTTTATTTTTTCTTCTAATCTAGCTAGGGGTTCACTAATTTGTATGCCTTTCAAAAAAAGGAACCTATTTTCATCTATTCTATTGAAGTGCTTTTCTTTTCTTCTAGTGTCTTGATGTGTAAACTCAGGGTTTTTAACTGGAAATTTATTCCCTTTTAAAATGTGCATATTTGTCATTGTAATTTGCCTCATAGGACTTTTCCTACTGGAAGGCACTTTATGCCCCCAGAAGCCATGGACCCTAAACTGAAAAACGTACATGTTGGCTTCATTTTTCTAAAACCCTACTTTTAATATCAGTTCTTAAATGTTTGAACCTTCATTCTAGCCCACCACCCTCCAGAGGTAGTGGGAAAGAAAGGTTATTAGGATATGATGGAAATGGACCTGTTTAGAAATTATTCTCTGGAGCAAATCCAATCTGTGTTGTCAGGAAATCATCTGCTCAGTTCACAGGACTCAGAAGCAGCTCAATCTACTTGCAAAATCTTCACAAATACACCAGAAATCCAGTTCAGTAGTGTTGGGAGAGCAAACATAAATCAGCAGTAGTAGCATGACATATCAGACACAGACAGGCCTCAGTCGAATCAACATGAGTCAGCAAGAGTGGTTAGAACCAACAGGGATGCCTGTGTTGGTTCTCTGCTGTGTCTCACTCAAGGAAGTAAATATAAGCAAAGGCATGAGACCAATGATGCATTGCAAAGCTAACTATACAAGCAAACTTCTCTTACACTCTGTTGAGTCCTATTTTTACTCTTGCCAAACATCACATATCCTCCAAAGGTCTTGCTCACCACATGTCTTACCTTGGTAAGACTGTCTTAGCAAAACTCTTCATAAATCTGTATCAGCTGACATTACTGTGCCAATGGGCTTAAGTCTGCAGAAGTAGCAAGAAGCCATGAGAACGCCACGAGAAGATCTTGGTGCATTTCTTTCTATGGAGTCATGACAAATGGAACTCATCTACACAATGTAAGGAGCTTAGTACATTGTGTGTCCTTAGTGAATAATCCTTCATCATGTGTCCTTTCATGTGCTTGCTTTATCAAAACATCCTTTCACCCATGTCTGCTTAAATGAAACATTCGTTCCCATGTTTGCTCCAGCAAAATATCATCTGACACAACTGCCTTTCCAAAGAAACCAGAAGTTTCCAGTTTATATCCCTCTTTCTGTTTAAGAATTTTCATTTTCTCTAATGTTAAAAACCTATACACAGTAGAAATAATTATAAGAACCATCAAATTTTAAATAATTGATTCTGTAAATAAAGTCAAACAATCTAATGAAACATCCTTAAATTTCTATCCCTATACAATAATTTTTAAAAAGACTTATATGTCTATCAATATGCAAAAATTAAGCAAAAACATTAAATTTCTGTTAAAATTTCTGTTAATATACAATAGTTCAAACAAAACCTTTAAATTGCTTCATAACAATACAATAATTAAACCAAACCTTAAATTTCTATTAATAGGTAATAATGCAAACTAAACAACTTTAAATTTCTTTTTTTTAATTAGATATTTTCTTTATTTACTTGTAAATTTCTCCTTTCCCAGTTTCCCCTCCAAAAAAGAAAAGAAACAAACAAAAACACAAAAACAAACCCCTGTTGCCTCCCCCCTCCCCATGCCTGCCACCCAACCCTCTCCCACTTATTGGCCCTGACATTCCCCTACGCTGGGACACAGAAACTTCACAGGGCCGAGGTCCTCTCCTCCTATTGATGATCGGATTTGCAATCCTCTACTATACACATACTGCCAAAACAATCAGACCCCTGCATGTGCAGTCCTTGGTTGGTGGTTGAGACCCTGGGAGCTCTGAGGGTACTACTTAGTTCATATTGTTGTTCATCCTAAGGGGCTACAAATCCCTCAGCTCCATTGGTCCTTTCTCTAACTCCTTCACTGGGGACCCTGTACTCAGTTTGATGGATGTCTGTGAGCCTCTACATCTGTATTAGTCATGTACTGTCAAAGCCTCTCAGGAGATAGCTATATTTAGGCTGGCTTGCCCTTCCTTCAGTCTCTGCCCCATAGTTAATCTCTGCAACACTTTCCGTGGGTATTTAGTTCCCCCTTTTAAGAAGGAATGAAATGTCCACCTTTTGGTCTTCCTTCTTGAGTTCCTTGTGGTTTGTGGGTTGTTTTTCCTGTATTCCAAACTTCTGGGCCAATAACCACTTATCAGAGAGTGTATACCGTGTTTGTTCTTTTGTGACTAGGTTACCTCACTCAGGATGATATTCTCCAGATCCATCCATTTCCCTAAGAATTTCATAAAATTATTGTTTTTAATAGCTGAGTAGTACTCCATTGTGTAGATGTACCACAATTTCTGTATCCACTCCTCTGCTGAGGGACATCTGGGTTGTTTCCAGTTTCTGGCTATCATAAATAAGGCTGCTATGAACATGCTGGAGCATGTGTCCTTATTACATGTTGCAGTATCTTTTGGGTATATGCCTAGGAGAAATATAGCTGGGTCCTCCGGTAGAACTATGTCACCTGAGTTTTTTATCCTAGCCATTCTGACTGGTGTGAGGTGGAATCTCAGGGT
>NW_022196912.1:55033294-55033617 GCF_008632895.1 Mastomys coucha
TCTCTTCTATACCTATTATCCTTAGATTTGGTCTTCTCATTGTTTCCTGGATTTCCTGGATGTTTTGGTTTAGGGTCCTTTTGCTTTTTGTATTTTCTTTGACTGTCTCTCAATGTTATCTTCTGCCCCTGAGATTCTCTCTTCTATCTCTTGTATGCTGTTAGTGATGCTTGCATCTATGTTTCCTGACTTCGTACCTAAGATTTCTAACTCCAGAGTTGTCTCTTTTTGTGATTTCTTTATTGTTTCCACTTTCATTTTTAGGTCCTGGATGGTTTTACTCAATTCCTTCACCTGTTTGTGTTTTCCTGCAATTCCTTAAG
>NW_022196912.1:55033748-55065568 GCF_008632895.1 Mastomys coucha
TCTGATGAAGCCAAGTAGTCTTGGTTTCTATTGGTAGGATTCTTGCGTTTGCCTTTCGCCATCTCTTGTTTTTTGGTGTGAGATGTTCTTAGTGTCTCTGACTAGAGCTTGACCTGTCCCTGCCTGCCCTGCAAGTCCCCTGTGACTCGTGGGGCCTGTGCCTTCCGGCTGGCTGCTCTGGTCTTAGAAACTCAAGGGAGAGAAAATGGGGCTCTCACCTGAGTCTCTGGGTTAAGGCGCTCCCTGGAGTTAGGCCCTCCACTTGCAGGGAAGGGGCAGAGAAGGAAGCTGAGAGGATCCTGTCCCTGCCACCCTGCAACTCCCCTGGGTCTCGTGGGGCCCGTGCCTCCCTGCTGGCTCCTCCTGTCTTAGAAACTAACCAAAGAGAAAAATCAACTTTAAATTTCTATCAACATACCATTTTTAAGTAAATAACCTTCCAACCTAGATAATAACAACTATAACACATCAAGTGATCCAAACCACCCACCCCAATTTAAGGGATTGAGAGGATCATCTTTTTTATATATATATTTGCTTCCTGCTGAATTGGGGCAAAGATTTCCTATTTGGGCTCTAAGAGGGAAAAATGTTTAGTCTGAAGAAAGCTAACTGTACCATTTCTTGCCCGGTCCCTGTCTTTGTCCAGTCTCTGCATTGTCTGTCCAGTCTATTTATTGTCCTGTCTCTGTGTTTATCTAGTCTCTGTGTAATCTATCATTAGGGCTAGCCCTTTTGAAGTTGATTTACATGCATATTTTGAAGTAGTCAGTAACTGAGACAGTCTGTGAACCACCTGGACATCCATATCTCAGATGATAGGAGGTTTTTCATGGTCAGATCTAATTTTTATAAGTTTTATTGATAACCATATTTTTTCATTCCCTGGAGATACATAAGCATGCTCACATCCCCACCTTAAAACTATTGAAGGTTTCCTGTCTAATGTCAACACACATTTATAGTATACTGGTTGGCCTAGTTCCTCAGGTTTTTTGGTAATCTAGAGTCTCTCAGCTGTTGTTGTTTCCTATTCAACAAAATTAAGAAAATCAAGATTTAACAAAGTATTGCTTAGTCTTTCTTGGGGTTTTTTAGTCTTCCATTTTTAATAAGCACTTATTTTAAGGTATGATTAGATTTTCCTATAACTGCTTGCCCTGTGGGATTATGTGGTATACCAGTAACATGCTATATGTTATAATATGCAAAGAAGTGCTTCATTTTATTGGCTACATATGGAGGAACATTGCCAATTTTATTTTTTGCAAGTATTCCTATTTTTGCCATAATTGCCATTATTTCCAATAAGTGTGTAATTACCCAATCACCCATTTCAGAACTTAAGCAGTTGTCCATTGAAAACATTGAGTATGTGTCAATGATATGGTGTATGTAGCTTTGTTTTCCAAATTCTACAAAATGAAAATATCCATCTGCCAAATGTCATTTCTTTTGATACCCATAGGGTTAGTACCAGCAGGTAACAGAGTTTGGTTGTATAGAGAACACATAGGACACTCTTTATTATTTCTTTTGGCTTGTGGCCAAGTGATGGAAACTTTTTTCTTTAAACTTTTCTATTAACATGATGTTTCTCATGAAATTTTAAAGCTTTTAACATATTTCCTACTAGTAATTGGTCAATTTCATTATTTCCTTGAGCTAATGGACCTGGCAAACCTGTATGAGACAGAATATGAGTAATACATAATGGATAATTTCTATTTCTTATGGCTTGCTGGAATTGTGTAAATTATAATGTTAGTTCTACATTATCATATATGTTTGTATATGGAAAACTACTCTTTCTGCATATAAAGAATCAGTCATTATGTTAAGAGATTCATTATGATATAATAATACCATAGGGATTGCATACAATTGTGATTTTTGAACCTATATATGGACATTTGACCACCTTGCTTATTTTATCTGACTTATAACTTACCATTCCCATCTTTTTTGCATCAGTATAAAATGTTAATGCCTCTGGAATTTGTGTTCTCTTTACATACATGAAAGAATCCAATTACATTTTTTAGTAAACTATATAAGCTTACTTTTTGGATATTTGTTATTAATTTCATCCAAGAAGTTACTACAAGGGTTTTGCTAATCCTCATTAACTACCCATAATTAAATAATCTCAGCATTTATAAAAGAGACAATAATTTCAGCTGTATCTGTTCATGATAATTGACATAATCTTCTTCTACATTTTATAATTAATTCAGAAATCTTTTTAATATATGTTTTCATTTTTTAATTTTTTTATGAGCTAAGAAACCTCATTCAATAATACTATCTTCCCTTTGTATAATGAGTCCAAGTAGGAGAATGAGTTGAATGTAAAATGACCAGAATACAATCAAGTTTAGTATAAATCGATTCATATATATCCTTATATGAATTCATTATAGTCTTTGTTTTACAAGAGTAAGTTCTTTTTCTGCTTCAGCTGTTACATATTTTGGACTAATTACATTTGAATCTCCTTTTAATTGAATAAAATTAGTAAACTCATATGTACTTAATCCAATTGTAGACCTCAGCTAGTTAACATCTTCCATTAATATTTTAAAATCAATAGGAGTTTGCAGTTGGTTCCTACGGATCTGTATTTTTGTGGTTGAATTTTTGTTGACTGATTTTATAACACAAATAAGTGACTCTCCACTTTGTATTTTTTCTGGAGCAAGCTGTAACACCTAGCATGACAGAATTTTTTGAGTTACATTAAACATATTCTCTAAAACATCCTTGTCAGAATCAGCCAGTAGAATGTCATCCATGTAATGATAACGAATAGATAGAGGAAAATTGCTTATGAATTATTTCTAATAGTTGTTGCACAAAATGCTGATATAAAGTTGGAGTATTTAACATTTCCTGATTAAGTACCTTCCAGAGGTATCTTTTTAGTGGATGAATATTATTCAAAGTAGGTTCTGAGAAACCAAACCTTTATCTTTCTCACGCAAAGGTATTGAGATAAAACAATCTTTCAGTTCAATTATTATTATAGATAATGATTTTGGTAAGAAAGATAGTAACAGAAGTGCAGGCTGTAAGGATCCATTGGTTGAATTACCTTATAAGTGTTCTTAAATCTGTTATCATCCTCTATTTCCCTGATTTCTTCTTTACAATAAACACAGTGGAATTCAATGGACTAATATATGCTTCTATATGGTGAGCCTCCAGCTGCTCTTGTACCAGCTGTTCAAGTGCCTGAACTTGTTCTTTTGTTGTGGGATACTGCTCTTGTCAGACAGGCTGGTTTGATAATCATTTTATGGTCAAGGATATTGGTATGTCAGCAGTGGCCCCTTTTATAAATTTGGAAAGTAAATTCCTGTGACATCCTGTTTTTAACCGTAGACACAACTTGTGATTGTTCTCCATCACCTGTATCAATACCTATGATATATGTCTCTCAAGGCATCTAGGCCAGGCCAGTTTCCTGGTTCTCTATAATCAACATGTCCAATTTTATGCCAATAGCATATGGCTTTTATAACTGCAGCTCTGAAGTATAACTTGATATCAGAAATGGTAGTAGCTCTAGCAGTTCTGTTATTGTTCAGGATTGTTTTAGTTATCCTGGGTTTCTTGTTTTTCCACATGATTATGTTGAACATGTAGATTGGTTTTGGTAGGATGGTCTTTTTTATTATGTTAATCCTATAAATCCATGAGCATGAGAGATTTTTCCATCTTCTCATATCTTCTTCAATTTCTTTCTTCACGAACTTGAGGTTTTTCTCATCCATGTCTTTCAGTTGCTTAGTTAGAGTTATCATGAGATATTTTGTATTGTTTGAGGCTATTGTGGAAGGTGTTGTTTCTCTGATTTATTTCGAAGTTGGTTTATCATTTGTTTATAGATGTGCTATTGATTTTTTTTTTACTTTATCTTGTATCCAGCCCCTTTCCTAGAAGAGTATATCAGTTTTATTGGAGTTCTCTGGTGGAATTTTGAGGGTTAATTATGTAAACTATCACATCATTCACAAGTAAGTATACTCTGACTTCTTCGTTTCCAATTTGTATTTCCTTTATCTTCAGTTGTCTTATTACTTTTGCTAAAAATTCAAGTTCTTGTCTAGATATGTAAGCAGTAGACAAGCATGATGGATTACATTTACTTATTTTTGTATAGTGAACCATCCCTAAAACTGGGATGAAGACTACTTGATCATGATGAATGATTTTTTTTTATGTGGTGTTCTTCAAATATGGTTGCAAATATTTTGGTAAGAATTTTCACATCAATGATCATAAGGAAATTGGTTTGTAATTCTCTTTTGGTTTGAGTCTCTATGTTATTTGTGTATCTGAGTAACTTTGCCCTCATAAAATACAATGAATTTGGCAATATTTTTTTAATTTCTAGTTTGTGGAATAATTTGAGGAGTATTGGTGTTACTAATTCTTCAAAAATCTGGTACAATTCTGTGCTAAAACCATCTTGTCTTGGATTTTTTGATTGATTGTTTTGTTTTGTTTGGATTTTCCAATACAGTGGAATACAAGTTTTTAAGTACATTTTATAATTCACTGTATTGCCTCAGGGCCTGTTGGCATGTCCATGATTTTAGTTTCATCTTTTGTTAATTTAGATATTCTTTCTCTGTCTTTTAGTTAGCTTGGCCTAGGGTATGTTTATCTTGTGGATTTTTACAACCAACTTTTGTTTCATTGGTATTTTGTATTATTTTCTTTGTTTCTATTTTCTTGATTTCAGCACTAATTTCCTGGCATATACTTCTTTTGTGTGTCCTTTTTTCTTTTCATTCTAGAGCTATTAGCTTTGCTGTTGAGTTGCTAGTATGACATCTCTCTATTTTTTTTAAATTAGGTATTTAATTCCACTTAATATTGCTTTCATTCTGTACTACAGGTTTGAGAATGGTATGTTTTCATTTTCATTAAATTCTCGATAGTCTTTAATTCTTTCATTATTTCTGTCTTGACTAATTTTTCATTTAGTAGCAAGTTGTTCAGTTTCTATGAGTATGAAAATTTCTGTGTTGTTTCTTTGATTTAAATCCAACTCTAATCTGGAGTGGTCTAGTAGGATGCCAAAAATTATCTCAGTTTTCTTCTAATTTTTGTTTTACATCTGACTATGTGATCACTTTTGAAGAAAGTACTCTAGTGCTGAGAAAGAATATTCCTTTGTGTTTGGGTGAAATGTTCTATAAACATCTGCTAGGTCCTTTTGGTTTATAGTGAGTTTTAGCTACAGTATTTCTCTGTTGAGTTTCTGTTTTTCTAGATGACCTGTTTATCGATGAGAGTGTTTCCACTATCAGTGTTTAAAGGCAAATTCAATGATTTAAGCTATAGTAGATGCCTTTGTGTTTGGAGAACAGGTGTTAAAAAATGAAATATCATCTTGGTGGAAATTTCCTTTGATGAAAGCATTCCTCTCATTCTTTTTTGATTAGTTTTGGTTCAAAAAATACTTTATTAGATTTTAAAATGGCTATGACACCTTGTTTCTTAGGTCCACTTGCCTGGAATATCTTTTTCCAAACTTTGACCCTTAGGTAATGTCTATAATTGATGTTGATATGTGTTTTGCAGCTGCAGCAGAAGTTTTCATCATGTTTTCACATCCATTCTCTTTTTTCTCATTTTTTAATTGAGGAATTGAGACCACTGATATTCAGAGATATAAATGGCCAATGACTCTTAATTCATGTAATTTTATTGTTGTTGTTCTTGTTTATTGTAATGGTTTTGTTGAGGAGACATTATTTTTTCCTGTGTTTTCATGGATGTAGTTAACCTCCTTGGGTTGTTGTTTTGTTTCTTTTCCTCTTTATATGAATGAATTTGTAGATAGATGTTTAAATTTGAGTTTATCATGGAATATCTTATTTTCTCCATATATGGCAATTGAAATATATGTGTATAGTAATCTGATCTCATACCTGGGATCTCTTAGAGTCTGCAAGACATCAACCCAGGCCCTTTTGGCTTTAAGAATTTCGATTGAGAAGACTGGTATAATTTTTAACAGGTCTGCCTTTATATGTTACTTGGTATTTGTCCCTTGCAGCTTTAATGTTCTTTATTTGTTCTGCCTATTTAGTTATTTTTATTATTATTGAGTGAAGGGACTTTCTTTTTTAGACTTATCTATTATGTGATATGTAAGCTTGTTTTTCTATTAGATATTTTCTATAGTTACATTTCAAATGATCTCCCTTTCCTGCTTTCCCCTCTAGAAAAGAAAAGAACCCTATTCACTCCCCCATCCCCGTGCTCACCAACCCACCCTCACCCACTTCCTGGCCCTGGTATTCTTCTACACTGGGTAATAGAACCTTCACAGGACCAAGGGCCTCTCTTCTCATTGATGACCTACTAGGCCATCTTCTGCTAATTATGCAGTTGGTGCCATGAGTCCCACCATTTGTACCCTTTGACTGGTGGTTTATTCCCTGGGAGCTCTGGGGGTACTAGTTAAATAATATTGTTTTTCCTCTTATGGGGCTGCAAACTCTTTGAGCTCCTTGGGTCTTTTCTCTAGCTCCTTCAGTGGAGACCCTCTGCTCACTCCAATGGATAGTTGTGAGCCTCTACTTCTGTATTAGTTGGGCACTGGCAGGGCCTCTCAGAAGACAGCTATATCAGCCTCCTGTCAGTCTACATTTGCTGGCATCCACAATAGTGTCTGGGTTTAGTGATTGTATGTGGGAAGGATCCCCAGGTGGGGCAGTCTCTGGGTTGTACTTCCTTCAGTCTCTGCTCTATACTTTCTCTCTGCAATTCATTCCATTAGTATTCATATCAACACTTTAATCTTTTTTCTTCTTGAGTTTTTGTGGTTTGTGGATTGTATCTTGGGTATTCTGAGCTTCTGGGATAATATTAACTTATCAATGAGTGCATCACATCTGTGTTCTTTTGTGATGGGGTTACCTCACTCAGGATGGCATCCTCTAGATCCATCCATTTCCCTAAGAATTTAATAAACTCATTGTTTTTAATAGCTGAGTAGTGTTCCGTTGTGTAAATGTACCACATTTTCTGTATCCATTCTTCTGTTGAGGGAGAGCTGGATTTTTCCAGCTTCTGGCTGTTATAAATAAGGCTGCTATGAACATAGTGGAGCATGTGTCCTTATTACATATTGGAGCATCTCTTAGGTATAAGCCTGGAAATGGTATTGCTAGGTCCTCTGATAGTATAATGGCCAATTTCCTGAGGTACCACCAAACTGATTTTCAGAGGGATTGTACCAGCTTGCAATCCCACCAGCAATGAAGGAGTGTTCCTCTTTCGCTACAACCTCTCCAGCATCTGCTGTCACCTGAGTTTTTGATCTTAGCCATTCTGACTGGTATAAGGTAGAATCTTAGAGTTGTTTTGATTTGCATTTTCCTGATGACTAAGGATGTTGAACATTTCTTTAGGTGTTTCTCAGCCATTCAGTACTCCTCAGTTGAGAATTCTTTGTTTAGCTCTGTACCCCATTTTTAATAGGGTTATTTGGTTCCCTGGAGTCTAACTTCTTGAGTTCTTTGTATATTGGATATTAGCCCTCTATTGGATATAGGATTGTTAAAGATCTTTTCCCAATCTGTTGGTTGCTGTTTTGTCCTATTAACAGTGTCCTTTGCCTTATAGAAGCTTTGCAATTTTATGAAGTCCCATTTGTCAATTCTTGATCTTAGGGCATGAGCTACTAGTGTTTTGTTCAGGAAATTTCCCCCTGTGCCTATGTGTTAAAGGCTCTTACCCACTATTAGTTTCAGCGTATCTGGTTTTGTGTGGAGGTCCTTGATCCACTTAGACTTGAGCTTTGTACAAGGAGATAGGAGTGGATCAATTTGCATTCTTCTGCATGCTAACCGCCAGTTGAGCCAGCACCATTTGTTGAAAATGCTGTCTTTTTTCCACTGGATGGTTTTAGCTCCTTTGTCAATGATCAAGTGACCATAGGTGCATGGGTTCATTTCTGGGTCTTCTATTCTATTCCATTGATCTACCTATCTGTCACTGTACCAATACCATGCAGGTTTTATCATAATTGCTCTGTAGTGCAGCTTAAGGTCTGGGATGGTGATTCCACCAGAGGTTCTTTATTGTTGAGAATAGTTTTTGCTATATTAGATTTTTTGTTATTCCAGATGAATTTGCAAATTGCTCTTTCAAGCTCTGTGAGGAATTGAGTTGGAATTTTGGTGGAGATTGCACTGAATCTGTAGATTGCTTTTGGCAAAATGGACATTTTTTACTATATTAATCCTGCCAATCCACATCATGGGAGATCTATTCATCTTCTGAGACCTTCTTGGATTTCTTTCTTCAGAGATTTGAAGTTCTTGTCATACAGATTTTTCACTTGCTTACTTAGAGTCACTCCATATTATTTCATATTATCTGTGACTATTCTGTACAGTGTTGTTTCCCTAATTTCTTTCTCAGCCTGTTTATCCTTTGTGTAGAGGAAGGTCAATGATCTGCTTGAATTAATTTCATATCCAGGTACTTTGCTGAAGTTTATTATCAGGTTCAGGAGTTCCCTGGTGGAATTTTTTGGGTCCCTTAATCATACTATAATTTCATCTGCAAATAGTGATAATTTGATTTCTTCCTTTCCAATCTGTATCCATTTGATCTTTTATTTTAAAGATTTATGTATTATTTTTTTATTATAAGTACACTGTAGCTGTCTTCAGATGCATCTGCTGTCACCTGAGTTTTTGATCTTAGCCATTCTGACTGGTATGAGGTAGAATCTTAGAGTTGTTTTGATTTGCATTTTCCTGATGACTAAGGATGTTGAACATTTCTTTAGAGGATATCAGATCTCATTATGGGTGGTTGTGAGCCACCATGAGATTGCTGGGATTTGAACTCATGACCTTCGGAAGACCAATCAGTGTTCTTACCTGCTGAGCCATGCACAGAGGGCTGTGGGATAACCCCATCTCCCAGTTGCAGATGGATTCAGGGAGGGCCCTGTCCCAAATGCTCTGCTGCTTCTGCTACCTGTGCCTCCTGGCTAGTCCCACCTTAGACAATCATCAGAGAGAAATTAGAGATCTCACCTGAGACCCGGTGTAAGAACACTTCCTGGAGACAAGTTCTTCCCTGGCAAGAATGGTTTACAGAGGGCTGTGGAACAGGCACACCTCCTGGGTATAGATAGAGGCAGGAAGGACTCTGTCCCAGCTGTTCTGCTGCTTCTGCAGTCTGTGCCTCCTGGATAGCCCCACCTTAGATATTCACCAGAGAGAAAAGTCTGTAAGCTTCTTATATCTCTATGTTCTAGGCTTTTTAGTTGAGATTTTTCTCCTTTCTGTATTTCTATTATTCTTCAGCTTTGTCTTTTAATAGTGTCCCAGATTTCCTGGATGCTTTATGTCAAAAATATTTTAGATTTAACAAGGCTTGGGGGTTTTAGGTTTCTTTCTTTGTTTGTTTGTTTGTTTGTTTGTTTGTTTTTCTGATGCATTTATTCCTTCTATTATATCTTCAATGACTGATTTTCTCTTGTCCATCTCTTTTACTCTGTTGGTGAATCTTACCTCTATAGTTTTTATTCAAATTCCTAAATGGTTTGTCTCCAAAATTTCCTTGGGGTTTTTTGGTTGATGTTGCTTCTGTTTGACTGACTGATGGCTTCTATTTCCATTTTATGTCTTCAAAGTTTCCAGTATAGAACTGAATTGCATTCACTTGAGTTGTTGGCCAAGAGAGTCCCATGGAAAACCCAAACAACTCAGTCTGATACTAAGATAAAGGGTTGTTCTTCACAAATTGACAGCAGGAGCTCATTGTCAAAGACGACATTCAACCAAACTACTAAACATGGAGAAGTCTTGCTGGTGCCTAGATGCAGCCTTCCCCTCTATGTTGCAGTCTCATTGGACTACTGACTATTAAAAGAGAAATGTGGACATGGACTTGGACACAAAACCTTCGACTTACAAAATACTGTAGTAGAGTGGTGGCACAGAACTTGTGGTGTAGTCAAGCAATGTCTGATTTGACTTATGTCCAACTGTAATAACATCCTAGAATTACTACCTTTGTTATTCATACTATTGTTAGACAAGGGTTATTTGAACACAAACACTGTGAAATATGGGCAGTTAATTTGGTAGTAATTACTTGCAAATTACTAAAAGGTAGGTACTATAAAGATTGTAAATACATTAAAACAGGAATGATTGTTGTTTCAAAAGGAAAAGAACATAACAGAATATCACTTAATGTAAAATCTTTACAATTCTTTTTACTGTGAAGTTTTATATATAAAGTTGACTACATGTAGCAAACATGTTAAGAGAAAGTAGATAAGAGACATAAAACTTCAGCTGATTTAGTTTTAGGTTACATAGAATGAAATTTTTGCACCTTAATAATGCAACTGTTAGCCAGGCACTGGTGGCACATGCCTATAATCCCAGCACTTGGGAAGCAGAGGCAGGCATATTTCTGAGTTCAAGGCCAGCCTGGTCTACAGAGTAAGTTCCAGTATAGCCAGAGCTACACAGAAAAACTCTGTCTCGAAAAAAAAAAAAGAAAAAAAGAAAAACAATGCAACTGTTAATAGCCAAGAAAATAAACAACATTGCAAAATATTTTAAGTATACTAAAATGTATTTATTGATAGAAATTTTTGTCTCCAATGATTCAGTAAGTTGCCAGTCTTTGCACAACTGATATTCCCTGAGCAGTGAGAATGTTATAAATTTAATTTAGAGGTGTGGAAGAAGTTGAAGGACCCGAAGCAACATGGAAAATGGTCATCTGCACTTTTATGAATTGTGCTCAGCCAGAATTACCAACACCACATACTTTCATTAACATAAAATTTATGAAATGTACTTATATGTTACAAAAATAAAGAGTCAATATAAATAGATTAGAATCAACATCTGTGATTACTGAAATCAACTAAATCAATATATTAAATAATTAAACATAATAAATAATTAAATAAATATGCTTTCTATAAGGAAAATATTAAGAGAATGCCCATGTCAGATTAGCATTTTGGCATGTCTGTGAGGAATTGTTTGGATTAATAGTTGACAATGACCATTGTGGGCTGTATAAGAAAACTAGATAAACAGGAGGGAGCAAGTCACCAAGCAGCATTCCTCCATGGTCTCTGCTTGAAGTTCATTCTTTTGTTCCTACTCTGACTTCCCTCCATGATCGCCTGTAATCTGCAAACTGAAATAAAACATGTCCCTTTCCTTCCTCTGGAAGTCCTGCCTAGCTACAGGAGGTGGTGACTTCTGTCTCTACATACCCCTCTAGTAAGAATCTTAGCTAGGGTCCTCCCACCATATAGACTCCCAGTGTTCTCTATTGCCCTAGACCTCCAGCTAATCCCAACATGCCCCCAACTTTCATTCTCACCTCCAGTCCTCTCCCTCCCCTCCCCTTTGTACATCATCCTTGTTCTCTTCCTCACCCACTCTCCTACACAATTCCCTCTCTCCATCCACTTCTGATGACTACTTAATTTTCCCTTCAGAATGAGACTCATGAGTGCTTCCTTAGGGCCTCCTTATTACCCAGTTTTTGGGGGCCTGTGTATTGTAATATGGTTATGCTGTACCTTATAGCTAATGTCCACTTGTAAGTAAGTACATACCATACCTGTCTTTCTAGCTCTGGATTACCTTACTCAGGCTGATATTTTCAAGTTCCATCCACTTGCCTGCCAAATGTATGATATCTTTGTTTTCAGTAGCTAAATATTATCCCATTGTGTAAACCACTGGTGTTTCTCATAAAACTGGGACTAGGTCTACCTCAACATCCAGATATACCACTCCTGAGCATATACTCCAAAGATGCCCACTATAACACAGGGACAGTTGCCCAACTATGTTCTTAGAAGCTTTGATTGTTATAGCCAGAAATTGGAAACAACCCAGATGTCCCTCAACTGAAGAATAGATGAAGAAAATGTGGTACATCTACACTATTCAGCTACTCTTTACTCATTTTTGAGGCAATTTTTTTTAGAATCTGGAACTTACTGATTGTTTACAATTGCTGGACAACCTAGGTATGCTGTGGATAAGAACAGAGGATCTCTGCTATAAAGAACAATACATTTCACAGTGCCTTAACCTAAAGAGGGTCATAAAAATGACTCACTATGTTCTCTAACCCTTCCAATCAACTCTGAATTTGGCATAAACAAATAAAGTTTTGTTACTGTTGTTGTTGTTGCTTTTTTTACATTCCAGATTCTATTCTCCTCCTGGTTCACCCTCTGACCTTTCAACATCTCATACCTCCTCCTTACCCCCAGTCTCAACAAGGATGTTCCCCAACGCCACCAAACCTCTTAACTCCCTGAGGCCTCAAGTCTCTTGAGGGTTAGGTGCATCTTCGCTGACTAAACACAGACCCAGAAGTCCTCTGCTGTATATGTGTTGGGGGCCTCATATCAGCTGGTGTATGCTGCCTGGTTGGTGATCCAATATCTGAGAGATCTTGGAGGTCCAAGTTAGTTGAGATGGCTGGTCATCATACAGGGTTACTCTCCTCCTCAGCTTCTTTCAGGTTTTCCCTAATTCAAACACAGGGGTCAGCAGCTTCTGTCCATTGGTTGGGTGTAAATATCTGCATCTCACTCTTTCAGCTGCTTGTTGGGTCTTTCAGAGAGCAGTCATGATAGGCCCCATTTTTGTGAACACTCCATAGCCTCAGTAGTGCCAGGTCTTAGGGCCTACCCTTGAGCTGGATTCCAATTTGGTCCTGTCACTAGACCTTCTTTCCCTCAAGCTCTTCTCCATTTCCATCCCTGCAGTTCTTTCAAACATAAACAATTATGGGTTACAGTTTTGACTGTGAGATAGCAACCCCATCCCTCACTTGATACCCTGTCTTTCTGCTGAGGTGGGCTCTACAAGTTCCCTCGTCCCTCTGTAGAGCATTTCATCTAGAGTCTCTCCCTTTGAGTCCTGAGAGTCTTTCACCTCCCTGGTACCTGGTATATTCTGAAGGGTCCCCTTAACCTCCTACCTCCTGAAGTTGCTTGTTTCCATTCTTTCTGCTGGCCTTCGGGGCTTCAGTCTTTTTCCCTCACCCAATACCAGATAAGGTTCTCCTCTCCCCATTCCCAACACCTTTTCCTCCCAGGTCCCTCCCTGCTTCCCCCATTGTGGTTTCTTCTCCCTCCCAAGTGGGACTGAGGCATCCTCACTTGGGCTTCAGCTTGTTGAACTCTGTGAGTACTGTGGACTGTATCTTGGGTATTCTGTACTTTTTTTTGGCGGAAATCTACTTATTAGTGAGTAAATACCATGCATGTCCTTTTGGGTCTGGTTTATCTCATTCTGTATAATATTTTCTAGTTCTATTTATTTGCCTGCAAAACTCAGAATGTCCTCATTCTTAATAGCTGAATAATATTTCATTCTGTAAATGAACCACATTTTCTGTATCCATTCTTCTGTAGTGGGACATCTAGGTTGTTTTTAGCTTCTGGCTATCACAAATAAGACCACTATGAACATATTAGATCATGTGCTCCTGTGGCATAGTGGGGCATCTTTTGGGTATATTCCCAAGAGTAGTATTGCTGGGTCTTCAGGTAGATCTATTTCCAATTTTCTAAAGAACCTCCAGATTGATTTCCAGAGTACTTGTACCAGTTTGCAATCCCACCAGCCATGGAGGAGTGTTCCTCTGTCTCCACAATTCTGCCAACATGTGTTGTCACCTGAGATTTTGATCTTAGTCATTCTGGTTGGTGTAAGGTGGAATCTCAGGGTTGTTTTGATGTGCTATTCTCTGATCACTAAGGACTTTGAACATTTCTTTAGGTGCTTCTCGGTGATTCAAGATTCCTCTGTTGTGAATCCTCAGTTTAATTCTATACCCCATTTTTTGGTTGGGTTGTTTGGTATTTTGGTGGTTAGCTACTTGAGTTCTCTATATATTTTGCATATTAGCCCTCTATTATATGTGGGGTTAGTGGAGAATTTTTCCCAATCTGTAAGTTGCCAATTTGTATTATTGACTATGCCCTTTGCCTCGCAGAAGTGTTCTGGTTTCATGAGGTCCCATTTATCAATTCTTGATTTTAGAGAATGAGCTATTGGATTTCTGTCTAGGAAATTCCCCCCTGTGCCAATGAGTTCAAAGCTCTTTCCACTTTCTCTCCTATTAGATTCAGTGTATATGGTTTTATGTTGAGGTCCTTAATCCACTTGGACTTGAGCTTTGTGCAAGATGCCAAATATGAGTCTATTTTCATTTTTCCATCTCATCATATATTGTATTTATTAAATGGAAGCAACTTCATTTTTTAACCTTTTAAGAAAAGCAATACTAATTTGGAGAATTTTTGCAAGGATTTTGAGGAATGGCCAAATATGACATGTAACTATAGCTTTTTGGTTATTGGTGAAGCATGGGCAATGCACTCAAACACTTCAGGTATTGTGTTTGGATGACAGGTAGATATATAAAGCCATACTATAATGTGGAGAAGGTGGAAAGAACACATGCACTTGTCAGTCTTCCAGTTTTCATTGTGACCTTAGTAATACCAGTTCATTTTTCTATCAGATTCTTTCAGATAATAGGGAATGTTAGTGTTACAGTATCCCTGAATGAAGAGTATATGCGTGATTGCTTTAAAATGTTAAGAAGGGCAGGAAACCCTGAAAAGGAGGTAGAAAGAGTGTAAAAGCCATATGGGGAAAAAGGACACCAAGGAAACAAGACCCTCTAAATCAACAGGATTGAAGTACATGGGAGCTCCCAGAGACTGAGGCAGCATGCACAGGCCATGCAGAGATCTGCACCAGATGGGTTCCTAAAGCTGAAAGGAGAAGCAGACTCACTCCCACATCCCTAACTCAGAGCTGTCCAATTGATAACCACTGGGAAAGGAGAATTAAGTTTTCTCCAGTGGAGTTTCACTGAGCAAACAAACTACTCTGAAGCGTAGGCCACATGCCCAGCAGAAGATGGCCACAGAAGACAAATTCAACGACATCATTAGAGGTTTCTTATCTTATATTGACATGCCAAGGCATTTTTAATTTTTAAATTTTATCTTAACTTTTATTTTAATTTTATTATATATGTACATTTTTCTCTATTTTTCTCTTACAAACCCAGGGTATATATATTCAAGCTTCCAGTTTCTTATTTTTATGGGATTCCAGAGTGTACAAATGAGTAGTTCTCTACAGCTATCTCTTTCTTGTGAGTTTTCTTGGGCTTTTTCCTTCTGTTTGTTTGATCTATTCTAATGTGTTAGCTTTTGTATAATTTAATTTTATTTTACTTTATTATTATCCCATAGAACCATTTTTATTTATTTATTTATTTATTTTTTTTGTAATGAGAGTCCAAAAGGAAACAGATCTAAAAAGGAAAGGAGGTGGGGAAGATCTGGGAGGGAAAAAATAAGCTATTTTCAATAGAATCAGGAAATGGTTAAGGTGAAAAAGGTAAAACTAAATGGAAAAATGTTTATGGTGTGTAAGATACTAAAAAATATACCAGTTAGAACAAGCTTCAAGATTTTTTGTTTCTGTTATTTTAAAAAAGAATATAATTGTTAGAAAAATATGACCATTACCTATTAAAAAGATTATAAACTAATAAGCTAATGTTTGTGGTTAGTATCCCTTTTAGTTATTTGACTAGGTAATGATTTATAGTTATAATATTTTTATAAAAGATTCCGATTAATAATGTATGTACTTCCGTCAGACTAGCAGATATTGCTTCATCGTAAGAACTCATTCCTTAGGTTAGGTTAGGTTAGGTTAGGTTAGGTTAGGTTAGGTTAGGTTAGGCTAGGCTAGGCTAGGTTAGGTTAGGTTAGGTTAAGTTAGGGTAGGTTAGGCTAAGCTAGGCTAGGCTAGGCTAGGTTAGGCTAGGTTAGATTAAGTTAGATTAGCTTAGGTTATTATTTTGCTTTTCTCTGTTTGAATGTGAAATTTTAAAATTAGTAAGCAAAACTGTCAAAATAAAGCATAGGAAGACATTAAACTGACTTGTAATAGGTACTTGGATATATCTAATGCATCTAAATTTCTACTTTCTTTTTGGACATATTCCTTATTCAGGTCATAGACATCCACAAAGTAGCTCGTGCAGAAAGTCAGAGGAAATGTCACAAAAATTTTTGCTAAGAAAGATACAAACACAGTCAAACCCATGCAAAGTTGCCCTCTGCTTGTTCTCACAACTTTTTTTTTTAACTGCGAAGGTAAAAGAAAACGCAATTAGAGTAACCCACTAAGAGCTCTATCTGCCACCTGCCATTCTCCGATGCCTGCTGATAAAAGTGAGTTTTTAACTTGCAGATTTTCCTTGATAGACTAGAATTAGGAAAGTTTCCCTCTAAAGAGATGCTCCAGCTGCCACATGGGGATAAATATAGATCAATCAAATCAAAGTTTGGCAATATGGGAGTGAAAAAGACATTTGATCTGTCCCAAAGACTTGTTATTTGCATAGAAATAAAATCATTAACTCATTTGATTTTTTAATCTTCCAAAGTTTAATTATGTTTTTAAAAATATAATGCTATTTGACCTGATTGTTTCTCAGTGTTCCCTGGAAGGCCAGCCTTGACTGAGCTGTGTAAGTTAATTATCTGAGACTGGGATTGTTTTCTCAGCTGTGAATGCAAGTTACCAGAAGGTAGTATTATATCCCATTATTTCCTTGGCATATACAGACTATGCCTATGAGACACAACTTATAGTCACCCTAGACAGTTCAAACAGCACAGAGAAACAAGGCTGACACATTATTTAGCAACTCGGGTGTGTAAACTATAGTTAAGCTTCAAGACAAGGAAGTAATGATTTTTGGGTTGATACTGGAACAAGATTCTAGACAGAAGTTAATTTAGTACACTTCACCACTCTTTAACAGAAAGTAATGACCAGGATACAAATAAAGATGTCTGAATTATGAAGTGCCATAAGTTGAAGTTTACTTTTAATTAAGAAGCTAGCACTGTAAGGCATATTATATTAAAGTAGATGTTGGTTATCATTTGTCATTACTCTTGCCATTCCTAGATATCTTGACAGATCTCAATGCTTCTATGGGAAGAGCAACTGCACTGTCTTTATTTAAAAAAAAAAAAAGTTCAGATGATAAGTTGGAAATACATCAGGTTAGTTTTTAATGGGACCAGACCTGGTAAGTGAAGTTATTTTGAACATTTGGCTGTTTTCTTGGTTTTTAAATAGAAATTTCCATACCAACCTGATCTGATCCATCTCTCTCCCTCTCCCTCTCCCTCTCCCTCTCCCTCTCCCTCTCCCTCTCCCTCTCCCTCTCCCTCTCCCTCTCCCTCTCCTACCTTCCCTCCATCCCTCCCTTCCTCCCTCCCTCTCTCCCTCCCTCCCTCTCTCTTTCTCTGTGTGTGTGTCTCTGTGTGTGTGTGTGTCTGTATTCACATACCTTCCTCTCTAATTACCACCCCTCAATAAAAAACAGTGAAAATCCAAGTGCTCAGTATGTTGTTTGCTTTTGTTACAGTTTCTCTTTTACTATGGGGATCGAGTTGATTGATCTAAGAAAGCTGTGTGAGTAAGAATTTCAGATTTGTTTTTTTTTTTTTGCAATGTACAGACATTGAAGGAAATAGAATTAGAGAATATGAAAAGAGAATATAGAGAAAATTGTGTGTGTGTGTGTGTATTTGCCTTCAGATAATCAGTAATTTTCCCAGGACTCATATCTATGGACATACATACACACACACACACACACACACACACACACACAGAGAGAGAGAGAGAGAGAGACAGACAGACAGACAGACAGACAGACAGACAGACAGAGAAGAATTGGGGAAGGTGACTCCTGTACTGTAATACTGATCATATTGGTGGGGAAATCTTTATTTAGCAATATATATATATATATATGTGTGTGTGTGTGTGTGTGTGTGTGTGTGTGTGTGTGTGTGTGTGTGTTCAGATAATCAGTAGCTTTCCCAGGACTCAACCCTGCTGAGAGCATAACATGCCCTTTCACCTGGAAAGGCTAAGATGTATTTTCAAATTGCCCAGAACATGTCATGGGGTCTACAAAAGCAGTAATTTCTGACAATATCTGACCTGAGACAAAACCTTTGCTCTGTGAAGCTCAAGAACAAAAGTGCTGTATAGATCATGAGGAATTCACTTTACCACAGCACCCTATGGCCTAGGCATCTGGTCTTTACTTTGTCCAGAGCTTTTTAATTCATTCCTTGAACAATATCTCATTAATCTTCACAGTAGCTCTAGTCTGTCAAGATTATTATTTTATATTATAGGTGAAGTGACTGACAAGCTCTTGACTCACTGGGGGTCAACGTAAAATCGGTAGGAGACATGGTGAGCTATGGGGGTGTTATTGCGACTGCAAGGCTAAGTCATAAGGTGACTTGGGAAGGCCAACTTTCAAACTTTCAAATTCTTTCCTGTCCTCTCTCAATCCTTGTCCTTATCCCAAAGTTATAGACTGAATGTCATTGTGCCATTTTAATGAACTATAATAAGGAACGTTCAAATAGAAATGTTTTGATGTGGTTGCTAGAATAAGGGGCAAGGCAAAGTTGCATTTTTCTTTTATGGCTTTCAAATGTGTAAAAGCAAACACAAATAATTGGAGGCTTTATACTTAATAGACAAGACATAGCTTTATACTTGTTCTCAGAAATGTAAATAATTCTGTATAAGAAAAATGGGGTGACAGAGAAATCGTGATGTAGAGTAGAAAAGGGAGAAAAAACACCCAAGATGTTATGAATTTCTTTTAAACCTTGAAAAAAAAACTGTGTAAAAGTTTCTCTCTGATGAAACGAGCTCTTTACATATAAATTATATTGTAATAACAGAGCTCCTGGGTAGAAAAGAGTTCCTTCTCCTGCTGGCAAAAATTAAAATAATCACAGATGGCTAATGATCAAAAATATTGACTGACAGCTCTGAAGTATAAGAAATGGGAATATTCAGAGAGCCATGAGGATATTCTCAGTATTTCTAAGCCAATACTTAAGCTTGGTTTAAGAAACCCATGAAGTCTTTCCTACTGCATATTTATATGGAGCGCCCATCATTCCACTTTACAAAGCAGTGTATTTTCTCAGAGAGCCCCTGCAAGAAAACTAATAGAATCTTTCATGCTCATAATTGTATTCATATTTGGGGCAAAATGCTGGAAATCACTAAGGAAAGGTGGTCTGTAATATGTATTGAGAGATTATAAAGCCCTTATAAGTCAGACATTGGAAGACAAGTCTCTCATTTTGAAATATTGATGGAGGAAGGGAGATCAGTCTTTTGGAAATAGTCTGTAAAAAAAAATTCAATTTTAACAACAAAAACAAATGATGGTGCTGAGGACTGTTATATGCAAGTATACATATAAGCATTTACCTGTGGTGTCGTGGTGTCCCGCTGCGCTGCTCTGCCTGGCGCAACAGGTTTCCGGAGTCAGCTGCTCTGCCCGGCGCATCAGGTATGAAGCACCTGAGACACCACCAGAGATCTAAGACAGACCTGGTAGCGTAGACTTCAAAGGAACTGAGACCTCTAATCCGCTTTCCTGCCTAGAGCTCTTGCTTGAAGGATGTTATTTCCCTGTTCTCACGTCTATGCTAAAAGCCGAAGGATTGTTCTTCTTGAGATATATATATCTTGGTTCATTTAGTAAAAAACACACCTTGATAAACCTACTTGGTGTTGTGCTCTTTGTCTCCCGCCCCGCTTATTTTCACAGAAACTCAACTACCCCAGTTCCTGAGCACCCACGGAAGAAGAGAGACTGCAGGCCGGTCACCTTCATTTACCTAATTTAATTTGATCATGTAGTTCATGAAATGTGTTGCATTATCTTTCACATTTTTCAGATGAAGAGTGTCGGAAACCAAGACAACTCACATACCACAGCTCGTAAGTACCAAATTGGAGGTTCAAATAAAATTTCAAGCCTAATCAATGCTAATCCCAAATACAGCTGTTGCAATATTTATACATTTACAACATAAATTGAGAAGTATTTATAGTGAAACACAAGACATCACAGTCTATATTACTTCAGAACAACCGCCAGAAGAAATTTGATAATGTATTAAAAGTATGTTGCATTTGGGGGGATGGAAACAGGAAATATTATCCTGCGTTTTTTATGTCAACATTACATATGTATTGGTATGAGAAAGATATACATTAAGAATTGATGGATAATTCAAATAAGATAATTCATATAAGATTTGTGTGCCAATGGCAACATACATAAAAGGAAAAGTTAAATCTGTTCAATTTGGGTCCACATTATCAAAGTAGAAATTTTTGACAGATAACTGCAATTTGCTAGACAGAAAGAGTTTGAAATGGTAAGTGTGGCTGCCCCTAGTAATTATGTACCTGTTAACCATACATACAGAATTAGGAAATCCGTGTTAGCTGAATTTCAATATACATTATTACACTAAATTCCTTACATCCTGTCAAGAGATAATACCAAAGTTAACAAAACAAAATGTTGTAGAATATTATGACCAAAAAATACTTTACAAAAAGTTATTTGTAAAAAGGACCTTTACAAAGCACACCTTGTGGGTAGAAATACAATACATGGGTTACTAAAAGGCATCATATTAATAGCACAGGCTGAAAGAAACACCAATAAGAATACAGATAAGAATTGCTTAGATGGTTCTTTTATGCTGTTCTTTGCAGAACTTCTTATAACGTATGCTTTCTTCATTTGGGTGTTACTTATTCCATCTAAAACATTTGCAAGTCAACTCACTGTACTTCACAATACACCGAAATGAGTAAAAGCATGAGAAGCATGCCTGAGGCGACAGAAAACTCTGAGCTCAATCTCCATTTCTTCAAGTATATTTGATGAATGATGTGACAAAGGAATCCTAATTAAGGTTGAAATCCTGAATACTAAATGAATTAGAAGTGCCACTACATTCATCTTCTATAGAGATAACACTCTTCGGCTTCTCCTTAGCCAGCTCTTGACTTTTGGGGAAACCTTCTCCTGTATATTTTCCCCCCATCACAAGTATCTTACCCACTCTCAGTCAAAATAGATAATATCTGAAAATGTCTGTTTCTCCTTAAATTTTTGTTTGTTTGTTTTGCCACCCTACAAAATCTATAGCAGATATTTTATATTTATATTTAACCTCAAAAAAAGAATAAAAGAAAGAGATAAAGAAGAGAAAATATTTTGTTCCTATTATGATTCACATTTCTATACACAATAGAATAATTGTAAAAAGAGTCTTTTGTCTTGAGTAATAAAACAGAAGTGCCTCAAAAGAGGTTGGGCACTAAAATAGTATTTCAAATTTTGTGCTTCTAGGTCTGAGGAATATCCACACGTGGGTAAATCAAACAATCTGTGGCGAGTTACTTGATATTATGCAAATTCCAGTGTACTGATTTCAAATCATTCTTACCAGAAAAAAAAAACAAAACAAAATTATTTTCCCTAATGCTATGATTGGGTCACATATTTCATTTTAAACATTTGCATCAGTTGTAAAATTGCTTATTTTTTTATGGTTCATCCTATTTTAACCACATTCTCATTTTAAGTTACATTACCTTAACTAAATTACAAACCTTTCCACTGTGTGTCTGAAACAAAATGTAACTGGAATCCTCTTGTTCTACTCCCTTCAAGATTTGTACTACCAAAAGCACTTTATAAATATTAATGCTTTTAACTCTTTACAGCAGCTCAGTGAGTCAGTACTGCCCTCATTGCACAGGGAAAGAAGCAGCAGTGAGAGGGCATTTCTCACACTACTAAGCACCTTACTTACTGTTGAGGCTTTTATGTCCTCCATGATGGTTTCTGAGGCTGAAGTTCACTGTTTGGGAACACCTCAGATGGGCTGGCCTCCAGACAATTGAAGAAACTGAGCTTCTTATCCATTAACAGTTGTTTGTCTATGTCCCTTGATTGCTACCTACTCTGGCTGGAAGAAATCTAATGAGTCCTCATGTTCTTTCTGTCCCTGTAATCTCAAGATGTCCTTGCCTTGTTGCATAAATTTGTTTCCTACTTAGAGCACTAAGTTTCTGTGAGACTGGACATTCTCATGCATGGTTATTATCAGTTACCTAAAGTATACATGAATAATGGCTGACAGGATTTGGGGATTTCAAACCACTGTTGGTATAGCTTAACTAAGACTATTTTAAGATTATAATTCTAGACAATTTCATTGATCATTGTAAATGGGGGGAGGTTCTTTCCAACAGTGGAAGGCTGCAAAGCCCACATCCATACTAGCATTTCCATGACAGCTGGACTTATTACTTGTCCTCCACCTCGTTGTATCATCTAGACAAGGAGATTTCAAAGTAGAGAATATCCATTCAGCAACAACTGCCACATGTCAGATTGCATCTTCCATCCATGAATAATTTAAGAGAATAACCACAATAAAGTAATATTTATAGTGGTATGTTTCTGGAATACCATAATAGCAACAAAAATTGAAAAGCAGATAGAGACATAGAAGGAAATAAAAGTGTGCTAATTTATTCATTTGCATGAACAAAAACTATATTTCCTGAATACTAGATGCGACTGATAATTAGAGAAATAAAGAGTATGATTTCATATAAACTTGACAAATGAGCATTAGAAACAAGATATGTGTGCTGAACATCTACATATAAATATGCCATATAATTTGGGGAGTATTTGCCACTCATTTAACTCTGGCACAGAAACTACTACTTAGCTGAACCAAGGCAATATGAAATTGATGATTAGTGTAGGTGAATTTTTAAAAATTTTTCTTTTTCTATCATGTCTCTAGCAATAACAGACTTTATCAAATAAAAAAATATTATCAGCACATAATTTTCACTTAACCCTGGCTATGACTAATAAAAATGGTTTCTGATAAATAGAGGCATAAAATGAAGTAGCAAATTTTGATCCATGCAAGGATTAGAAATTTCCTTTGTTTTTCATTTTCTTTTCTTTTCTTTCTTTTTCTTTTTAATGTTTTGGGTTATGGCCATTAAACCTACATGGCTTACACAATTCATAGTAAGTATACTTGTGTTTTTTATTTGTTAATTATATCACATTATATGGAAATTACATAATGACACAAGGTATAACCATCAGAAGTCAAAACTGCCATGTTACATATGTCAATCACACAGAAGTTTCTACCAAAACAGACACCCCCACCCACAATTCTGTATGAGAGATCAAGCTAAAGGATGCATGTAACCCTGAGCTTCTATAGTACTCTCAGCTAGGGGTGAAGATATGGCACAGAAGGAGTCAATTCACACACCAGGCATCTGCCCACAATGAGGTCTCACATAGAGTCTTAAGAATGATAATGATCTGACTGCACCAGAACACCTGCTTCAGGAGTGCAAGAGTGTGGGCCTGCAGGGAGCCAGGAGTGAAGAGGAAACGGAAAAACTAGCATATAAAGAGATCATTAATGGCACATGACAGGTAAGGGCGAAAATGTCTTTTCATCTAATTAAGCAGATGTCATACCCTTAAGTGAAGAGTAGCACAGTTCTGAAATATGAGAGTGAGCTAGGATTCTGAATGACCTATGTTGGGCATCCCCTATACTTACTTTTATTCTTTGATGAATCATATTGATTTACCTTGAGCTAATGTCTTCATTATTTGAAAAAAATATTGAACATCTACTTCTTCAAATTTAAATTGAAAATAGGTAGTAGGAAAACACATAAAGTGAGAACTCAAAACTATACTAATTATGAGAAAACATGAAATGTGATAAGGAATATTAATAGGTTAACCATTTAAGTCAAATGCAGAAATATAGCATGACAAAATGATTTTAACAATAATTTTCACATAATACTCTGGCAGGTAGGTACAAGGTAGGTTAAAAATGGATACAAAGATATATCTTACCATTCAGTGTCTATAGTATGGTGTAGACACAATCTGTATCAAGCAAATGACAGCAATAGCAAGAAACTACCCTCTGATCCAGCAACACATGACCCACAATTTCATAGCCTATTTTTAAAACTTTTGAGATTATACTATATCATTCCACTTCCTTTTCCTCCTTCCAAACCCTCTGTATACCACCTATTATCTTTCATAATCACACCTTCTTTTTCTTTAGATGGTTGATAAATAGATAGATGATAGATAGATAGGCACAGATGAACAGATAAACATGAAGATGTATAACATTTATAGATGCATGCATATATATATATGTATATATACCAAAATATAAAATACATATATATATAAAATACATCTATATGTATATATACACCTATATATACATATAGGTATACACTCACATATATATTTACCTGTAAGTGTTTTCAGGACTAACCATTTAGCATTACATAAGCAATTGGCATGCCTTTCCCTGCAGAAGACTATTGCTCCTGCTTTTCAGAATTTCATAGTTACCATAGTTCTTTATCTAAGAATAAGACTTCCTGAGACTTCTCCTGTCAGATTCTGTTGTAATCCTTTTAAAGGTCATGTTTTGGCAGCCCTGTTGCTGACCATTCCCTATTTTTTAAACGATAACCTACTAAGTGCAATTAGCACTGTACATGGATGTGGAACTGTCTGCTAGAGCATGACCAATCTACAATCACACCTTTAAAGAACAATGACACTCCTTTCTCAGCAGCAACAAACTACCAATAGCTCTTCCACACAATTATTTTGATCAAATTAAATGAAAGAAGTCAGTGGTTTTACAAGTGATTTTCTTGTTATACAATCAAAATACTCAACCAAAAGCAACTTAGGGGAAAGGGCCGTGTTATTGTGCCTCATAGATTAAGGATACCTCATAGCAGGAAAGGTGTCAGGTTCATGAAGCAGTTGATTCTATCACATCCACAGTCTGGAAACAAAAGGATAAAAGCTAGTAGACTCACTTTCTCCTTTGTATGCAGTCTTGGACCCACCCTAAGGAATGGTGCTGTCCTCATTTCCAGTGGATCTTTCTATTTCAGTTTTATCTAATCTAGATAATATCTTGTAGACATATCTAGAAATTTGTCTTCAAGATGACTCTAATTCTTATAAATTTTACAATCAAAGTTAATCATCAGAATACTTTGAAGCCATAATCTTCTGCCTCCATGCCTCTATAACATTAGTTGTTATAATGGAAAATCTATTTGATCCTATTTCAAATGTCTTTTGTAGACTTTCAGCAGTTCCAAGACTGTTTAAAAGCTCTGGAGTCCAAATCGTTTCTGAGACTCAATATTCACTAAACTATGAGCCCTTAGAAAACAAAATTAAGTTATATAACTCCAGTATACAATGGAACAAAATAAATATTCCCATTCTAAAAGAGAAGAATTAAAAAAATAACAAGTAATGAGTGAACCAAAAGAAGACTAAAACTCAGTAGGGCAAACATCAAATTCTGTAGATCAATGATGAGCATCTACATCTACTTGTGGCATTATCTAAATGGCTTAGGTAAGCCCCAGTCTTTTTCTCTATGATACCTAAATCACATATAGGCTTTCATTTGACCTATCCAATGCAGCTTTCCTTAGTGGGTGACCCATACATAGTTCTAGCATCTTCCATATCTTATGGTCTCCACTGCAACTTGGGTTTTATCTTGAAAGTTTCACAGTGGCTTCCTGGGGTCCTTGCAGGAATTCTTGTCTTGCCACACACTGTCTAATATTAGCAGAAATCTGTATCTACAGTGAAAGATTGCACAGTCCTTAATTCTATGCCTTTCATATCACAAAACCTGTACCATATAGCTAGTGCTGCCTCGTCCTAATGCCAACTAAGAATAGCTTTTATCCCTTGGGCAATAATTCTATCAGTTTATGTGTGCTGGCTCTGGGCAACTACTTCCTTAGGAAGTTTCATTGAAGGAGCATGGAATATTTTCTGTTATTCTTAGTTTAGGCTTATTCCTTACAGATGAACTTTGAATTTTGATACTCTTGCCCTCAGAATACCATTCTTGTTGTCAAAGTGGAAAACACCATTTCTCTTTATTAATAATAATCTCTGTCTGTCTCTGTATCTCTCTCTCTGTCTCTCTCTTTGTGTATGTGTGTGTATTTTTGAGTGTGTGTGTGTGTGTGTGTATATACATGTAGCTAAGCAAAATGTCATATATTGAATACTCTTTTATCTTGAAATTCCTGATGCCAAATAAATGCACAAATTAGTACATTACTGTTAAATTAGTACAATTTCTCATGACATGAAAAGAATAGAATTATGGTCCTTGTCAGATTATTCCACAATTGCTTTCTAACTCAGTTTCCAATAGTCTTTATTCCCCTTTGAAACCTCATGAGCCTGGTGTCCAATGCCCACATTTTTCTTAGCACTCTGGTTTTCAAAACTATCCTCATTTGCAGAATGCTATGACTCTTCTATTCCAGAGTTCTAAATGTCCACACATTCTCCTGCAACCAATTCCAAATAATTAGATTTATCACCAGTAGGACCCCACTTCTAGGTACCAGAGTTCTATATTAGTTACTGTTCTCATTGCTATAACAAAATACTCTGAGAAAAGCAACTTAAAGGAGAAAAGGTTTATTTCATTGGATAGTTAGAGAGTACAGCCCATCATGGCAAAAGGCAAGATAGCAAGAACCTGAACCATCAAGTTGCATTGCATTTACAGAGACAGCAGACACAGGAATGCTGGTGCTCAACTCACTCTCTTCTCTTTTAGTCAGGGGTCCTAACTCATGGAATGTTGTTACCCACATTCACAATGATTCTTCCTATCGGAATTACTTAATGTAGATAATGTCTCCTAAACATGTCCAGAGTCATGTCTTTTCAGTAATTCTAGAACCCTCCAGTTGCCAACATTAACCTTTACATTGGTCCTCTTTCATTAGTACTTTTTTGCAAAAGAAAATATTATTATAAAGAATCGATTAAATGACAATATTTTTATGAACAATGTCAAATGGATAGTTTCAAGCTGTAAGCCAGTAGATTATTGTTAAAATAGTCTATAATTCAAGGATCCAGCACAATAATGAACCACACATTGTGGATGAATAAAGGACTTGCAGCAGCTCTCCCAGGTTAAAAATTCCATGTCAGTGCTCATTGACAATTCTCAAAAGCATTCCCCTCATTTTCTGTTAATTCAACAAAATAGTCCTTTAAAATAATGTGTCTGCAATTGTATCCTTTGGAGGTAATGAGTACATTATTAACCTTAACTATAATAACACATTATCACCATTTTGTTTCAGTTAGTTAATTTGTAAAACAATAGAGAAGATTCTCTAAGTAAGAATGTATTACTCACTTATTGGCACTGAATAAATACAGTGACCCTCACTGGAAATGGCAGGGACTTGAGAAATAACAGCAGTTTTCCATAGAGGAAAGAGTTGGAGTTGAGGAGTTCCTGAAGAACTCCAAAATATAAACAGACGTAGTCAACCCTGAGACATATACTAACAGAACTCAGAGCTAGATTTAGGAGTTTGGGTAAAAGGTATATTTACTTTCTCCAGTACTTTACTTATTGACTATAACAGGAAACTTGTTATTTGACTACTGCTGTCACTAGTCTCCCTGGAAACAACATGGAAACTGATAAGATTTTTGTTGCTGTTTTATGTCTTTAATGAAATATAAACCTTGAAATAATTTAATGCTCACAAATAAACTCTATTAAAAAATTTCAGATTATATCTTTTCTCTGGTTTTTCTTCCTCTTTCTCATACTAAAGGTGAGATTCCAAAGTCATTGAATTTAAATCACAAATGTGAATCTTATTTTGGAACTAACTGAAAACCACCAGTCCTTGTAAAATTCTTCCCAACCCTATGCAGAGGATGGCCTTGGCAGGCATCAATAAGAGGAGAGGCCCTTGGTCCTGGGAAGGTTTGATGCCCTAATGTAGGGGAATGCCAGGGTGGGGAGGCATGAGTGGGTTGATAATGGGTGGGGGAGCAGCCTCATAGAAGCAGGAGGAGGTGGGATGGAATAGGAGGTTTCCAAATGAGAAACCAGGAAAGGAAATAACATTTGAAATGTAAATAAATAAAATATTACATATATGATATTATATATGTGTTATATATCATATTATATATCATATATTATACATATGATATATAAAACAATTATTGACAAATGGTAATACCAAAGCAATAACTATGTTGTCCATAGAACAGCATGAAATATAAACCTGGTAGATTTAATTAACTTCTTAATAATTTTCTGTGTATTCTTAGAAGGTCAATAAAATGTCAATGATGACTGTATCTTGTACTTTATTATGTACCTGCAAAAGTGTTGAACATTCATCCAAGTACATAATTTATAAATAGGGATAATCATATAGCAAACAAAATAAATGAGAATGTAGAACACAAAGCACACAATGAATTTTGCCAAATGCATTATGTAACATAAAAATAATGTGTATTGATGAGACTTAATGAATACAACTTCTGGCGTTACTAGGAGACATAATCTCACAGCGAACTCCTTGATCCTGTTGCTCTCACAACAGGACCTCTCTACCCCCTTTTCCCAACACTCCCTAAGCTTTATGTGCAGAAGTGTTTCGTAGGTATGTCCACTGGCACTGCGATTCACAAATTTTCATTTTTATTTGATTGGAACTTTTCGGAAGTGGCTTTCATCCATTGCAAAGAGAAGTTACCTTGATGAGGTGGCACATGCCAAACTGAACAGAAAAAAAAAATCAAAAGGAGGATCCCAGATTGTGACTGAATCCCAAACACTGTACATTGAGTTATTTATATTGTTTGGGTTTGATTTTGCTTTGGTCAACTTGTGACTGTGCTCTCACTTTTCCCTTTTTGAAGTGAGAAGGTACTAAGTTAAAATTGCACTTTTATTTTTATTAAATTAAATTTTTATTTTTACAGGAGCCCATAGCTATAAGATTGTGAACTTTTAAAAGAAATTTTGGATTTTTTTAAAGAGATTGGGTATTTTAATGAGACTGCAGTTTTAATGTGTTTGAATTTATAAAGATTGTGGGGCTTTTAAAGTTAGTTATATGTTTTAAAGTTATTTAAAGTTTTATATAATGATGCTAATATTAATATGCCACCTTGAGGGTACATGAGAAAGGAAAGGTTCTAATTGAAAAGTGATGTTTGTATGAAAGTGTTTCTTTTACTGGCCAGTTTTATGTCAACTCGACAAAAACTAGAATCATCACAGAGGAAGGAGCCCTAACTGAGAAAAAGCCTCTATAACTTCTGTCCATAGGCAAGTCAATAGGGCCTTTTCTTAATTACTGATTTATAGAAGGGGCCCAGCCCACTGTGCATATTGATATGCTTAGGCTGGTTACCTGGGTTCAATAGGAAATCAGGCTGAGCTAGTCGTGTGGAGCAATCCAGTAAGCAGCACTTCTACATGGACTCTGCATGAGTTCCTGCTCTCTCATGCCCAGTTTCCTGCTCTGTGTAACTTCTTGTCCTAACTTCCTTTGATGATAAAATGGGATGTGGACTCCTAAGCTGAATAAATTCTTTCCTTCTCAAATTGCATTGGTAATGGTGTTTCATCATAATACTGATTAACACATACCTCTAAAACAGATTCTAAAATACATTGTAAGTCTGACTCAAGATATGGAAAACATCAAGGGAAAGAGAATCACCTAGATTCAAATCTCAGTTAAGATCATCCTTGGTCTAGGTAAATATTGAGATCAGGGTCTTGAACTAATCCCAAGTACAGTGGCCAATGATACTTTTTCAAGGTATGTATCACAGTTTGGTAAACTTAACTTGTGAGGAATACAATTTTACAATAATGAGTAAAAAGGAAAACAAAAAGAGACAAGGAAAGGAAGGAAGGAAGGAAGGAAGGAAGGAAGGAAGGAAGGAAGGAAGAAAGAAAGAAAAAAGAAAGAAAGAGAGAAAGATAGTTTCTTAGTTTTCCCTGTATCAGTCAATTGCTATTATTAAAATAATATGCTGTTGAGAAGTCACTATTAATAAGTCCAGTGTATACTTCCATGCCCCAACCTCCAACTCACACCTAGATCTCCTGCTCTACCAGAGGCCATACCCAATCCTAGAATTCTAGGTAGGCACCCCACCAAAATATCTTCACAACTTTTTCAGTACCCACATATCAACACTATTCAGAATTCCCCTAATCATCTCCTCATTGCTTTGTCCCATACCAAACTCAGGGTTAGATACCTTGCTCAACCAAAGGCCATACCAACTAAAAGCCCAGAGAGGAAACAGAAACAAAGCAGCAAAACGCCCATCCAACAAACCCACCTCAGAAATCAGAACCTCAACCTATAATCACAACAAACACACAGGCCTTGAGGACATCATAGAACACAATCAACAACAAGCAATGATTACATCTCACCACCAACTATCTGACTACAAGTCCTGAATATTCTAATACAGCTAAAGACAAGACAAGAAAACTGTTAAAGTCAACTTTATAAAGAAATTAGAGATCCTTAAGAAGAGTTAGGACAAGGACTGGAAGATCTGAAGGAGTTTACAACCCCATTGGAAGAACAATAGTATCAACCAACCAGACCTGCCCCCCCAAAGCTCAAAGGTACTAAACTACCAACCAAAAATGACCTATGTCTTCAGCAGCATATGTAGCAGAGGATGACCTTATCTGACATCAATGGGAGTGGAGGCCCTTGGTCCTGTGAAGGCCTGATGCCCCAGGGTAGGGGAATATTAGGACAGGGAGGTGGGGAGTGCACGGATATGTGGTGGAATACCTTCACAGAAGCAGAGGTGGGGGATGCCATAGGGTATTTGCAGAGAGGAAACTGGGAAAGAAGGTAACAGTTGAAATGTAAATAAATAAAATATCCCATAAAAAGAGGAAATAAATAAATCTTTCTTAAAAAAATTAAAGAAGAGATGAACAAAAGAATCAGTTGAAGGAAATAAACAAAACTGTTAAAAACCTGGAAAGGGAAATAGAATCAATAAACAAAACACAAATTTAGAAAACTCTAGAATGAAAAATTTAGGTAAGCAGACAGGAATTACTGAGATAAGCTGGTAAGCTGTATAAACAGAAAAGATGGAAGAGAGAATCAGGAGTTGAAAATAGAATAGTAGATACATTGGTAAAAGAAAACGTTAAAACAAAAAATTTCCCGAGACAAAACATCCAGGAAGTCTGTGACATTATGAAAATATTAAACCTAAGAATAATAGGAATAGAACATGGAGAAGAACCCAGCTCAAAGATATAGAAAATATTTTTCATCAAAAATCAGAGGGAAAAAAAGGACCCAAGAGCAAATGGAGCTAAAAAACAAGCTGGTAGTCATTATAGTATCCAACAAAATAGACAAAAATAATCAAAAGAGACAGGGAAGGAGATTTCATAGTCATGAAAGGAAAAATCCACCAAGATTATATTTCAATTCATACCAACTATACTCCAAACAGAAGGACAGTCACATTTGTAAAAGAAACATTACTAAAGCTAAAGTCACACAATGACCCTCACATATTGATAATTGGATATTTCAATATCTCACTCTCACCAATGAAAAAGTCATCCAGACAAAAATAAAGTGGTTAAATATTGGAGCTTCATCCAAACAAAAATAAAATGGTTAAATATTGGAGCTAACAGACATTATAAACCAAATGAATCTACAGATAGATATCTACCAAACATTACCCAAACCCAAAATGATATACCTTCTTTTCAGGATCTCATAAAACTTTCTCCCAAGTAACCACATACTCAGTTCCAAAGCAAGTCTCAACAGATTAAAAAAAAAGAAAGAAACAAACAA
>NW_022196912.1:55065592-55076806 GCF_008632895.1 Mastomys coucha
AAAAAAAAGAAAGAAAGAAAGAAAGAAAGAAAGAAAGAAAGAAAGAAAGAAAGAGAGAAAGAAAGAAAATTGTCTTGGCAGTGGTGCACATGCTTTTAATCCCAGCACTTGGGAGACAGAGGCAGGTGGATTTCTAAATTCAAGGCCAGCCTGGTCTACACAGTGAGTTCCAGAGCAGCCAGGGCTATACAGAGAAACCCAGTCTTGTAAAACCAAAATAGAAAAAAAAAATTGAAACAAATTCCCTGCATCCTATTAGACCACCATGGAATAAAGCTGAATTTCAACAGAATACAACAAAAAGCCTAAAATTCATAGACACTGAACCACTCCCTACTAAATGACAACAGAGTGAAGACAGAAAGAAAGAAAGTAAACCTTTTGATAATTCAATGAAAATAACCATACTACATACCTAAAGTTATTGGACACAATGAAGTGGTGTTACAGAAAATTTCATAGCACTAAGTGAAAAAGTGATAAATTTCATACTAGCAAGTTTACAGCCTACCTGAAAGCTCTAGAACAAAAGGAAGTAAGCACCCCCAAGGGGACTAGTCACCAAGAAATAATCAAACTGAGGTCTGAAATCAATAAAATAGTAATGAAGAGAACTATAGAAAGAACCAATGAAACATAGATTTGGTTCTTTGAGAAAAATCAATAGGATAGACAAAGCCTTATCCAAACTAACTAAAGGCTCAACTGGTTATTGTCCACTGTGAAGGCAGCCACAGCAGCAACTCATGCCAGAACCTGAAAGTTTCCTCTTCCCAGAGGACGCTAGCCTGTGTCAAGTTGACAAAAATATTAGCCAGCATGAGATGTGACTTTTATAACATGAGCAAGAACTGTGTATGTTAAAGGATACACACTGAGAAATGTAGATTGTTAGAGTGTAAATGCACTACATGTGTCAACTGGGCATCTGGCAAATGGATAAATAAAATAAAACATTTTCTATTAAGAAAAAATATATCTACTAATATAATCATTGACTCAGTTGTAGTCTCAAGGTATAGGGATTGTTTTAGTTATTAAGGAGCAAAATGTGAAACTTCAGGTTCATAAATCTTGAAATTTTGTAAAACATTAAAGAGCAATAATAAAATGAAACAAATCTAAGCTAACACACTTAAAGAAAATTTTTTAAAAATGTGCTAATGTGCAACCTTTCTGTTGAAGGATCTTGAAGTTGAGTAAAATTAATATTTCACTAAAAGGTATATATTTCTGCCATATTTACAAGATTCTACTAAGAAGTGTTAGTGAAATGATAATATTCTGCTTTTTCTTAGAAGGAGTATATATAGTGGGAATTTTTCACACTTTCAATGGTATAAATAATGACACAGAGGGTTATTCATATTTTAAAGCTTAGCTTAGCTTGACAATCTCCCAACTACTTTATAATTCTGGCCTATGTCTTGACACGTACCTCTCCGCTCTTCTCTGGTCAATCCATCCACTTCCAGCCCCATGGGAACAATCTCCAGCTTCTCAATTCTTCTCCCAGAGTTCCTTTCTCTTCCCAGAAGATCCTCCTTCCATTTCACACTCTGCAAGTGGTTGTCAGATCTTTATCAAAGCCAATCAAATACAATTCTAGATTGCCTTAGGCAGGTGAAGAAAGAATAAATATTTACAAACTCTGAGATGGGTAAGGGCTATAGAAAGCAAGATCTGGCTAGCATTTAGCTCTCTGCTGGTGCAGAATTAACAATTGGCTATACAAAGACAGACCTTCACACACTGTATTCCTACAAAATACAGTGACTCATTCCTTTTTTCCTAAAATTTGTAATAAGATTTCAAGTTGTATCACAGTATTACTATCATAATTCAGACTATTTTGACTTTTATGGTATGATGTTCCATATAAAAACTATACTCTAAAATATATGTAAATGTATATTAATAATGAAATGTGCTTTTAAAATGAAGAAATATTGAGGATTCTGTGCCTTTTCTGATTGCTTGAGACTGAGCATTTGCAGTCTGTCGTCCAGCCCCAGGGCATCTTTGTTATATGTGCATTCTTAGTTTTCTTCTAAAGCATCAGAGGTGCATGCAAGCCACATAGGAAACACTGATCAAATCTTCCTTCTTCCTACTTTAACTGCTACTCTGCCTGCCCCTTGCAACATCGTTACCTATGAATGGAGAAGTGTTTGGCACTTATAATCACTCTACTGTCTTTCTCCACATGCTTACAGACAAGATCAACCTAAAATGCAATGAATGGATCTTCTTAAACTGTAATAAAAACTCATCAACATTTTGCCAAAGGTTTTAGAATAAATTCCTTATGTAATACATGTTCACAACATCTTTTAAAGCAGGAGCTTGAGCCATTAGTCCCATCATGTGGACTCTTTGGTTGGTGGTTTAGTCCCTGGGAGCTCTGAGGGTACTAGTTAGTTCATATTGTTGTTTGTCCTATGGGGCTGCAAACCCCTTCAGCTCCTTGGGTCCTTTCTCTAGCTCCTTCTTTGGGGACCTTGTGTTCAGTCTAATGGATGGCTGTGAGCCTCTACTTCTCTATTAGTCAGGCACTGTCAGAGCCTCTCAGGAGATAGCTATATTAGGCTCCTGTCAGCCAGCACTTGCTGGCATCCACAATAGTGCCTGGGAGAGGGTATGTTGATGAACAGGGGAACAGGGGAAGAAACAGGGTTTGGTTTTTGGTTTTGTTTTTGATATTTTTTTCTGGGGGGTTAACCAGGAGAGGAGATAGCATTTAAAATGTAAAAAAAGAAAATATCTAATATAAATAAATAAATAAATAAGTAAATAAATAAATAAATAGCAGGAACTTGTATTTTCTTGTATTTTCAATAGACATGACAGTTGCAATTTCTCTACATATTTACACAACTTTCGAGAAAATAAAAGGTCTTGTGTTTTGCAGGCATTTTGCATGATACCTTTAATTTCTTTTTTTCCTGATATGTTCACTGACATTATTGAACACTTTTAGCATGTTTGTTGAATGCTCTAATATCTTCTCTTCAAGTCTATTTTCATTGAGTGTTTACTATTATCATTGATGCTGTTCCTTGTTATGTTCTATCTTCTTTAATCAACTTTCTCTTGTCTTTGAGAAAGAGTCTGTTACTGAGACTAAAGCTAACTGATTAGGCTAGGCTGGCCATGCAGTGAACTCCAGGATCCCCCTACTTCTGCTTCCCTACCTCTGAATTTACTGGCACCCACCACTTTAGACACTTACCATGCATGCTGGGGATCCTAACTCAGGCCCACATGCTTGTGCAGCAAACACTTTACTATTTGAGCCTTTCAAAATTGGTGGGATTATTCATAATATGAAATTTTTCATTTTTATAAAACAAAAACTGATGAGGATTTCAAGATTTCCTATACCATGCATCACTTCCATTATACTTTGAATTATATGAAGAATTCATGAAATAACATGTCTCCTTTGAATATGTTTTTTGAAAAAAAAAAATGACAACCAAGTGCCAAAATCTAAAACTAAGTTAGAAAATTCATCTAGAAGATTTGGAATTTTCAGAATTAGATGATTCCCAAAATTCAGTAAGTATTAAAGTGGGTGCATCGAATACTGTTGATTGTTTTGTACTACACATTTTACTATGTAATGACTGTCCTAAGTCTATGTATGTTTTCATTGTGCTATAAATGACTGTGTAAGAGAATTTAATTTAAAATACTGAAAGAGATAAATTTTAAGTTATGTTGAGAATATAAGTGAGTTATTATCCAGATAAATAATTATAGAAGAAACTCAGTATTCCAAATTGTATTCTGGATCTTTGTTAACTGGCTGTATAGTCCTAGAAGCCTTGATAAGTTCCAAGATAGTCATGGTCTCAATTTTAAAACCCTCAGAGGAACACATAGCAGTATAATCTTGACAGTTGCACTTTATTTTTAAAAATGGCTACTGTTTATTTACTATATGTAAGTATATTATCAGTTTCAGATATACCAGAAATGTGAGCTGGGCAGTGGTGGCGCACTCCTTTAATCCCAGTACTTGGGAGGCTGAGGCAGGTGGATTTCTGAGTTCGAGGCCAGCCTGGTCTACAGAGTGAGTACCAGAACAGCCAGGGCTACACAGAGAAACCCTGTCTCAAAAAAACCAAACAAACAAACAAAAAAAAAAACAAAAAACAAAAGAAATGTGTTTACAGGTTTATTGACATTTAATGGCTTCAGAGAGAAACTTGGAAAAAAGGAAAAAATATAAAGGTTTTCTAAATATATCCAACATTATTACAAAGTTATAGATTTGGTAATAACGAATTTTTAAATATGCCCATAAAACAATGTTTTAGAAAATTTTTCATAAACTTACACCATGGTGTTTGCATTTGTGCTCATCTCACAAAACTGACTAGCATTTATACTGAGGATGCTCAATCTTCATGGAAAAATATCCAGAGCAAGGACCATCTTTATGCCAATTTTTAGCTTTTCATTTATACATTATACTTACCAGGCATGTCAGGTCACAAGTTTCACCCTCCCATGTGTATGTAACTACCTTACACGCAAATTTCACATGTAGGCACTTTGAAAAAAAAGAACTCCAAGGAAGAGAGAACACACTAGGCATCAAGATCAAGAGGAGTTGGAGGATTGTCCATTGGCCCCCAAAAGTCAACTGCATTTTATTTAACAAAGAAACATGCTGTAAAAACAGTGAAATCTGTTACTTTTGACTTCATTCTCTGTTTAATTTTGTATACTGCCAAGTCTTAAAGGTATTTTACCAAATATTTTCTTAATGTTATCAACTTCTTTTTTGTTTGTTTGTTTGTTTGTTTGTTTTTCTAGAGAGGGTTTCTCTGTGTAGCCCTGGTTGTCCTGGAACTCACTCTGTAGACCATGCTGACCTTGAACTCAGAAATCTGCCTGCCTCTGCCTCCCAAGTGCTGGGATTAAAGGCGTGCACCACCACTGTCCTGCTGTTATCAACTTCTTATCCAGCTGTCAAAACCAAACTTTCTGTATCATGTCTAGAAAAAGTGGGATCTAGGGACTGAAAGACTGATTTTATCAAGGAAGAAAATAAAAACGTAAACGTCACTGACAGTGTGAGGGCTTCATACAAAAGCAGCAAGAGAGATGAAAAGTACTACTCTCAGAAGACATAGACTTTGAAAACTTAGTTGGGAAAAATCTTTGAGATAATAAAATGTCATTGCTATGTAATGTTTATGTTTTTCCTCCTGTGGCCATGAAACATAACCCTAAATGTAATTTTTAAAATTCACTCACTCTTGGTTCCAACATTCATAAATCCTACAGATAGCTGACGTCTGAAAGTGACTGCAAGGATTTAAATAGGGGCATGGAGTGGAGACTGATCATCCTCTCCCATGTGGAGAAGCATCTCTAAGGCTCTGAGTTTGCATTTTCCCTTTTCTGGTATTGACCTCAGGAAGCAGAATCTTTGTGTGCATTTTCAAAGTTCAGCAAGCAGGTGATTTGAGGTCTTTATGAGATTCTCTGCATAGAAGGCTGGGATTCCTCAAGGGATTCCTCAAAGTGCATATTCTATCTTTCAATTCACCAGTTTTCTTCCCATCTCAAGGCTAATTGCTTTCTACCAGCATTTTTTTCTGCCCAAATAATCATTTCTCTATCTGTAGGAGTAAAGGAAATGTCAGATGCTTTGAGGTAAATGAAGCCTCTTATCTCTATCCTGTTGAGGATACTCAACACTTACTTCAAAATATAAGGTTTATTGCAAATAAAGATATTTTTTCCTGACCCTCGAATGTGACATTCCACAGGAAAATAACTACCCTCTTTTAATCCTAGTACACCCAATATCCATGTATCTTTTATATGCATTGAAAACAACTCTAAAATATGTTCTAAATAAAATATGTTCTAATTTATCTCTGACCAAATAAAGATAACATGAGTAGACAGAACCATTCTATGATGTTGGCTTATCAACTGATGGAGGGGTTCTGGGAGACCACACATGATGGCTGTAACAGGTAATCGATAAGGGTAAAATGTTATGTTATACCCCTCTCTCTCATAGACTACCTATGAGAAAGCATTAATGTCCTTGCAAGCTATAATGATCAATACTGGAGAACATGATGATTAGAAATAAACATGATTTCTTTCCTTCTAATAACAACAAAACTACATTGAGCCTCATAGAAACTGCATGTGGCAGAAGAGGTAGATTAGGAGCATTGGTGTGACTGTGAAAGAAAAACCAAAAACAAGTTTAAACAGGGCAAAGATAACTCAGCTTAGCTACTGTAGAAGCAGCTAAGGCCAGTGGGAAAAGGATGAGTAAAGGAGTTTCCATTCTCCTTCTTAATTGGTTTCTTTTACAACCTATAAATCTATTTCAATAATGATGAAATTGTAGTTCCAAAGGTAAACAAGAAAAAACTTTCTCCCTGCCTCTTTCTCTCCTTCTCCCCTTTCTTCTCTTTCTCTTTTTCCCCAACTTTTTACTCTTGGTATTTCTCTTCTTTGTAGATATTACTAAACGCAACATGTTGCTCCATTACAAAAGATTGTAAGTTGGACAGTACATGTACATATTATCCTTGCATTTTCAAGCTAATCTTTCAGACCATGAATACCTGATTAGAATAGGTATTGGTTTTAGAGAAACAAAAGATATTTGCTTTACTGAATATTGCAGACATTTCCCTAAATGACAAAGGTGAGGACATGGCACCAACTCAAATTTTAATGAAAACCTTTCAGCTAATGATTTGCTTGAAAGAACAAAACTAATAGTCAGCTCAGACTAGGAGTTGACCCTACCACTGGCCTATCTGCCCTTCATCTAGTAAACAATGAGGTAGGTTTGAATAATTGAACTACGTTGATTTACAATAAAATGGCAGCATGTCTCCACATCATAAAAGATTTATGTTTTTATTCAGTGTTTATGTTGATATCTTAAGTAGCAAGCACAAAGTACAGCACATCCTTATGTAGTGACAAGACCAAATGCGCTTTGGCAGAGCTTCAGTATAAAAATTAGAAGGTGCTGATTTCATTACCACTCTGGCAATACATTTGAAAGAGTGTTAATGACTATTAATGGCCTAGTCCTCAGCCAGAAGAATGCCTGAAGTCAGTGAAAGTGTCATTTTTATCTGCTCTTAAACATTAAAAACAGAGAGGCTCCTACAGTTGCAGTGGTAAGTGCCTTTCCTGCTCTACAAATAATCACATCCCCTACTTATCTGAGCTTTTGAAAGTGTTTGAACGCAAGGCAAACCCAATTTCAACACTCTAGAGGTTTGCCCCGCCTTTGTCTATAACAGCGAACACATGAAGCACTTGTCAAAAAACTAGGTGAACTAAATTGTTTCCAGAAGGTCCTTTTGTCTCCTCAGGTTTTTATCTGAGAATCTATTGTTTCAGGTTTCATTTAAAAATAAAAGTAAGAGAAAGTCCCTTACTTCTTGTCCTGGTTTATTTTTGGAAATACCAATGAGTCCAAATAACCTGTTATGAATGCACACAAAAATCCATCCAGGTTGCTGCATCCCAAATGTTTTGAAGACTTTCTTTTCTTCTTTCTTGTCCAAACTCCCCCCTCTTAGATCCCTTGAGAGTCTAAAATCAACAAGTTATTAGAAGAGGAATGGAAACTTCTGTTTCAGAAAGCACAACTGCAGCTAGACAACAGAAAACAGATGCCAATTATTTGCCAATGGCTGCTGGAAAACAAAACATTTTATGACATTTACTCTGCCTTAGCAGAGCTGCTGCTAGTGCCAAAGAAAAATAAACTGGTCAAATTACCAGCAGCCGTTTTCAAAATGTGGGGTATTATAATTTGGAGTCTTTTTCTACACTCAATCATTCTGTGACCTAACGGTTCCTTACTCACTGATTCTCCACACAGCTTTCTATAAGCCACAAACATTACAATAGACTATGGGAAGAAATATTGCTGCTGCTATGTACAGTTAAGTATATGCCATGTGTCAATGCTATGTGTCCTCATTCCACTATTTCCCTATGCAAAGACACAATGCTTGAAAATGAATTCCTTGACACATATTTCTATATGATGTGGCAAAAGCTTCAAATTAAATATCTTTCTTACATAGACTTCAGCTGAATTATTCATTGTTAATGTGATGTCGCAAGCAATGCTTAAGTATTTTTCCTCCAGTAGTGAACAGAGGCTTAATGTAGTCAGAATATCTATCCAGTCTCATAAGTATATAAATGCTCCATGAACATTTTTTTGGATTAAATATCTCACCTTTGAGAAACATTTCTGGGGAGCTCTACTGAAAAGTAGCAGTGATGACAAACAAAAATTTAAATTTTTTCAGTCATGATATTATAATGCACTGAAAGTTTTAATTTGTAAACATTCTTTTGAAAATCCTCTATAGCATCCTTCATTCTCTCTTGTCATAACTGGTTTTAGCTATCTAAAGGGTTCAAAGAAAAGCAATTAATGCATGCTCCTTCATAGTATGGATTTACACATGCAGTGGTGTTATCAAATCTGTCACAAGTGTCTACATTGCCTCAAGAAGTAGACTGAATCACTCAGAAGAGAACTAAAAAAGAGATTGCACATATCACTGAGCAAATGTTGAATGTATACACTGAAAAGATGAGAATCAAAGTGAGTGAAAAGCATGTATCGAGACTTTACACAAATACCCACGTATTTGTGAAAATAAGTGGTTTGCAACAGGTCACTTCAAAGTAGACTGTGCCAGGGCCTGAGATTCTACAGTTCTATCATATCTGTGTGACCATACAAAACAGGTGGCCAATGGATAGGTCTTAGACAAGCCATGGCCTGAGTAATGTTTTTCCAGATTACTTCATGTGTCACTCAATGTTCATAACTAATCACCTGGACCCATTATAGTTTAAGGATGCTGAGTAACAGCCACTGAAAACCTGTATCATCTTTTTCTTAGATTTGCTACTACTAGGAATTTCTATAGAATGTGTGTATATGGGGGAATCCACTTAAAATCCTGTGATACTTCACCCTATGGTGAAGACTATAAGAACATCATGGTACATTCAAACGTAAAATGTAACCATATCCATGCATAATCCTTAAACAAGAGAGGCCTCTAGTCCCTAGCAGTATGTCTTACTAACAGATGTCAACATTGAACATGAGTAACTGTCAATCAAAAAGAAAAACATCTCATTGCTTTTGTCTTTACTCCCATCCTCTTTAGCAGTAGAATTCATATGGGAGTATAGCTTTTCTGGGCAATATTTTGGCAGTCCTGATACATATTCATTTGGGCTGCAATTAGCTAATATAATATCAAGTCTGCCCACTTCTGCCCACCTCACTTTACTCTGTCTCTAGTCAGAAGAAGCCTCACTTCAAGCCAACCTTCAAGTCAAAGGGTACCATTATGTGGGAAATTTGTCTGCATTCCCTTACACACCCCAAGAACCTGTAACAAATTCAGGACTTCTTATTCAGTAGGTTGAATTTTTGGCAGCTTTTCTGCCTTACTAGGAAGCAACTAGAAAGGTGCCACAATAAAGTAGAGAAAAAAGAAATTTTATATTCCTTTACAGAAAACAACCTTATTGGATGCATTGTGTTCTGGGCCACATCTCACTCCTTCAAGCCACCTCCAGTCTCCAAATATCTTTCACTAATTCGGGTGCCTTTCTTCAATGCATTATGCTCAGCCTGTTCTCATCACCCCATGTGTAGAGCACTGCAAGAGTCTTCTAACAGCTTGTCTTCTGTTACAACTTCAATCACAGAAAACCATTAGTCTGTGTGCACTCTATTAATTGTCCATTTATCATTTTAGCTCCATTTTGCTAAACAAATATATTCACAATTTCAAAACCACATCTTAAATTTGTCCTTTTGATGTTCCAAACAGTTCACTACCATGACTGTTTATATTTTCCGTACTCTCTGAGCACTTACCTATAACCTAAACACCTCATGAACTATTTCTTTCTCAAGTCTCTCTTGGACAACCCAATCACTTCTGATTTCTCCAAGAATAGTATTTTATCACTATTCATAACCTAGCGCTGTTATTTTTTCTCAGACTTTTTAAAAATATTTATTGGATTTTTTAAATTTACATTTCAAATGATTCCCCCTTTCCTGGCCTCCCCTTTGGAAACCTCCAATCCCATCCTCCCTCCCCCTGCCTCTATGAGGGTGCCTCACAACTCACCACCCACACACATTTAAGATTTTAGTAACTGCTTGATATTGAGGCTTTTGGAGGATAAGATGTTTATACACCATAGGACATAGAAGAATATTTCAAGCAACATAGATCCCTGAAAACATTTCCTTCATGTGATCTCATTAACCGAGTCTAAACACAAATGTTAACACATGATGAAGGACTTCACCATGGCATTTATATTATAATTTATGCCATGGAGATGATTTGAAATAGTCACTCATAATTCAAGTATAGCATATGGAATTATACTTAAACTGTTAAGAAAATTTACAAGTTGTTCTTCCAGAGAGACAGAAGTTCTGATCCCAGCACCCAAATCAGGTGTTTCACAACTACCTGAAACTTCAGTTCCAGGGTGTGCAATTACCTCTTCTGGTCTCTTTAAGGACTCCCACTCAGATATTTTTTATACACACATACATATCACCCCACCACCATCACTACCACCACTACCACACCATATACACACAAAAAAATTAAAATACTAAAAACTGAACTCATAAATCTCTTTGCCTTCAGGGAATATGAAAAAAATCAGTATTTCAACTAAGGAAATGTAAGTATGTAACTCAAGAACTTTCAGAGAGAAATATAATTTTTTGCACACCCCTACTATAAATGTTGGTATGTATACAAGGTTTCATTTAATGAGTAAATGTGAATGATTAATGTTGTAATTATTCCTATGCATCTCTGAAGCATCTTGTCTTATTGTCATTGAAAAATTTGGAAACTTCCTCAAAAGTAATGAAAATTTCTTAGCAAAAAATATTTACTAATTAATTTTATAAGTACTTATAAATCCATCACATCAAATTAATTTGTACAGAAATATAAAAATTAATAAGCCTTAAAGTTTGCATCAAAATTTGTCCATCAGTGCCAATAACATGTTTCCATCATTGATGCTGATAATTTTTTAAGAGAAAATTAATAAAGTGACTTGATTTTATAAAAAGACTTATCTTTTTATGTGCTTAGCATATATATATATATATATATA
>NW_022196912.1:55076816-55092954 GCF_008632895.1 Mastomys coucha
TATATATATATATATACATGTACCACATGTGTGTGCAGTGCCCACTGGGTTCATAAGATGGTATTGACTCCCCAATACCAGAGTTATGGATGGTCATGTAACACTATGTAGATTAGATGCAGGAAACTGAACCCAAGTCCTCTGAAAAAGAGCAAGTGCTCTAAACATCTGACCCATCACTCAGGTCCCAGACAATTGGACTTTGAATCAACATTAAATCTAATAGTAACTGAATAGCAATTCAGTTAACCTGGTTTCCTCATGCTTTTTACATCTTGATCATTAAGGTGTAACTGAATGTTCTCCAATGTGACACCTATTTAATGAAGCATAATTTCTTTCATATGTTATTGTCAAGAGTATTAGCTACAAAAAATAAAAATAAAACAGTTACAAAGCATTAACGACTTTTGTCCCAGGTGTCTGGTACCACTTTTGGACATCATCACACAATTATATTTTTATGTAAAATTGCTTTTGAGGATCCGAGACAATCTTCTAAATGATGCCTCTTATCTTCTCTTGTATGTAGAAAATGAGATCAGTTAATAAGAGCATGATGTTGACATCTTTAAGCAGAAAGAAAGAGAGAACGAAAGAAAGAAAGAAAGAAAGAAAGAAAGAAAGAAAGAAAGAAAGAAAGAAAGAAGGAAAGGAAGGAAGGAAGGAAGGAAGGAAGGAAGGAAGAAAGAAAAAAAGAAAGAAAGAAAGAAAGAAAGAAAGAAAGAAAGAAAGAAAGGTGGGTTGGAGGGAGAGAGGGAAGGAGAGAAGGAAGGAAGAAAGGAATGAAGGAAGGAAGGATGGAAGGAAGAAAGGAAGAAAACTTCCCAGTGCAGCTGATGATATCAGTGCTACAGCCCCCACTTCTGCTCACAATCATAAGATCAGTACACTTCTAATTCACACTTCAGCTGTCATTCTCTGGAATATTCTAAAGCATCCTTCATACCTGTTTAGTTAACTAGAATACCATTTTGTTGAAATCAGACACTTAAAGCTAATTACTTCACTTCCATGTAAAGTGATTTGCAGTCAGTATCCTGTTTTCCTGAAAAAGAGATTAGTCACAATAGATTTGGTAGATTTTTTTTTCCATCAAAGGAGAATTCAAGTTCATTATTCTGAAATTTTTCAATATGCCATGTACAGTCATCAAAGCTAATAAGATTTTCACTTGAATTTTGGGACCAGCATGTGTGTTTCTTGAAGAAAATGTCCTAATGAAGAAAATATAAGAAAAGTTACATTAATAAAAAGGAGGAGGTGGAGAAGGGGGAAGGAAGTGGAAGAGGAGGAAGAGAAGGAGAAGGAAGAGAAGAAGGAGAAGGAGGAGAAGGAAGAGAAGAAGAAGAAGAAGGAGAAGGAGGGGGAGGAGGAGGAGGAGGAGGAGGAGGAGGAGGAGGAGGAGGAGGAGGAAAAGAAGATCAGGGTGCAAAAATTTGTTTTGACTCAGTCTACAAATGCAATTTAATAGGCAGAGTAGGCAGGACAACGGGGCATAGTTTTGGCTATGGCAGCTGGAATAGAAAACTGCTTGCTCACAGTAGAAAGACCAGGAAGGAGAGACAATACAGGAGGTCAAGCCAAGAACATCAAAGGCCCCTTCACCCAATTGACACACCTCTAGGAGGTTTCACCTGTCTTAGGATCTAGAATATTTAAAACAGTGCCATCTACTGGCTACGTGTTCAAGCATATGAGCCTTCTGGGTAGTTCAGATTCCAAATATAATGGCCAGGAGTGTGAGTGGAATATGTGACTATAATGAGATCTCACTCCAATAATTATATAACAACTTATCCCTCTAAGTTTAATGTTACCACATAAGGTGGTCAAAAGAAGCATTGTCTGCATGCCAAAACAAGGTTTCATCAATATTTAAGTGTGAGAAATGGACATCATATTGCTGATTTGATGAGTTAAGGTATTGTCTAAAAAGAAATTCAAATAACTTGAATAATTAGAGTGACCATTTCTACTAGCCAAGAAGTACTCTAAGGCATGAGACTTATAACTACATGGAACTATATTCTGGCCATTTTAATAAACTGAAAATCAGATTTTGTACACGGACCTTCAGCTAAGACCCCAGGATGGTGGACATCATCAACTTGCAGATAGATAATTGATAGATAGATAGATAGATAGATAGATAGATGGATAGATAGATAGATAGATGGATAGATAGATAGATAGATAGATAGATAGAAGATATATATATCTTTATCATATATAGCATATATACCATATATATCCTATGTCATATATATCATATATATTTTATGTATTAGACACTTTAAAAAGAAATTAGAAAGGCTTGGTTTTGAGTGTAGTGTGTGTGTGTGTGTGTGTGTGTGTGTGTGTGTGTTTCGCCGTTATAAAAAAATTTGAAATGTAATCAATTAACTCCTTCATAAGTATCTATGAAATATAAGTGAAATTTTATGTCCACATAAAAATTTTAATGTGAATGTTTCTATTATTTATATTAATGAATGAAGAAATTAACAAATCTATTCACAAAAAAATAGAAAAAGTTTCTAATAAGGATACCAATGTTTTCCCATGTGGCTTAATTTACACTTGTCTGATGATAGTTTCAGATCACAGATATATATAGATATATATATAAATATAGATATAGATATAGACATATAGATATAGATTCATAAAATATATTCAATATATTATAAATAATTTATTTAATAATTTAATAATAATTTATTCAATTAATATATGTACTGAATAAGGCTCCATATGGATGTACATGTTTATAATCCCAGTGTTGGTGGAGTAGAGTCAAGCATATACCTGCAGCTTAATATCAGCCAGTCTGGATGAACTGATGATCTCTAGATTCAGTGAGAGATCCTATATTCAAAACTTAAGATAATGATAGAGAAAGATACACAACATTTTCAGCAATTTTTCCAAATTATTAACACAAGACATTTAGTTTATCTCACTTAATATTTTTACCATAATGTAGTCCAACCTACTAAAAATGTGTTACTCAATATTTTAAGTCATAAATCTCACATATTCTTAATGTACTCAGCTCCTCCTAGCAGATGCTAAGATTTCATTGGTGTTAGCAATATTTTCATGATTTAATGACAGATTATTATTGTTGATTTTCAGTATGAGTTGCCAATTCATAAGATACAATGTACATTATGTCCACAGAATTGGAACCATGCTACAACAATGCTAATAATTATATTTAAAATAAAGCTACTTGCTGTTATCTGGCTCTTGATTATCCCAAAGTTATTAAATATACTACAGAGCCACCATGGAGATCTACAACTCTTCAACCAATTTCTCTCTCATTCTGATATATCAATAAAATTTTAATCAAATTTAAAGGCACAAGAAAAGGAGAAATGAGGAAAATAATATGCAACTGGATTTTATGAGTGTAGAATAGAAAGGATGAATTTTCTAGTTATATTGATGAACAGAAATAACACACAGCCTATGACTTGAATGAAATGCACTGGATAACTAGAAATACTGAACTCTTCCCCAAGAACTAATACTGAACTGCTAGTGAAGGAGATAGTGCTAGGAGACATTGCCCCATGCAGTGGAAAGCACAAGCTCCAAGTAGACCAAGTCAGTACCTGTAAGGGCCAATTGCCCACAGAATACACGAAACAATGGACATGAGGGCAAATAAGTCATTGAAAAGGACTGATATTCATAAGATTTTAAAGTTCTTTAGCATGATAATATCATTGGTTCTTCCCTTTGAATGTTGTATGTGGGAAATGATAAAAAAAAAAGTTAAATATGTAAAGTAAACCCTGTTGGATTATAGACCAGTAAGGCACTGGGTATGTAGCCTGGCATTGTGATGTTGAACACAAGAAATGTCTGGATGACAGAGCCATGCTGTTTTCTTCAACAGCATATTAGAAATATGAGCCCTTAGAGTTGACCTGGAACTTTTGAAAGATATCTCTACTAAATACAACAAAGTCTTCTAGATTTTGTAAATTGTTTCTGTGTTTGGCTCCTATACTTCCACACAAACCCATTACTTGCATGTGCTGATCATCTCCTCACTCTTACATCAGCAAGGTGACCTTAAATGACCTAAAGAGGATGGCATCTAAATGTCTTCATTTCATCCTAAAAACTTTCTTACTATGTCATTAAGGCAGGCATATAAACATTCCCAGGTGACCAAACTAGATAGCATGTTTTTAAATAAGGCCCATCACATTTTATTTAAGTACATTGTGAACAATTTTCTAGTATAATAATGTGCATATTAAAATGCACTTTTAAAGAAGAAATATAATACTATTTGATATTTCCTGAAATATCCTTGCTAGAGAAAAATTGTGACACTTTTATTATCTGGTAGCAAATGTGGAAAATATCCTGTAGTTGCAGCATCCTATAGTTACATATATAATAGGAACATTGGAACCCAATATTTTGAGACTTACTCTAAATCATCTTCTTCTGTTCTGTTTTTATTAAGGTACAAAGTCTTGGCTACATAATACTCACTTGTACCATTCATAGATTCAAAATACCTGAAGACACATAAGGACACTTATTTAGACATACTATAAAAATGAATATACTGCCTTTAATGCATTCATAAGATCCTCCACACATCCTTGTATTCTTTTCATCATACTTGTTCTAGGATTTTTGCATACACCTGCTAAACAGTAACACTGAGTGCATAGGACAACAGAGAGAAAAGTAGGGGACAAGTTGTTCCTAGTGAATGTTTTTGCTCCAGTTCCATTTTAGTCATTTTTACATTTTTGATTGTTTGCTTGAGACAGGATTTCTCTGAGTAGTACTGGCTGTCCTAGAACTCACTGTCTATCAGGGTGACCTGGGACTTGGAGTTATGCCAATCTCTGCCTCCCAAGTGCTGGAATTAAAGGCATGTACCACAACCACCTGGCTAGTTTTACATTTAACCCTTTACTTTTCACAAATGTATCTCTCCTAGAACTTCAACAACTCCAATTATTTTATACTACCCTCCAATGCTAGTTAATTTGAGACACTAATCACTGTGTTAAAGGTAAATCATAGCTATGATTAAGATCTAAGCAAAGTCTTCTTCAAGATTATGTCCTTGAAGAATACTACATCTTTTGTATTGATTAGAGATAAAGAAAAAAACATGCTTATTATGCTGGATCAGATCAAAGGATATTTTTGGAAAACAAAAACAGCATTTATTTATTTAAAAAGAAACAAACATGTACACCAATTCACTTTAGTGGCTACAGTATGTGAAACAATTATTAGAGTTTATGACATTTCAGGAGAAATTAGTGTAATTATTGGCTAGATTTCTACAGATGGCAATTTTCAGTGGAATGCTACTAAAAAGTTCAAAAGTGTTGTTTCCTGAATCCCTGTTCTTAACTTTAAGCCCTTCACATACATCCTACAGAAACCTTTTCTTACCAAAATCAAGCTATTTCAAATACTGGTCTCTATTCCCAAATCTCCAGTATGAGGAGATGTGTTCTTTCATGGCTAACCAAGAGCATCAAGGTAACACTAAATTTAAAGCACATTTGCTCTGTAGCAGTCAGCTCGGGTGAGATGGCAGGTGATTCTCGGGACAGAATGGAAGGAGCAGTTGTATCCCTGCCCGGACACAGTGAGTTTGTATGAACGTGGTGCTTCTCATTAGGCAATCAATAATATATTTTATTGGTTCCAGATGCTCATAAAAGCATCTTGTCCAGTTTTATCATAAAAGATTATTTTAAATTGTATTTATAAATTCAACTAGATATAAACAATCAAATATACTGTGCCTTTGCAGAATTCCACATGTCTTCTACTTGTGCTCTTATCCCTTTAAGGTATTTAAAGTCAATATCCAACACCAAGGATAGAATTTATATATTTTTTAAACATGGCAGGAAAGTTTTAGATTTAAATTGTATCTTTTCAAAATAATAATTAATGTGTTCCACTTAATTAAATCATTCTGTTCTCAGTGGTAGTCACTAAGACTTCAATACTTGTTAATTGTTCATTCACTTAAATATTGGCTCCGTAAAGGTCTGGAATATTGTCCAACCCCTAGCCCCATGTGGACGAGGCCATGTAATTCAGTTAAACCAAAGAAACATATGTCATGTTCATACTCTCCCAATCACTTGCAAATGCAATACTTCTCAGAGCTCTGTGACAAACGTAACCTATATTCTGAATAATTGTATGAAGACCCTTTTGTCTATTATATTTAATGTTTAGTGTGATGGCTGCTTTTCTTTCTTTTTTCTGATTTTATCAATTCTATTATTTTAAGTTTTATCAAAAATAATGTTTACACAATACATTCTGCTCAAGATATCAGCTTGTCACAATTCACTATCACTTTAGAAAGAAGCCTCAGTTGAATAACTGTCTTGATTGTCTTAACTGATGTAGGCAAGTGTGGACCTCACTTTTCAGTACAAGCCCATAAAAAAATGATAATGATATGGAGGAAGGACTATTCTTCATCATTTCCTCTCTTGGCCATACCTCTTGTACCTGAGCTGTTTTACCATGGTTGTATCAGAGCAATCATTTCCAGGCTAAGTACAGATTGGGCCAATGGCTCTCCAGGTACTTCCACATCATCAATGCAAGACTGGGATTGCTGAAGCACCAAATCACATAGACAGAGCAACTAACTGCACTAGTCTCTTAGCCTTATGGGTGTCAGAGGTGTTAATATTAACCATATGGTATAATATGATTGAACAAATCATATTTATCACATCTGTTCTGTTCCTTTAGAGAACCTGACTAGCGTAAGTGCTCAATGAACCCTGCTTATTTAAAAGCAGAGATGACAGTACCACAGACTTGGTAAACTTTTCTGACTGAGACTACTTCTTTGACTGTGTTTAATGTCATAGAAGTCCTTTGAAATTTTGTGTTCTGAAATTACATTGTTTTCATTCTCCTAGTCATGACAACACTTCAATAGCTGCATTTTGAGAATGCTGATCAAAATGTCTAATGAAATAAAATATTGCCCTAATTTTTCCTTTTGACCTTGACAAGCCAAGTTCCCTTTGCACTATCTCTTTTCTTCACATGTTCCTCAAATTGTAGTTTTTCAATCAGTAAATTTAATTTGCTTATCTAATCAGCTTGTTTAAGCTTTATGTAACAGTGGGGACAAATATATTACTTTACTACCTAATTTCAAAAGATTCAAAGTGACTTAACTTTGTCTCAACTTTTGTACCACTCGATCATAATTAATTTTGATGGTCTTTAGCTAAATTGGAAGCAATAGGCAGCTCTGTAGGAAAGGATGAAGATAAGAGGCCGAGCAAAGCTCCCTGTTGCTTCCGCCAGCCTAATTTAAAGCACATTTGCTCGTAGCAGTCAGCTCGGGTGAGATGGCAGGTGATTCTCAGGACAGAATGGAAGGAGCAGTTGTATCCCTGCCCAGACACAGTGAGTTTGTATGAACGTGGTGCTTCTCATTAGGCAATCAATAATACATTTTATTGGTTCCAGAACACTGCACAAAGCCCACTAGAAGTCATCTCACTCCACTGTTTTGAGTGTGAACATAACAATTAACCACAGAAAAAAAAATAAATTAGTTTTTCTGAAATCTGGAGGTTTTCTAGTTGTTAAAGCCCAATTACAAATTAGCAAGCTGTGAATAATCAGATTACGAAATAATCAGGCTCAGAGCAGCAAGCGCTTCCCTTGTAAATACTCTGCTAAGAGTCACAAAGTTTAAGTTATGTGGTAATGGATGGCAAATGAGACACAATTACCTCAAATCTATAATGCTTGTAGTTTTACTATAAGTATATGTCTTTATGTACACATACATATATGTATATATACCCTTGGTCTTAGTGATTTTTCTGTTAAAGGAGTACATATTTTAAAGACAGACACATTGAAGTAAAACAGTTTTTGCACAACTGAGCTTCAGATTAATTATTAAAAATTATTATGAAATATCCATATATGTAATCTTATATTACAAAATTGCAACAAATCATACTGGTTATAATTAAATATTAGACTATCATTGACTTAGTTAATGTAAGTTTTGAGGCTAGTTGAAAAATCAAATTGTGTTATTATATAGCGTATGAAACAAAATTCAAAAGGATTCAGCATGATTAAAAATAAGCACGAAAACTCCAAAGACCGTGAGGATTTTAATTTTGATATATAAAGAAGAAAATTCAGTAATAAAATCATAAAAATATGAATAATTATAATGCTAAAATTTTCAAATTACAAAGTAGAATCAGCTTCTAATATGTGTGTATAGGAGTAACAATAAATGATTTAGGGAGGCCGTAACTATATTCAGAAATGAAATAACAATGAAAGAGACTAAGTAATGTCTTTATAGCATAAAAGTGAAAAGTAAAGAACTGGGATATAATATAAGATAGAATATAAGAAAAAATAAGTAAGAAAGATGATCATGAATTTTTACAAAGAATAAAATCTTTCAATGAATATGAACATTTAGAAAGTATAGTCACTTTTAACCCAAAGAAATGCTAGTGAACCAGGTGACATTAATTAAAATATCCATTAAAATAAACTAATTTAAGCTAATCATGTCCAATGTACTAACTAAAGAGGAAAGAAAAGTAGAAATTATAAATCCCTGCTCCCAGAGGCATTGCAGGTGTGGCTGCTGTATCACATGTGCGTGTCTCTATGTCACAGAGAGGCTGTGTCTCTGCTCTGTGTTCTGATCTGTGAATATCTAAATGATTAGTAGCCTAACACTCCCTGAAAAGAGCAAGCTTGAGATGACCACCAGTCAGGATTGAGCAAGAGCTAGAGAATCCCCGTATGGGGCCACATGGGACCACATGGGACCACGTGGGCAGGCTGGGAAAGGAGCAAGCACAAGACAAGCATCAACCTGATGCCATGGGACCTGGACAGTTAGCTAGCCTGGGATGACCACCATTCAGACACAGCAGTGGAGGCTCAGACCATGCCCTGGGAGACACCTGCTTGGTGATATAATACACAGGTAAGGCATGGTATTCCTGAAACCCTCCTAAGACACCCTAGACTCTTAGAGACCCCAGGTGCCATTAAAAGGAGCAAGTAAGTGGTAGAAAAATGGAAGAGAAATAGAAGCAGATGCATGTGGGCACATTGAAGAGGCAGAACCAGAGGCTCAGAGAAGTGAGGAACAGTCTCATGTGAGTAGCTAACAATGACACCTAGGACCAAGGTGAGGTCCTGACCTGTGCTGCCACTGAGGAACCCATCTGGGTCTATGGCCCTTCAGGAGCAGGGGTGTGTTACCACCAAAGCCCAGGCAGAAGTCCTCTGTTTGGGCTGTTGCCTGGGGACATGTTGATGTCTGAGGGCTATGTAAAACTGGCCCCCACAGTTCTTCACCTGGGAATCCTGGAAGAACTGTCCCTGGAAGTATAAGAGCAGGAGAGCTGCCCCTGCCCCTAGCCAGTTGCAGTACTCAGGAGAATGGCCCCAAGGATCACCCAGGAAACACAGTAAAGTTGGCCCTGCTTTGGGGAATTTAGGGTAAGCGAGCCCTGAAGGCATGAACTTAGGAGAGCTAGTCTCCACCTTTTGTTTGCCCTGTGATGGCTTCAGTGAGGGAAGAGATCCCATCCCCTCCTTTTTGCCCTCACCAACTGAGCAGCACAGTAGAGCTAACCCTGGTGATGGGGGTGTGGATGAGTTGCCTTGAGGATATGAGTGTGGGAGAATTGGCCCTGCAACTTGTCATCTGTGCTGAGATAAAACGAGACTTGTCCTCCCGCACACTTGCTCCTTGCCACCTATGTCAGGCAAGAGAACAAGCCATGGCATCGTGAGAGCAAGAGACCTGGCTTTTTTTCCTTCATCTGATGAAGTATTCAGGAGAGCAAGCCCTGCACATTGCCTGGGCGGTACAGTAGAGATAGCCCTGGACATGGGGATTGCTGGAGAGCTGGCACTGACTCTTGTCTGCTGTGTGGTAGCCTGGACTAGGGATAAAATGCCCTCCACCCTTCCCCTGCCCCTCGACAGCTATTTTAGAGAACAGGTAGGGAAAGGAAACTGGCCCTTGTGTCTTGCCTGCTGTAGCACTCTTGAGAGCAAGCCCTGTACTTTGCTTTGGCAGCAAAATAGACCTAGCTCTGATGGTATGGATGTGGATGAGCCAGCCACAAAGGCATGAGCAGTAGAGCATGCTCCACCCCTTGTTAACATTGGATAGGCCAGCCAGGGAAAAGCAGGAAAACTCACCCTGGTGGTGTGAGTTTAGGACAACTGGCAAGCTGACCAGGTCAGATACCTCTCAGGCCCAGATTTAGAGATTTTTGAATAGGCCCATCCCATCTCAATGAACTGGTGGAGTGCTTGAAGGAGCCAGTCCTATGCATCCAAAACAACAGGATCTCAACAACACAGGGTAACAAGAAGATATCTGAGAGGAGTCCTAGTTGAGGTTCTAGTATTGAAGTGAGGCAGAAGCCAGAGACCTCGAACCAGACAAATGGGCCTTTGCAAGTGGAGAAGTCTAAACAAAAGTGTACACTGTAGAATACACTGTGACACACTACAGCTTCCACAGCAAAAATCTTTTTCCTCTGTCACTGGCAAGTCACAAGGGTGGAGTCAGGTATGTGGAAAAGGGAAGAAGAGTGGATTAGAGTGTATCATGTGAAATTCACAAAGAATCAATATGAGTTAAAAAAGTATAATCATGAAACAAAATAATCAAGCATTGAAACAGGAAACAAATGAGAACCAAAGACACCTGGCAGAACTAACAAGACAGATAAACATCATAAGCTGACTAAAAATAAGAAGTGACTGAGAGCTCAGACATAGAAACTTGGAAAGAAAATAGCCATTTAAACAAGAAGTAACATTCAAATAGACACTATTTTAAAAATATATAAAATATAATTAAAACCTAACCTGTTTTGGCAAAACAACGAAAAAAATGATCAGAACCTATGGCAGATTGGTAAGCCTTTCCCCCAACCCACAGCCTACCTTTCTCCCAGGAAGTCTGCAACAACCATGAACACAGGAGGTCTGCCATAACCAAGAACATATATCAATGTGTCTGACCCTGAACCCCAAAGCCAGCCTGTCTCCCAGAAAGTCTCCCCTGACCAGGGACACCAATACATAGGGACACAGGAGGCCTGCTCTAACCAGGGACACAAGAGGGCCCCCTATCCAAAGACAATATTGCCTACCTCCTGCGAGGCCTGTTTTAACCCAGGTCACACAGATTTACATGCCTTCAAGGAGGCCTGCTCCAACCAAAGACACCTAGGCCAGTGAACATTAGAGATAACAAGATGGTTAAAGTCAAGAGCAAGAATGAAAGCAACAGAAGTCAATGAAATGTAGCATCAGCAGAACCCAGTTCTCCTACCATTGCAAGTCCTGGGTACCCTAACAAGGTAACCTGAAGAGCAAGATTCTAACCTAAAAGTCCATCTCATGAAGAGATAGAGGCCTTTAAAGAGTATATAAATAACTCCCTTAAAGAAATACAGAAAAACACAAGAAAACTGGTAGAAGCCCTTAAAAAGGAAACAAATACTTAAAGAGATAAAGGAAAATACAATTAAATAGGTGAAAGAATTGAACCAAATGGTCCAAGACCTAAAATTGGAAATAGAAACAATAAAGAAATCATAAAAGGAGGCAATCCTGGAGATGGAAAGACTAAAAAGATATCAGGAGCTACAGATGCAAGCATCACGAACAGAATATAAGAGATGGAACAGAGAATCTCAGATGATACCATAGAAGATATTGAAACATCAGTCAAAGAAAGTGCAAAGGGTAAAACATCCAGGAAATTTGAGACAGAATTGAAAAGACCAAACCTAAAAATAATAGGAATAGAAGAGGATGAACATTCCCAGTTCAAATGGCCAGAAAACATCTTCAATAAAATCATAGAAGAAAACTTCCTAACCTAAAAAAGAGAGAGAGAGAGAGATGACCATACGCATAAATGAAGCCTACAGAACAACAAATAGATTGAACCAGCAAAGAAAACCCTTCCCATCATATAATAAGAAAAATACTATATGTACAAAACAAAGAAACACTATTAAAAGCTGTAAGGGGGAGGGGCCAAATAACAAAAAAGGCAGACCTGTCAGGATCACAGCAGACCTCTCAAGAGAGACACAAAAAGACAGAAGATCTAGGCCACATGCCGTACAGAACCTAAGAGACACAGATGCAAGCCCAGGATCTCTCTCAATCACCATAGATGTGGAAACCAAGATATTCCATGACAAAACAAAATTTAAACAATATCTTTCCAGCCATTCAGCCATACAGAAGGTACTAAAAGCAAAACTCCAACAGAAAGAGCGTAACTCCATCCAATAAAACACAAGAAATTGATTATATCTCAGGAAATACAGAAGAAAATCACATACACATAATACCACCTCCAACAAGAAAAATAATAAAAACTAATAATCATTAGTCTATAATATCTCTCAACATCAACAAACTCAGTTCCCCAATAAAAAGGCACAAGCCAGCAAACTTGATAAGCAAACAGGATCCATCATTTTGCTGCATACAAGAAACACACCTCAGCAAGAGACAGACACTACCTCAGCATAAAGTCATGGAAAATTTTTTCAAAGTAAACAGTCCCAAGAAACAAGCTGCAGTTGACATCCTATTATCCAATAAAATAGATTTTCAACCAAAGGTAAACAAAAGTAATGGGAAAGGAAATTTCATATTCATCAAAGGAAAACTCCACTAAGATGAAGTCTCAATTAGGAAAATCTATGTCCCAAATGCAAGGGCATGTAAACTCATAAAAGAAAATTTATTTGAAATCAAAACACACATTGAACCTCATAAAATAATACTAGAAGATGTTAACTGACAGCAATGGAGAGGTCACTGAAACAGAAACTAAACAGAGACACTGGAAAACTAACAGAAGTTAGGAACCAAATGGACTTAACATATCTACAGAACATTTCACCCCAGAACATAAGAACACACCTTCAGCTCTGCATCTCATGGAACCTTCTCCAAAATTGACCATATAATCAGTCACAAAACAAGCTGCAACAAATACAAGAAGATTAAAATACTCCATGCATTCTATCAAGTCAACATGGACTAAAACTGGACTTAAATAACAATAAAAATAAGAGAAAGCTCGCATACTCATGGAACTGAACTCCCTACTCAAGGATAAATTGGTCAGAGAAGAAATAAAAGGCTTTCTAGAATTCAATGAAAATTAACACACAGAACACCCAGACTTATGGGACACGGTGAGTCCATTATTAAGAGGAAAATTCATAGCACTGAATCCCTTCATAAAGAAATTGGAGAGATTTTATACTAACAACTTAACAGCACACCTGAAAGTTCTAGAACAACAGCAAAAACAAAAATCAAACAAACAAAAAAAATCCAAACACACCCAAGAGGAGTGGATGGCAGGAAATAGGCAAGTTATGGATGAAATCAACAAATTAGAAACAAGGAAATCAATAAAAGGATCAACAAAACCAAGAGCTGACTCTTTGAGAAAAATCAAGAAAATAGATAAACCCTTAACCAAACTAATTACAGAGCAGAGAGACAGTATCCAAATTAACAAAATGAGAAATGAAAAGAGAGACATAACATCAGAAACTGAGGAAATTCAAAAAATTATCAGATCTTACTACAAAAACCTATACTCAACAAAACTGGAAAATCTACATGAAATGGATGATTTTTCTAGACAAATACCATGTATCAAAGTTAAAACAAGATCAAGTAAAGTATCTAAATACTCCCATATCCCTTCAGGGAATAAAAGCAGTCATTAAAATCTCTCAACTAAATAAAGTGCAAGACCAGATGGTTTTAGTGCAGAATTCTACAAGATCTTCAAAGAACAGATAATAGCAATACTCCTCAAACTATTCCATCAACTAGGAACAAAAGGAACACTATGTAATTTATTCTATGAGGCTACAGTTATTGTGATACCTAAATCACACAAAAACCCAACAAAGAGAGCATCAGACCAATTTGACTTATGAATATCAATGTTAAAAACACTCAATAAAATTCTTGAAAACCAAATCCAAGAATATATCAAAATGATTATTCACCATGATCAAGTAGGCTTTGTCCCAGGGATGCAGGGATGGTTCAATTTATGAAAATTCTTCAACATAATCTACTATGTAAAAACTAAAAGAAAAAAATGACATTATCATCTCATTAAATGCTGAACATGCTTTGACAAAATACAACACCTCTTTATGTTAAAAATCTTGGAGAAATAAGGCATTCATGAAACATACTTAAACACAATAAAAAGAAAGTACAACAAACCAACAGCCAACATCAATTAAATGGAGAGAAACTTAGAGCAATGCCACTAAAATCAGGACCTAGACAAGACTGCCCATTCTCTCTCTCATTATTCACTATAATATTCAAAATTCTTGTTAGAGCAATTAGACATAAAATGAGATCAAGGAGATACAAATTGGAAAGGAAGAACTCAAGGCATCACTACCTGAGGATAATAATATATATAATTAAACCCAAAAATTCTACCAGAGAACTCCTACAGATAACTACTTCAGCAAAGTGGTTGGATATAAAACAATCTCCAACAAATCAGTAGCCTCCCTTTTTACAAATGATAAACAAGCCAAGAAAGAAATTAGTGAAACCACTCCCTTCACAATAGCCACAAATAATATAAAATATCTTGGTATAACTCTAACCAAGGAAGTGAAAGATCTGTATGACAAGAAATTCCAGTCCCTGAAGAATGAAATCAAAGATCTAAGAAGATGGCAAGATCTCCCATGCTCATGAATAGATAGGATTAACAAAGTACAAATGGCCATCTTACCAAAAGTAATCTATCACCGCCAAATTTTCAACACAATTCTTCACAGAAGTGTAGAGAGAATTCCTCACCTTCATATGGAAAAATATAAGAACCAGAATATAGAAAATATTTCTCAGCAATAAAAGAACTTCTGAAGTAATCACCATCCCTGACTTCAAGCTGTATTATATAGAGCAATAGTGATCTAAAAAAAAAAACCAAAACAGCATGGTATTGGTACAGATAGGTAGATCAATGGAATAGAATTGGAAACCCAGAAATAAACCCATACTCCTATGGACACTTAATCTTTGACAAAGAAGCCACAAACATAGAGTGGCAAAAAGAAAACATCTTCAACAAATGGTGTTGGCCTAACTTGAGGTCTGCATCTAGAAGAATGCAAAGTGATCCATATTTATCACCTTGAACAAAGCTCATGTCCAAGTAGATCAAGGACCTCCATATCAAACGAGATACACTGAATCTAGTAGAAGAGAAAGTAGGAAATAGCTTCAAATGCATTTGCCCAGGGGAAAATTTCCTGAACAGAACTTTAGTTTAAGTCTTTAATTTCTTTCTTTATTTCTTCCCTGACCCAGAGATCATTGAATAGACAGCTGTTCAATTTCCAAGAATGTGTAGACTTTCTAGTGTTTCTATTGACGTTGAAGTCCAGCTTTAATTCACAGTGGTCTGATAAGATACAAAGTGTTATTTTAATTTTCTTGTATCTATTGAGGCTTGCTTTGTGACCCCCTACTTGGTCAATTTTGGAGAAGGATCGGATCCAGGAGGTACTAAGAAGAAGATATATTCTTTTTTGTGTTTGGGTGAAATATTCTATAGAAGTCTGTTAGTCCATTTGAGTTCATGTCTGTTAGTTTTATTATTTCTCTGCTTCGTTTTTGTCAGGATGTGCTGTCAGTTGATAAGAGTGAGGTGTTGAATTTTCCCACAACTGATGTGTGGGATTTGATTGCACTTTAGGCTTTAGCAATGTTACTTTTACAAATGTGGGTGCCCTTGTGTTTGGGGCATAGATGTTCAGAATTGAGATAACATCTTGGTAGATTTTTCTTTTGATGAGTCTGAAGTGTTCTCTGTCTCTTGGATAATTTTTGTTGAAAGCCTATTTTATTAGATAGTAAAGATGGCTACTACAACTTGCTTCTTGGGTCCATTTATTTAGAAAACATTTTCCAGACGTTTGCTCTAAAGTAATGTCTATCTTTTTTTTTTTTTTTTTTTTTTTTTTTTTTTTTT